>NW_015536493.1:278012-297801 GCF_001515605.1 Sinocyclocheilus anshuiensis | reverse complement strand
AGATGAGTCTTTGAGTTTGTATAAACATCAACAAGCTGAAAAATAAAACCAAAGTTTTTTTTTTAGATAATGTGATCTTGTTAAAATTGATTTCATAAAATTGGTATCGAAAAAAGTATCGCTCAGGAACCGGTATCGAAGTCAAGGTATCGGTATCGCTATCGAAAATTTTTGAACGATACCCAGCCCTAGGTGTCATTTTCATTTCGTCTTTCATGTAATGCCTGATAAACTAGCGTTTGTGACTGAGCACAGTGCTTATTTGATTATAGCCTTTACCGGGGAAACCGCTATATCGCTCGCTCCAACAGCGCCTCCTGCTGGCAGAGAATTAATTTTCATTTGCAAGTCTGTGGGAAACACTGGTGTCTGTCAGCAAACAAACAAAAAGCATGCTTCAGAACTGTTTTGAGAAGGTGCTTAAGTTTTGAGCCATGTATTATTACTCTGAATTAGGCTACTACTACTATCTTGTACCCTGCAATAATCATTTACTCAAACTCACTTTTATGAGATGAAGGGGAAAAAACAAAAAAAAAATCGGCCAAAATAGCGACAAAAAAAAAAATCGGCATCATATATCGGCCATCGGCTGCCCTGATGTCTAAATATCGGCATCGGCCAGTGAAAAACCCATATCGGTCGACCTCTAATAACGACATGACATTCACAAAGGAGTCTGGAGTGATACACGTATTTAGGTAGATTTTGAGGCGCATTACCTTGAAAAATGAAAGTAATCCACAGCGTCCTCAGCAGCTCAGATGTTGGGAGAAAATGAAGACTCTTATGTTCAGTCTTACATCCAAACACAGAGCATTGGGATTGCTTGCGAGACATTGTTGACGTTACAGCTGCTCAAGCGCGGAGAAAATGGAGGACAGCAAACAACCGCTGAGGGCGGAAACTATAGCAATGCAGAGCTGTCAATCAAACCCCGTGGCCCGACCCTATGCAATGTGACATCACACTGCATGAGGCCTAGTGAGACTGACTTGGTTTAAAGGGGATTACAAAATGTGGAGTGGGTGGATTTTTATCATTGTAAGGCGGTTGTGTTCATACACTGCCAACACATATTTACGTCCAAACACCATATAAAAGTGGATTTTGCATAATAGGTGCCTTTTAAAGTCATGAGAAAGCCAGATGTGTCCTTACTTTTGGTTCTGTATGGATATAAAAGCATCACTGTACCTGTATTAAAAGCAACATTATTTCAATCTTCTCTGAAATGACAGCAAAGAGACAGGTTCAACAACAGGCCTATAGATGATGCTCAGAGACTAGGCTTACAACACATGGTGGAGCTGTTGAGTTATTAGGCTCTGGCTGAACCAGGCCACAGATGGCAGGAAGCCCAGGAGGAACAGCAGGTGTCTGTACTTTTAAGAGAGTTCAAAGTTTAAAGTTCTTTGTCGTTAGTTTTTTCCAGATCATAAAACTTTTTTTTTATGCAAAAAGGTGTTAATTCCAATTTTTAAAAGCATTATTATAGAAAGAATGGAGGAAGAGGTTCATGTAAACTTTTTTTTATATGTTTTTGGCACAACTAAAATAGGTTCATGAAACAATAAAACATTCCTAACATTATTTTTTAAATCATTTTTATTCAATATTCAATCAATTATTATTGTTTTTTTTAAGCAGAGTTCCAAGGGCACAGTTTTCTTCCAGTTTGATATTAATGTACAAGACAAAAAGAGGTGAACTCATTTTATTTTTCTACTTTATTTGATATGGGTTTCCAGTTCTGAACATGTAAATAGCAAATATCATTCGCCATAGTAAAAAACACACTCTAGATTTAATACTTGGAACAGTTTTGAAATTGGACAAAAATTAAACAACAGATTCGGGTGTCTGACAGCACTTGATAATGACATTATAATTAAACCCTTAATGCTTTCAGTGGTTCATTATATTTCTATGATATTTTCACTTCAGGTGGCTTTTAACAACAAACATGACGTGCACAAAAATGAACATGGATAACAAAACACAACGTTAAAGATCTTATAGGGGAAGTCGTGGCCTAATGGTTAGAGAGTCGGACTCATAACCCAAAGGTTGTGGGTTCGAGTCTCATACCGGCAGGGATTGTAGGTGTGGGGAGTGAATGTACAGCGCTCTCTCCCACCTTCAATACCACGACTGAGGTGCCCTTGAGCAAGGCACCGAACCCCCAACTGCTCCCCGGCGCCGCAGCATAAAATGGCTGCCCACTGCTCCGGGTGTGTGTTCACGGTGTGTGTGTGTTCACTGCTGTGTGTGTGCACTTTGGATGGGTAAATGCAGAGCACTAATTCTGAGTATGGGTCACCATACTTGGCCACATGTCACGTCACTTTATAATATGGTTTAAATAAACATTTAAATAAAAAATGCACAAGCAATTTAAGATGTACAATAAGTGAGGCAGCAAACAAAGCCTGAACCTTTTTTAGTCTGAATGTTTAACACTACCAGATGCCAGAATCTGAAGTTATACAAGCATCCTCCACCTCAGCCTTGCACCCATGCCATCAACAGTACTATCACACAGTGTAAGGATACCCATTATGTGCCTCTAAGAGGCATATTACAGGAGACAGTGTTTTAACAGTGTAACACAGACAAGAATATAACTATGCCATATGTATTGCATTGTTTTTATATTAAAAGCTAATTTCAATCTCTGTAAAGTGAGTGGTGCAAAAACACACTGTTACAAAAGAAAAGGCACGATAATTCGGCCATTCGGTGCAAGATTAAGGTGAACCAGGAGAAGAAATATATTGACTTCATCAGAGAACCACTATCATATGCAAACAATTGCCTGAGAGTTAAAATGATCAAA
The DNA here is from genome assembly GCF_001515605.1 of Sinocyclocheilus anshuiensis. Classification (NCBI taxonomy): domain Eukaryota; kingdom Metazoa; phylum Chordata; class Actinopteri; order Cypriniformes; family Cyprinidae; genus Sinocyclocheilus; species Sinocyclocheilus anshuiensis. Next base: position 294,962 of record NW_015536493.1, on the reverse strand, counting down.
ACAAGACAAGATTTATTTTTTGTAACATGCAGTCACATGTCCAGTCAATAGAGCAAACTGACGGGCAATGCGATAGCGTTCAAAAGTACAAAAACGGTTTGAGAAGGAAGGCTGACATTCCTGTAGCATCCAAGAGCAGGAACTCTCTTTTTACAGAGGAGAACAGCAGTATCAAACATTAAGCAAAGTTATTTTAATGACAGCCCAAGAACATTGCATGCATTTTTATGCCATAGAGTTTGTGTACAAAAGCAAAAAGATTACAAAAATGTCACAGGAGTGGCTTGCACAATGAACTGTCAAGAGAGATAAGGTTTCTCAGTTGGTGAACATACATTGTAGGGCTGTAGACGGTTCTCCTTGGACTTTCAATGTGTTTAATAAATGGCCAACATCTGAAATCTTATCTCCAATCTAGAGATTACCTTAATGAATAAAATCCTGGTAATGAGGGAAAAAACAACTTAAATATACAGTAATAATATCTACGATACCCACCAATGGCATGCTAAATATGCAATAACACAGAGAGGTTAAAATAATACACTGGTTATAATTTAATGCCACAAAATTAAAATGTTAAATGACTTTAACACAGTATTTAAAAAAATATATTTAGTCATCTTTAAAATGCTCAAAGGAAGAATAAGATAAACATGCTATTAATAAATCTCAAAACAATAGTTTGTCCAGTCCATTTTTTTTTTGATTTACAGACTGAAAAATTTTAGAGTAAAATATGTTAATGTAATATATGAATTGGGCTTGGGCACAGTGTTTAATTCAAAAATCAATCCATAGTATTCATTTCTATAATAGAGCATTTGCAGCATTTGTGTGTGTTCTCGCGTAAACGGTTTTCTCTCTAGAAAAATGGCTATTGAAACTCTGCTGTGTGCTGTCTTAATGTCAATGGCACACTGTTCATTTGCAGTGAGAGTACTGAAACTAAAAGGTAAATTACATTCATTAAGTAGACAAACTAGGAGAAGGGGCAAGTAAAAACTCTTTAAATTTGTTGGGAGTTTATATTGTAAGAACTACAATTCTTTAATTCCATCAACCGATATAATATTCACAATCATCTGTCTGTAAAATACAATTGTGTAGTTTATACCCTGGCCTTAAGATAGGCATCAGAAAGGTTTTGGACTGTAAACAATATTGTTTTGGAAAGCGTATTTTCAGAGCCCCTTTGCTGCCATGATGCACACGCATAATGATACATTTACTGACAGCTAATTTCTGTAAACAGGATTCTTGAATACACAGAAAACCTCAAGAGAACGGAGAAAGAGCAGTAGAGTGTGGTTAAATATTTGAAAACAGGAACTGATCTCTTGTTGGCTGTCGGAACAACATCTCTCCATTTTCAATGAGGCTGTACAAGCACAGGCTGATTAAAGACCCTTATATAAGCCCAAAAGCCACATCAAGCCACACAATCAGACTGCAAGTTCAACACCAGAAAAAGTACAAGAGATAGAGCAGGTGTGTTGTGTGGGAACAGATACTGGCACCCATCTCTAAATCAGTGGACTGTTGATCCATCCATCACAGGCTGCTGGGCTTTACATGGACATCATGTAAGAAAGGGGCAGGCATCGGGGCATCCACTGGAAAGAGAGCCTCTCAGTCATTGTACCCTGAACCAGGGAGTTCATTGGTTAACGTGTGCCAGCGCTCGATTTTCTTGTCCTTGTTTTTCAGACAGTCAAACCAGTGTTTTAGCCTCTCGCCATTGGCATTTATACCTAAAGAGACTCCACCTGGAGAAAGGGAGGAAATGTTCGTTAAAACATCTAAAAAACACAAAGGTCAATAGTTCCCCATGGGACCAGACAGGAGAGCAGATTGACATTGGTGGACTTAAACTTCAAAAATGGTGTGTATTGATGTCTTTCCACGGTTAAAACAAGATACTTTCTGAGGTTTGATCATTCATGTTTATTTTGTGCTATAACTAGTAAAGAGGAAGAGATGATCGTTCATGTGCTGCTTGAACTGAGGCGCTACAGCGATCTGTCACGACACATTAAAGAGTCGCAAAACGGTATTATTTGAATTTCTTACAAAATGACAAAATTTGAAAGCTGAGACTGCTTCATACCAAAAGTAATTTGCTCTGTCTTGTCTGTCAGCGTGTTGTCAGTTTTTTTCACTGCATGAGAAGATGATGTGTGGTGTGATAGCAGCATGGCTTGTTGGACGTAGCAACAGTAACGAAGGGGGGCGGGTCTTTTTGCGAAGGGTCAATTGGGTCAGCATCTTGCATCCTTTGATAATGTACAAACATTTTTGCAAACTTAAACGTTTGGTTTTCTGTTACATTTGGTTGCTAATTCAGCTTCTCAATCTGACAGTTGGACGACTAGCTGGCTGGAACAGATACAAGGTTTTGTCAAAATAGTACGAATGACTTGTGATAGTCTTCACTACATCATCATGACATCAGTACGAATGGGTTGAAAATTACAAACCAGTAATGTTTTTCCTTGTATTTTCTCTTTCATGTAATTGTTTATTGCAAAATAATTTGTTGCTGTCTTGGAGTTTTATAGTAATTAATTATAGTAAATTATTTTATTAGACAATTATAGTAAATGTGCTTTATATTTTATGAAATATTTCATTTTTAATGAAAAACAATGTTTATGAATAATTTAATACAACAATGTAAAAATTAGACAGTTGTAACAAGAAATGTAAAATGATTCTAAATATAAATTTCATATTCAAAAGTTCATAAAAATTACACTTGTGTGAGCAGGGCAAGTAGAAATCTGAACTACTGGCCTGACTGGGAAATCAGATTTTTTTTTACTACTGAGCCCTGGGATTGTATCTTACATCGTAAAAGGAGTTAACCTTTGGTATTGCTTTCAATAGGTAACATACCATTAAAAACAGATCTTAATGCAAACTGTAAAAATGAAAAATAAAAATATAGCGTAAAGATAATAATAAAAAATTATAAATGATAAAACGATAGATTAAACCATATTTGTAAATAGTTCCTACCAATGAAATCATTGGATTTGCCAATGTCATAGTCCCAAACGGTCACCTCCAGGGTCTTTTTGCTGAGGTCAGCATACTTGATCTCATAGAAAAACTCCTGTTACAGGGAGAATGGAATTAGCATTTATAAAAACTAATGTGAGTTACAGAGTCTGTAAATCAGGCATTGGTCAAGTTCATCTTACTTCATTGAATTCGGGGTTGAGGGTCTTCTTTTTGACAGCTGTCTTGTGCTTTGATTTTTTGTTCTCATCTGGCTTGAGATACCTGAAATACATTGGTGATATTGAGAGAGAGAGAGAAAAAAAAATAGATGCATTGAGTTTGATCTTTCACTAAAGGTTAAGTTGACTTTCTTTCAAGACCAATCTGGCACAGGAATAATTCTGAAATAACTGCACCTTAGCAAAGGCAGTAAAACTGGGAGCACATTCGAAACAAATGCAAAATAGTGTTGTCGTATGCAACAAGTCAGTATGTCCACCAGAGGGCATTGCCGCTCCTGTATATAAAATGTGGAGGGCTGAAAGAAACGGCCATGAAAGGATAAACGAGGTTCATTGCAGGACATTTCCACCATTTGCTCTAGGAGCATTCTTTAAAAAAACAAAAAGATGAAACAACCTCACTTCACTTGTCTGCTGACTTCGAGGTCATTAAATGTTTCATTGCGGCTCTACTCCTGCAAACCCTCTTAATGAGGGTCCCTTGTTCTTTTACAAAGACCACCAGACAAGCAGACAGCCAACAGACTCAGATCCAGGAAGTGAACCCAGCAGCCTAATAATCACAGTCTGTGTCTTATTTTGTAAAGGCAATAATATAATTTGCCTGGGTATTCTTTATTTTTATCCATCTATGAAGCAGAATTAGTTGAATAATAGAGTAAAAAACTGAAATGAATCAAACAGTGTCTTGTTCAGGATGGTACAGAAATGACAGTAGACATTTAAAGAAAAAGTGAAACTTGTAAAAGGCTCATTTCCCTCTTATTGTAACAGTCTCTTGACAGGGAATGACATTTGCTCCTGTAACTGTGCTGCTGGACAACTATTTTATTCAGCTCTTCTAGTGACTAAATGCATCTGGAGTTTAAAAGGATAAAATGAATGAAAAATCAATTTAATTTACTTCCCAAAATGGTGAACATCAAGTGATATCAATCGGTGAACACTGCTCTGCTCTGTGTGGAGATATGCAGGAAAAACAGAGGAACGACAGAATGATCTGAAAATTGCAGACGGAGACAAACTAATGACACAAATGCACAAGATTTGCACTGTTTGTTGTCACCAGCAGAAACGATGAATGAATAATTTACTATTCAAAGCTTTTGTAGCATCAGAACCAGGCTGTGTAAATCGACCAATGTTTGTACATGTAAGAAACAAAATCATAGTGCCCCACTGCTGTAATCCCTCTATAAATCATTCGATTCAGGAAGCGAGGGGGTTGAGAGCTCTAATCCCCTCTGTGTGCTGACGCAGAGATCACTGCTTCATTTCACCCAACACATTCCAGTCCTCAAAATACACAAACATTTGAATTTCTCCCTATCAAAGACACAATTCTATGCTTATGACATAACTGCTTTGGTATCAAGTGTTGACTAATGGTTCAGATGCTTGTGTTTAGCATGATGTATGGATGTGCTAAGGATTTCCTTACAAACATATATATGTACACATACATACATCCAACATTGTAGGTAAATCATTTAGCAAGTGATTTATCCACAGTGATTTAATGGTACATTTATTGCAGAGATAATCCCTTAGAAATTTGGGGTTAAGTGCCTTGCTCAAAAGCTCATGGCTCATTCCTGTGGGATAGGCTTTATTTGGAATGTCGCATGACCGGAAAACAAGTCTCATTGCATCTGCTTGTCTTGTGTTAACAGCAGTACGAACTGACAATGATATCTAAGAACTTTGAAAGTAATCAGCTAGCCTACTTAGTTCTTTTTATTGTATGCATTTTATTCAATTTTAATATCCAAATGTTAGTGAAAAGAAGAAACGTTTTGATATCAGTTTGCATATGCAATGAACATCAGTTTATCTTTGGAAGCTCTTTTGAAAGCATCTCTGTATTAAAGGGGTCATGAACTGCCTTTTTTAAAAATAATTTTGTACTCTTTGAGGTCCACTTATAATGTTATCTAGATTTTTACATCAAAAAACATCATAGCTTATAAGTAATAGGCTATTTTCTGTCTGTTTTTTGACCCCCTTCATCAGAACGCTCTGTTTGAATAGGTGTGGCAGATTGTAGACTTGGAAGTAAACGCACAGGAGAGCAGATTGACATTGGTGGACTTAAACTTCAAAAATGGTGTGTATTGATGTCTTTCCACGGTTAAAACAAGATACTTTCTGAGGTTTGATCATTCATGTTTATTTTGTGCTATAACTAGTAAAGAGGAAGAGATGATCGTTCATGTGCTGCTTGAACTGAGGCGCTACAGCGATCTGTCACGACACATTAAAGAGTCGCAAAACGGTATTATTTGAATTTCTTACAAAATGACAAAATTTGAAAGCTGAGACTGCTTCATACCAAAAGTAATTTGCTCTGTCTTGTCTGTCAGCGTGTTGTCAGTTTTTTTCACTGCATGAGAAGATGATGTGTGGTGTGATAGCAGCATGGCTTGTTGGACGTAGCAACAGTAACGAAGGGGGGCGGGTCTTTTTGCGAAGGGTCAATTGGGTCAGCATCTTGCATCCTTTGATAATGTACAAACATTTTTGCAAACTTAAACGTTTGGTTTTCTGTTACATTTGGTTGCTAATTCAGCTTCTCAATCTGACAGTTGGACGACTAGCTGGCTGGAACAGATACAAGGTTTTGTCAAAATAGTACGAATGACTTGTGATAGTCTTCACTACATCATCATGACATCAGTACGAATGGGTTGAAAATTACAAACCAGTAATGTTTTTCCTTGTATTTTCTCTTTCATGTAATTGTTTATTGCAAAATAATTTGTTGCTGTCTTGGAGTTTTATAGTAATTAATTATAGTAAATTATTTTATTAGACAATTATAGTAAATGTGCTTTATATTTTATGAAATATTTCATTTTTAATGAAAAACAATGTTTATGAATAATTTAATACAACAATGTAAAAATTAGACAGTTGTAACAAGAAATGTAAAATGATTCTAAATATAAATTTCATATTCAAAAGTTCATAAAAATTACACTTGTGTGAGCAGGGCAAGTAGAAATCTGAACTACTGGCCTGACTGGGAAATCAGATTTTTTTTTACTACTGAGCCCTGGGATTGTATCTTACATCGTAAAAGGAGTTAACCTTTGGTATTGCTTTCAATAGGTAACATACCATTAAAAACAGATCTTAATGCAAACTGTAAAAATGAAAAATAAAAATATAGCGTAAAGATAATAATAAAAAATTATAAATGATAAAACGATAGATTAAACCATATTTGTAAATAGTTCCTACCAATGAAATCATTGGATTTGCCAATGTCATAGTCCCAAACGGTCACCTCCAGGGTCTTTTTGCTGAGGTCAGCATACTTGATCTCATAGAAAAACTCCTGTTACAGGGAGAATGGAATTAGCATTTATAAAAACTAATGTGAGTTACAGAGTCTGTAAATCAGGCATTGGTCAAGTTCATCTTACTTCATTGAATTCGGGGTTGAGGGTCTTCTTTTTGACAGCTGTCTTGTGCTTTGATTTTTTGTTCTCATCTGGCTTGAGATACCTGAAATACATTGGTGATATTGAGAGAGAGAGAGAAAAAAAAATAGATGCATTGAGTTTGATCTTTCACTAAAGGTTAAGTTGACTTTCTTTCAAGACCAATCTGGCACAGGAATAATTCTGAAATAACTGCACCTTAGCAAAGGCAGTAAAACTGGGAGCACATTCGAAACAAATGCAAAATAGTGTTGTCGTATGCAACAAGTCAGTATGTCCACCAGAGGGCATTGCCGCTCCTGTATATAAAATGTGGAGGGCTGAAAGAAACGGCCATGAAAGGATAAACGAGGTTCATTGCAGGACATTTCCACCATTTGCTCTAGGAGCATTCTTTAAAAAAACAAAAAGATGAAACAACCTCACTTCACTTGTCTGCTGACTTCGAGGTCATTAAATGTTTCATTGCGGCTCTACTCCTGCAAACCCTCTTAATGAGGGTCCCTTGTTCTTTTACAAAGACCACCAGACAAGCAGACAGCCAACAGACTCAGATCCAGGAAGTGAACCCAGCAGCCTAATAATCACAGTCTGTGTCTTATTTTGTAAAGGCAATAATATAATTTGCCTGGGTATTCTTTATTTTTATCCATCTATGAAGCAGAATTAGTTGAATAATAGAGTAAAAAACTGAAATGAATCAAACAGTGTCTTGTTCAGGATGGTACAGAAATGACAGTAGACATTTAAAGAAAAAGTGAAACTTGTAAAAGGCTCATTTCCCTCTTATTGTAACAGTCTCTTGACAGGGAATGACATTTGCTCCTGTAACTGTGCTGCTGGACAACTATTTTATTCAGCTCTTCTAGTGACTAAATGCATCTGGAGTTTAAAAGGATAAAATGAATGAAAAATCAATTTAATTTACTTCCCAAAATGGTGAACATCAAGTGATATCAATCGGTGAACACTGCTCTGCTCTGTGTGGAGATATGCAGGAAAAACAGAGGAACGACAGAATGATCTGAAAATTGCAGACGGAGACAAACTAATGACACAAATGCACAAGATTTGCACTGTTTGTTGTCACCAGCAGAAACGATGAATGAATAATTTACTATTCAAAGCTTTTGTAGCATCAGAACCAGGCTGTGTAAATCGACCAATGTTTGTACATGTAAGAAACAAAATCATAGTGCCCCACTGCTGTAATCCCTCTATAAATCATTCGATTCAGGAAGCGAGGGGGTTGAGAGCTCTAATCCCCTCTGTGTGCTGACGCAGAGATCACTGCTTCATTTCACCCAACACATTCCAGTCCTCAAAATACACAAACATTTGAATTTCTCCCTATCAAAGACACAATTCTATGCTTATGACATAACTGCTTTGGTATCAAGTGTTGACTAATGGTTCAGATGCTTGTGTTTAGCATGATGTATGGATGTGCTAAGGATTTCCTTACAAACATATATATGTACACATACATACATCCAACATTGTAGGTAAATCATTTAGCAAGTGATTTATCCACAGTGATTTAATGGTACATTTATTGCAGAGATAATCCCTTAGAAATTTGGGGTTAAGTGCCTTGCTCAAAAGCTCATGGCTCATTCCTGTGGGATAGGCTTTATTTGGAATGTCGCATGACCGGAAAACAAGTCTCATTGCATCTGCTTGTCTTGTGTTAACAGCAGTACGAACTGACAATGATATCTAAGAACTTTGAAAGTAATCAGCTAGCCTACTTAGTTCTTTTTATTGTATGCATTTTATTCAATTTTAATATCCAAATGTTAGTGAAAAGAAGAAACGTTTTGATATCAGTTTGCATATGCAATGAACATCAGTTTATCTTTGGAAGCTCTTTTGAAAGCATCTCTGTATTAAAGGGGTCATGAACTGCCTTTTTTAAAAATAATTTTGTACTCTTTGAGGTCCACTTATAATGTTATCTAGATTTTTACATCAAAAAACATCATAGCTTATAAGTAATAGGCTATTTTCTGTCTGTTTTTTGACCCCCTTCATCAGAACGCTCTGTTTGAATAGGTGTGGCAGATTGTAGACTTGGAAGTAAACGCCCACTGCTATGATTGGCTAACAGTTGTGTATGCTTGACAGCCTATATCCTTCACAGATGGACGCTGCTATGATTTAGCATCCTATCAAATTATATGTTTAACCGACAAAGCAATAGTAATCACGTAAAAAAAAAAAAAAAAGTTTTGTTTTGCGACATTACTGTTGGATCCAATATAGCCGGCACATCAGCATCTTTTAGTTTCAATCTTTCTGAAAATCCTGCGTCGAATTGTGCTTTGATTGTAAATTAATTTGCAGTAAAATGAAGTGAACAAAGGACCATGTTCTTATTGACGTGTTCTGGAACTTCATTAAAAATAAAAAGTTGAAAAGTTAATTCACTCTTTCCTAACGTTGGGATCAGAAGGAAGGCAATGCAAAAACTGTTTTTTAAACAGCTTGGCACTGCACAGTGTCTTGTTGTCTTCAGAGCATCTTTATCATTTGGTTTCTGCGTAGACCTGCACGTTTGCCTATCGTTATTTACACTACATGCACGAATTGGTGGGCGGGGCTAAACAGGCAACGATGTAGAAGCAGGCATTGATCTTCTGCGGAGGTGGTGTTTATCCACACTATTACATCATAGAGTGGTACATTCTACAAGCTGTTGTTTTGGCAGATTGGCTTCAATACTGTTTTTAGACTAACTAGAAAGTTTTGAGTTCTGAATCTTACAGGATGTTTTCATAGTATAATGACCTCCTATATGTCAAAAGATCAAGGGAATTTTTGTCTCTCAGTTAATGACCCCTCAGAAAAAGTGACCTGTTTTACAGAATAATGAAGTGTTTTGCACATAATCTGCATTCAAACCCACAACCTTCTGGTGTCCACCCAATAAGATACTCTACCGTCAGATCAGCACTTTAAAGTCAACATGAAATGAAAATTCACCCAATTTTTTAATGCATAATTTATCTTATTTTAAATTATTTGTCTGTGCATAGGCTTCTTTTTTTTTTTTTACATTGTTTTTTTTAATCTCATTTTAATGTCAATGAACTCAACAGAACATCTACCATTACTTCCATTTTCTGTGGTGTATCTAATCTATGTAGGGAAAATCTCTCAAATATTATTTGTAATTTTGACAAAAACATTAATGTATTCTAACTTCAATGCATGAAAAGACCCTGTCTTATTGTTATACCACAGATTTGAGTCAACTAACTTTACTCAATTCAGCAACTGAAAGCTGGATTTCCTTTGATATCTGTAATTCACATACTCTTATATGCATGGATCTTAGGGATGCACCGAAATGAAAATTCTTGGCCGAAGCCGAAACCGAACAAAATTAAAACACTGGGCCGAACGAAGGCCGAATACCGAACACGGTTTTTCGAGTTTTTTTCCCCATGTATTTTGCCAATTTTTTTTTCACCATTGCATAAATTAAATAGTCAAAATGTGCTTTTTACAACTTTTATTTTGGCGGAAATGCGCAGGAAGACCTCAATGCTTATTTTTGTTGATAACAGATTTATAAATGAGTCTCATTACGAATATGTCGTACGTATCGCATTGTCACATGCCTTGTAAAAATGCATAAAAATGTGACTGAACAACTGACGACTGTGTCAGCGTAGATTTTTCTCGCGCTTTGGACTTTGAACCCTGGTTAACAAGCAGATCTGCTGCGAGTTCGTGCAGCGCTGTCAGAATACATGCAATGCGCGCGTGTATTAGAAAACATAACGTTCTGCAGTTTATTTACTAATTGTTTAAGGCCATTTCGCAATTTCAATCATCATACAGTAACCAGCAACAATCACCCCTTCCTCTTCTCATTGAAGACATGCGATGCAGTCCTAAACAGTCTCTCGCTGTCGGTGCTTGTAATGATTTTTGCGTCTTTCTCCGACAGTTTAAATGCTTCCACACTGCTGACGTGTGTGCTGCATAATAAAGAGTGCGCACCTCTCACTCTGCACTGGTTGCTATTTGATCGCGTCATATCATTGTTCGGTACAATTTATTCGGTCTTTTCGCTCATTCGAATAATTTCGGTTGCCGAACATTCGGTGCATCCCTAGTTCCACATGAAACGTTTTCACTAAAGCAAATTACGTGAATTTTTATTATTTTAGTATTCCTGCAAATGAACAGTTTAATTGTGCTTTTGGTACAGGAAAAACTTACGTTTTAACATAAGGGTCAGAGAAGCCATTGGCATCCATGGCAGCAAGATGGGCACAGCGGATGATGCCCACCACTAAGCCACACTTCTGAGAGCTGTACTTCAGAGAGATCATGATGCGCCCTCGCTCCTCCAGAGACTTGTCATCTGTCTTGTCGATCTGTGTTGAGACACACACACACACACACACACAGAGAAAAAATAGAAAACCCAGCCGTCAGTCCTTAGTAGATAATTTATTAATTCGCTCAATTAGTTTCATGCACCACTCTCTTCTTTCCAGTGTTTTCGTGTCTAGACTTTTTATGGCAAACTCAACTGTTGAATTTGAGGTAAATCTTCTCTCTCTCGCTCTCAGAACTTTGTGGATCCACCAAAGCCGTCAAGCATGAAGTTAATTAGCTGTGGAGGAGGCATCTCTGTTCATCCCCCACACACTGCTGTCTCATTTCTGTCCCCACTGGAGATCACACACACACCCTCACATACACATTGCAGAGTCTCTTCACACAACAAACACACTTTGTACTGTTTGCCAGCTGGTGGAGTCACTCTCAGGCCTTAGAGCACATCCCAAGTCAGTCTTTGTGTTTAACTTTTGTCACCTCTACCTGTACTGTAGTCCTGAGAGCAGATCCCAGATCAGTCTGTGTGCTGATCTTTCAGGTGGGTGACATAATTAATGGATAGAAGTGAATAGAGCTAAAAAACTACTTCTAGAACTTTTAAAAACTTATTGGGAAATCTCATAATGTCAGGGTTGGAGAGCATTCCATACCTGTCAAATGTAATTTTAATGTCATTTTTTAAATGGAAAGACTTATCTAAATCGGTGGTGCTGATCTTTTTAAAACTGACTCATGAAGGCTAACTGAAAAGTAACTTGGAAAAAAACTAAAGACATTTGGGAAACGTTTGTCATTATATAACGGTTTCAGTCCTGCAATTTGATTGACTAAGTGGTGTCCTATAGGACTGATTTTTTTTTATATACTGTTTTTGTCACTTTGCTTGTCTGTGTTTGTGTGTTCCAGACACACTGTCAGTCTGTGCATCAGGGGCATTCAGTCCATAAAGCTGTGAATGTTCTGCATACCCAAGTCATTTAAAGAATGAGTTCAGGGACTGGCTAAATATTAACATTACTAAAAATATATTGTCATTTGAGGTGAAACATAAGGCTTATATAAAAAAAAATGCTTGGAATAAGTAACTATGTAAAATAATTTCTTTGCCAAACAATGGTAATTTTAGGCAAATCTGTGCTGGTTATGGAGGTACGGAGGAGTTTATCTCCAACACTAATTAAACACATCTGAACCAGCTAAGATTTTCAGACTCAATAGAAATTTCCTGGCAAGTGTTTAGAAGCTGAAATGAGCTAAACTCTGCAGGACGCTGGCCCTTTAGGTGAAGGTTTGGACACCCCTGGATACAAGTAAGTGGATTCATAACAGCTCACCCGATTCATGACAATGTGAATCGTCATTATTTTCTGGCATTTTCATCGCTTTTTGGCAATGTAGGTGATTTCATGCACGAGAAAATCTGTCCATTAATTGCTAGTCCATTAATTGTCAGCTGCTAGCCCAGCTGACGCTGCCAGATCTCGATTACCAAATTTATTATTTTTTTTAAAGATTTATTTTTGCCCTTTTTGCCTTTATTTTGAGAGTATGTATTGACAGGAAACAAAATAGGAGAGAGAGAGAGGGGGGTGGGATTGGGAAAGATCCAAAGCCAGGACTCAAACCCAAGATTCCCGTGCCAAAGGTGCTGCCACGAGTCTATCAGCGTCAACAAATCACATTTGGTGTAAAAAAAAAAATAAAAAAACCTTGACTAAATGAACAAAACCCTCGTAACTATATTTTCATTTGCAAAGCAAATTTTGAAAGTCCACTGAAAACTTACTGTATCTTCTAATTTTTGGCATAGAATATGTTGATGACAGTATTTAGCAACATGCTTGCGTAAACTAACTAATAAATAAATATTTATTGTTCTATTTGTTTTCCTCCTTTATTGTTGCAGTTGTTTCCCCCATGCTTGACAAGTGTTGACATGCATGTTCTTAAACTGATTACGCTTATTAAGCTGAGAACAGGTGTAGTCATGTAAATGCATTTTCTTTTATTGCTATTATTCATTCTCTTATCGAAACGCCTAGATTTTGCCCATTACCCTGATTTTGCCCGGCATGTAAACACCTAAACCTGTGCTCTTTCAGCTTATTGAAGTGCACAACGTTTCCCTTCTCCTGCTAGAACATATAAAGCAGTGGTTTGTGCTGATTCTAGCAGAGTTGTGTAATATGTGATATGTAACAGGAATGCGTCCTTTCTGCAGATTTAAGCGCATTCAGCCAGAGCGGGTGTTTCGCTTTAGGGGAGGAGGAAATATATCATACACTGACTCTTTCCTGACCCAAGAAATTATAAAAATGTGTTCTCATCTCGTGCAGCCAAAGAAGTGGTAGAAACTAGTTACAGAAACTAAACATTAGAGTGTGTACAAGTTTCCTGCTGACATTTTGGCATACACTGGGGTTTTTAATGCTGTAACATCACAACTATCATAATAAATAGAATACTTAAGTGGAATGCGTGGATTCTTATGTTTTGAAATCACAAAATTTTATAAACTGATTTTTGGTAGTCATCAGCATATGGGTGTGAAAGAAAACATGCTAATTGATTCAGGTATTTAACCGATTAATTCAAAAACAGAATCATTAAGGAACAAAACACCACAACATTGTGTTGGTTGGAGACATGCAATGGTTAATTCTGCTTTGACTTCTTTTGGAACTCTGTAAGTAACTGGTAATATTGGGTCTAAGTTACTCAAAGGGATAGTTCACCCAAAAATGTTGTCATTAATTACTCACCCTCATGTCGTTCCAAACCCGTAAGACCTTTGTTCATCTTCGGAACACAAATTAAGATATTTGTGAAGAAATCTGAGAGCTTTTTGACCCTGCATGGACAGCAACACAACTAACAGTTCAAGGCCCAGAAAGGTAGTAAAGACATTGTTAAAATAATCCATGTGACATCAGTGGTTCAACTGTAATGTTACGAAGCAATGAGAATACTTTTTGTGCACAAAGAAAAGAAAAATAACGACTTTATTCAGCAACTTTTTATCTTCTGAGTCAGTCTTCGTTATTTTTGTTTTCATAGTACACAAAAAGTATTCTCGTAGCTTCATAACATTACAGCCAAACCACTAATGTCACATGGACTATTTTAACGATGTCCTTACTACCTTTCTGGGCCTTGAATGTGTCAGATGCATTGCTGTCTATGCGGGATCAGAATGCTCTCCGATTTCATAAAAAATATCTTAATTTGTGTTCTGAAGAGGAACGAAAGCCTTACGGATTTGGAACGGCATGAGGGTGAGCAATTTTCATTTTTGAGTGAACTTTCCGTTTAATATTAACTGTTTATTAAACTGCTGCATCAAAGCAATATCACATCGCGATCTTGTGCTTACAGCCAAATTCAGAACAGTGTTCTTGCTCATGTGATATTGCATAAGTATTGAATAGATGTATGACAAGTAAGCGATAATGCACATACATCTGATTGTTATCACAAAATAAACCCTGACAGGGTGATCATGACCCAGACGCAAAGTTATAATGTACACGGGCTGGATGTACATTATCCCACTTCAATCCATGAAGCACTTTGACACAGTAATCATGCCTTAAAACCTACATCCACCACCGTCAAATGAAGAAGACATGCCTACAATGAAGTGTATCGAATTGCTTTCCTTAACGTTTTCCTCCTTCTCCTGCCAGACCATATAAAGCAGTAGTTTGTGCTGATCCTAGCAGAGCTGCGCCCAGGTACTGACGAAAGACTTCCTGCTGAGCTATAGCTTTAGTTTGTGACTAGAGTATAACATTTCAGTTATAAGGTATGGTCCAGGTACTAACACACGTGCGGGACTGTGTCCCTCCCTCATACATTCATGGTTGTATATTTCCAGTGAAACAAAAATGTATTCCCTTGAAGATATGGCAGGTTTTGAAACAAGCGATACAAGCTGCAATTGTTAAACCGTTGTTAGTTTTCTTCCAGCAGCAAGCAGCCTATAGCTTTATCACATCGTATTGTTTGCTGGTGTTTGTAAGCCTGTCATGTTTGTCTCAGATGGGTGATGGATGTGAGGATGTTGCTCCAATGATATTTGATTTCTAATTATGTTGATTCTAATGAGAGTCACTCATTAGGACGTTCTAATCAATTTGATATCTGAATCTCCTTATGTAGCTTTCAAACTTCCCTCAATTTCTCCATCACTCACAGACAACCACACTGATGATTAGCACAACTGAGCTCCTTCCGTCGTCAGACTGATTCCTTTCCACAGATGAGCTCTAAAAGACTGTAACTCACAGGAAGTTGTTTCTCCAAACAGTTGCTGAAGTTCTTAGTCTGGTTGGGTTTGAGTTTCTTCAAGGGGATTCGGGTTTCACCAATGAATTCGTTGTGGCGGAATTTGTCCTCGTCACACACTGAAATCCTAGATGAAAACAAAAGATTGACCGTATGAGTTCTGGCTTGTAGATTTGACGTGTAAAGGAATTATGTAGCTAGTGAGAAGACTTTCATCACCATGTTAATCTGATGTACCATTTCAAAGCTTTCAAAATACATTTCTGATATTATCTAGAACAGTTCTGACCCTGTCTGAACCTACTAATAAAATCTGTACTCCGTTCAGTCAAAGAAATATATGGAGGAGTACATATCCTCGTATCCAGTCAAGTGTTGAAGGCAGGCATTACAAACTGATTCCCCACCACCTGTGCTTCAAAACGTTTTTGAAAAGCACTTATTCTCTGTCAAATACATAGTGTGACTGGAACCAATTATTCAGTATATCCCATATATTTAGAATCCATAGCAGAAGCTCCATGGGAGGATCTTTTTACTATAGATGTTCATTTGCATTGAGCTTGCTCACTGTGAAATGAGTTTTCTGTGCTATTTGCAGTATCGTCAAGAACCACTTGATCTGTGGGGGTAGGAACAAAGGCACGGCTTCTTTTAGATTTACACAGGTCAATAATAACATTTGACTGGATACAGATGAGTAATTCACACAGGAAAAAAAACTTACTGCTGATATCTCTCATTTACAGAAAGAACAGATGGCCAGAATAACAACACATCCATGCGTTGATGAATTGGCTAACAGCAGAAAGAGACAATTATTTCACCAAAATATGAAAATCTCTTTATTTACTCACCCTCAAGCCATTTGAAAGCTAAAGGACTTTCTTTCTGTTAAACTGAGATATTTTGCAGAATATCCTAGCTGCTATTTTCTATGCATGACTTCAAGTTCCAAAAAGGACATAAAAAACACCATACACATACCTTCAAAGTAAATATGACTATTGTGTTATTAGGGTTGGGTATCATTTCAGTTTTTTTCGATACCGGTGCCAAATCGATACTTTTAAAACGGTTCCGGTGCCTAAACCGATACTTGTTAAAAAATAAATAAATACAAAATCCCCCCAAAAAATGATGGATTGGCCATTAGAATAGAAATAGAATAGAGAGTGCAAATGTTAGAGGGTCAAGTTTTTTAATTAAAACAAACAAGCAGATAAAATTAGAAGTAGCATTAGAATAGAGAGTGCTAGAGTTAGAGGGTCAAATGAAGATGAAAGAGATGTGTTTTCAGCCGTTTCTTGAAAATATTAAGGACTCAGCTGCTTGGATTGAGCTGGGCAGGTCATTCCACCAGGAGGGAACAATTAATGTAGAAGTCCATGAAAGTTTTATCATAGGTAGAATGCAAAATGTTTCAATATAAGCATTTCAGTCAAATGTAATTTATGCAATATTTCAAACCTTTAACCCACTTGGTAAAATCAACCCATGGCAACAGTTTAAAAGTAGCCCAATTATGTGGAAAAAACGTGGACTTGGCAACCCTGCATCCAACAAGAGCTACCGGAGTCAGCTTTGACTGATCACAGGTCGAGAATAAG
>NW_015536493.1:272520-274458 GCF_001515605.1 Sinocyclocheilus anshuiensis | reverse complement strand
AAAAAGAGGACATGTCCGGGGAAAAGAGGACATATGGGTCACCCTAATTTATAATCTATTGCTAATCGATGTATTCTTTTTAAAGTAGCATATGGAACATATTTTCTGCCTCATTCTTTGACAAGAAGCCTCATCAGATCACAAAAGGAAGCATTTGACTGGTATTTTGGAGTAAAACGGTTATAATGTTCTCTTTTGTTGGACAACAGGTTTAGAAATGTGAATACAAGGGAGGTTTAGCTTTAGGCGTTTTAATTTAAGCATGTTTAGCTTAGTTAACGGAATGCTACCTGCTGCCATCAGAGCAAGTGTAATTACTGCATTCACACGCTCCTCGGATGCGCTCATTTCCCGAGTTGTGCTTTTAAGTCGGAATGTGAAAACATGGACACTCTCGTTACTACAAAGATGTGTTGGATTTGTATTATTAGACCTTTCCGACTTGAGTTCACATTCATTTTCTCAGTCGGGAAATTATTTTTCACGTGCGGTGCCGCGATGATGTTTCTTACATCCGTTTCGGAGAACCAGAGGACAAATATTTCAATCGATCGCTCAGGCATGGCACCAAAATGAGGCACCGAAATCTGCGTTCGGATTCGGTTCTAGTACATACCGGTTACATAGGTACCGGTGCCATATTGGTACCGGGTTTCGGTACCCAACCCTGTGTTATTCAAAGTCTTCTCAAACTATACGCGAGGGACTAAAACGCAAGTCAATTACTGAAAATAAGGCTAAGGCCTTCTGCTAAGGCTCTCAAATCTCATTCAAGCTTTTGCAAATGCATTCAAACCTGGCATGTCATGATAAGTGCGAGAACCAATTGAGCTTATGCACTGTTTATTTTCCTGTGGCTATATGCCATCCAATAAGTTCTCCTAAATACAATTCAAAGTTTAGTTTGTTGATCACCAAAAAAAAAGAAAAGAAAAAAAAGAAAGAAAGAAAGAGAACTTAACTATTATAACTTTTGGGATTTAATTGATTCTCAAGTATTTGGGAGCAACTAGAAACTATCTTATAACTTGTTTTTGTGAACAATAAAATGTTTAACAAATGAAAACCAGTTTTGGTAACTGAAATTGGATTTGAGACTAGGTTTTGGAAGAGCAAAATAGCAGATTCTATCCAGTGCATCATTTCTGTCATGCCAGCAGAGCTGATCCAGACAGTAAAATTCAGATATATTTTCACTCTAGACACGTCTACTTGTCTCAGGCTCAAGGACTGCTATAATCATGCTTTGCACCTCATAACATGATTGATTCCTTCATCTCCCTCTCCAACAAATATCATAAAACTACACAAAACCTACAAGAATATGAGTCACTTTAGGTGTAGTCACTATTACAGAGTAGTCTGTGATGGTTTATGATCTAAAAACATTTTCATACATGATGCATAGGGGTGTGCCATATCATACCATTCACGATAATACCGGTATAAATTTTTACATGATAAAAAAGTGTCATATCGCGATATTAATAGGCTTGTTTGAGATGAGCAAAATCTGCGCAGAACCGATCACCGGTGATCACCGTGAGATGCATGCCGGTTAGAAAAGTGTCCTAGTTATGTCTGACTTGCTCTGATGTCATGCTGACGTGTGCCAAAAAACTCTTGCGACGGCAAGGCGGCTGTGTCGGATTGTGCAGTCGATCGCAGTTGCAATTAAAGTAAAAATGGATGAAAAATCCACCTTTTGTATGGAATTAAATAGCAAGCACTTTGAGTGTCTTGTTCATCATATTTATTTTCATATAAAAGCAACAGAACTGAAATGATATCATGTTTATTAGCAACACAGCATGTGAGTGAGAATAACGCGATATCCGCCTTTGATCTCGTTGTTATCTGTTCCACTTCGAGAGATCAGAACTGTCCATCTTGCCTGCGCTTATTTCACTCCTCCCCTCACTGCAGCCGCCTACTCTC
>NW_015536493.1:271935-272434 GCF_001515605.1 Sinocyclocheilus anshuiensis | reverse complement strand
ATCGCGAGAGCGGTTCTAGAGCATATTCGAGCGCACACTCTTACCATCAAAAATAGGTGAGGCGCATATCTTTAGCGAAGCAGTGCGGAGAGCCGCGGCTCCGCTGGTGTAAACACAAGCATTGACTAGAGTGGCCGCGTCGGAGCTGTGACGTGCCGCAGACGCGTGCAGGGGTAAGTCACTCTCGCGGTATTTTGACGTCATACACCGATCGGTCTGCTTCAAGTCGAACACACAACTGCTGCTGCCAAACAATAGAATTACACTCTGAATTAGGTAGTCTGTCATCGATGACAGTAGCTCATTGTAAAAGGATGGAAAATGCCCTTAATTTTGTTTGCACTAATAGATGCTGCTGCCTGCCAGCTGCAATCACCAATAAAACATTGTTCTATGTTTTTTTTTTGTATATCGTCATAAATATCGTTATCGCAAATATTCTTGAAATATCGTGATATAATTTTGAGGCTATATCGCCCACCCCTAATGATGCATTTGG
>NW_015536493.1:226299-271812 GCF_001515605.1 Sinocyclocheilus anshuiensis | reverse complement strand
AATTAGGTAGTCTGTCATCGATGACAGTAGCTCATTGGAAAAGGATGGAAAATGAATAAATGCTGCTGCCTGCCTGCAATCTCCAATAAAACGTTGTTCCATGTTTTTTTCTTCTGTATCGTCATAAATATCGTTATCGCAAATATTCTTGAAATATCGTGATATAATTTTGAGGCTATATCGCCCACCCCTAATGATGCATTTGGAGAAAATTGCTCCATCAGGACATCCAACAATAAAATACATCAAACAGACTAATGCAGAAAAGGAGAGCCTAGGATTTCATTCTGAGCGGTGGTGTATTTAGTTGCATTTTATTTTATTATACAGATGAGAAAAGAGGAGCATGAGAGCTGAACACTGCCACCCAATGCTGTTTGAAATATGCAAATTTGCAAATTGAAATAACCTCGTAATCTTAAAACTAATCAGAAGTTGAGATGAGACAGTAGGGCCAATGCCTTTCTTAATAAGGTCTAACAATGTCTACCGTTCAATCGATTTGAGTTACACAGCCTTGTCGATAAAATAAGGAAGAGCACACAGAATCCCTCCCAATCCACATTATTTCCATTTGTTACCTTTCCACCGCATTAACAATGAATTCCTGTATGCTTGTTCTATTCCCATCCAGAAGTTAGTTGTGTATTTGTAACATACCATTGCTATTCATTGCTAACTTGTTCAGCCTGGCTCAGTAGTTCTGCTCTCCAAAGACTTTTCAGGTAAACAGACAATCAACTTTCAATCAACAAAGGAACTTTCTTTTCCCGGGAGATTGATAAAGGTCTTGAATGAGGCACGGGGCAGCTACAGCACCACTCAGGCATGTTCAAAAGGTCCGGTTAATAAAGGCACTTTCCTCTGCTGTGTTACATGTGGATATGATATGATTGTGTCCCCAGATGGCAATGTGTGCTGGATTGCTCTTCATGCTGTTTCCAGAACAGTGCTGTTTCTGTTTGTTTTGATTATGGTTGATTACTGTAGTGCACATGTTTAATGCTAACTGTTCTCTTGGATAAATGTGCAGGGAGTTCTGGGATTTTTGTACAATGCTATTCTCACAGGCAATCACAGTACATCGTGTTTTTCTGCATTAGCCAGATATATTTGTGCCTGGCCTTAAATTTGCAAAGACAATCCTGAATAATGTGAGGTAGAAAAGTTATATTTAGTCAGATGTAAAAGCAATGGTCTTACAAAAATATATTTAGATTTTTGTTTGAGAATTTAATAATTTTATTCAGCAAGGATGCATTAAACTGATAAAAAAAGTGACAGTAAAGACATGAATAATGTTACAAAAGATGTATATTTTAAATATAAGCTATTGTTTTGAATGTTCCACAAAGAATCCTGAAAAAAGTTTCCACAAAAATATTAAGCAGCACATCTGTAACTGTTTTAAATATTTATAAGAAGAAAAAAATGTTTCTTAAGCACCAAATCAGCATATTAGAATGATTTCTGAAGGATCATGTGACACTGCTGGGAAAATGAGTCAGAATGCGCACAGGCTAATTTTGAGTTATAGGGAAGAAAAGTAAAAAAAGGTCAATTTTGATTGCATTTCAGGTTTTCACAAAAATGAGTTCATTAAGCCATCCTCCAGTGATCCCAATGCTCCACATAATAACACAAAACTAAGACACAAAACTAGATTGATACATACAGTGGGTAAAAAAAATTAAGGCATACAAAGCAAGCAAAACAAATAAGTTAAAAAATGAAGTTGTGTAATAAAATGGAATGACACAGGGAAAAAGTATTGAACTACTGAAATATATTTAATACTTTTTACAAAAGCCTTTGTTGACTAGGGGCAGGATTGCTTTCTAATTAGTGATAGATTTCAGCTGGTGTCTTGGCTTTCCATGCCCTTTTTGCACCTCCCTTTCTTCATGTGCTCAATACTGCACCAAATCAGCATATTAGAATGATTTCTGAAGGATCATGTGACACTGAAGACTTGAGAAATGGCTGCTGAAATATAAAAATATATAAAAAAGTTTTAAATGTTAATAACAAAATTACAATAATATATTAAAATATTACACACATTAATATGAATGTTAATTATAATATAATTATAAATCTAATAATATATTACTAATTATATTCTATTACTAATTTAGTTAATTTAATAATTTATATATATATATAACTGAAATATATTTAATACTTTTTACAAAAGCCTTTGTTGACTAGGGGCAGGATTGCTTTCTAATTAGTGATAGATTTCAGCTGGTGTCTTGGCTTTCCATGCCCTTTTTGCACCTCCCTTTCTTCATGTGCTCAATACTTTTTCCCTGTGTCATTCTACTTTATTACACACAACTTAATTTCTGAACTTGTTTGTTTTGTTTTCTTTGTATGTATGGATTACTTGGGTTGTTACCGACATCTGGTGAAAATGTCAAGTCAACAGCACCTTTAGAAATATATTTACTGAGAAAAATGGTGATGTGTTCAGTACTTATTTTACCCGCTGTATATAAGGATATGTTAATATGGGCGGAACATGTTATATTGGTTCTTGCTTTCATTCTTGAAATAATTATACCTTGCCAGTGAGTTAAATATATTAAATTCCCACTAAAAATATTAGTGGGAAGTAAAATTTCAGAGCTCATGAAGATGGCCAAATTGTAATATCCAATAACAGAAATTTAGATCAGGCATATTTTGAGCTAAAAGAATGCTGAGAGGGAAATGAATAAACTATGCACATTTGCCTGAGAGACAGACTCGTTATTTGAGATTGGAAGAGGACGGGGTTCCTGCTGTTAAAAAAAAAAGATATTCTAATGGCTTTCTGTTGTAGTCCTCTTTGTTTTAATATGCAAAGATAACTCCCGTTGAGTCATAAAATAAGAAAAATAAGAGGTGAAGCACATCTAGATGCATCTAATTGTCTGTAAACGTTACATAAAATGTGTTTGCAAATAGTATTTTTGTATTCTTAAACCGCAAGTGTAAATTAAAAGGCTTTCTCGGGTATAAAGGCACGAGAGGTGAGCCACTTGTATGGGTAATTTGGCTTTGAATAGAGCGGTCACTGTCTGAGATAATGTTGGCAATGGAGGTATGCCTTTTTAGATAAATCACATGCGTTTCATAGCCACGGGAGGAGTTCGGCCCGCCATTAAAACACCACTTTGATGTTCATCGGCGACACATGAAGATCGCTGGTAAATGAGGTTTGGTGAATAATGGGAAAGACCGAATGTTGAAGGGAGATAACACCTCAGAGCTCCATTGTGTGAAAGTCTGAAAGACTAAAGCCTGACTTCTTGTTCATGTCTGACTTACACTCTGTAGGAGTGCTGTGGGTCTCTTTGTGAAGCTGTCCATAAAGTTTTCCCTGCAGATGAAATGATTGAAGATTGTGAATAATAATGAATTATGCTTTAAAGTGAGAATCGGAAAGGTCTATGAGATGCTACATACATCCGTTCCTATCTTTTAACTTGAGGGTTTTCAAACTTTTTGATGCCATTGATCTCCAAATAAAATTGTTGCTTTTTGAGGCAGGCATCACTTTATAAATAATATAGGCAGCTATATATTTTCATATATAAAAACTTGTTGGTCATATATTGTCATGTTGCACACACACGAGGAACGAGGAGACGCTGGAGAATACTTTACCAAGACTTTATTTGCACCAAGGAACCAAGGGAGATGAACACAGGAAGACGTTCACACGAAGATGTTCACAGGAAGACGTACACACGAAGACGTTCAACAGGAAGACGTACAACAGCGGACAGAGAACTTGGGACTGGGAACACATTTTATACACACACACAGGAGGAGGGGATGACGAGACACACCTGGGAGCAATAAACCATCATGGGGAACACCTGGGACAAATTAAACATGGGAAAGGAACACCTGGGGAGCAAGACACAGACAAAACATGGAACAGAGTCTGACATACACACCTGGGATCCATGAACCATCATGGGGAACACCTGGGACAAATTAAACATGGGAAAGGAACACCTGGGGAGCAAGACACAGACAAAACATGGAACAGAGTCTGACATATATACTGTGTGAGAGAAATATTAAGTCTGATATTATAAAAACAATTTTTTTAAATTAAACATTTGACTTTTATATTGTTTTATTTAAAACTGGATTTTATATTGGCTAATTATTAAATTATCTGGAAAATATTTACTTTCCATTAAGTTATTTTTTAAATTAAATAATATAGTATTAAATAGTATTTTGTATTTTATTTTTTTTTTTTTTTAAATCATAGTAGGTTTGTTATTTATTAAGTAATGATTAAAAAAATGCTGTCTTTATAAATTCGAATTAAACAATATCAAATTTGGCAGATAAAGTTAAAAATTATTGTGTTAAACATATATGTCCATATTATTTTACGTTAATACATATTTTCTTTGATATCCCTAAAAATACATTATGTAAAACATTTTTACTTGCTCTCATATTCCCACAAATGTTACAGCACCCCTAGTTTGAAAACCCCTGCCCAACACACAGGCATTATATTAATAATTATTTTAAAGCATATTAATTCACTGTGAATATTTCAGCTGGCAAAATTCTTCCCAGTGGTTCCTTTATACTTTCATCACAACAGTACTTCAAACACTGCTTATGTTCATGTGACTTGTCACATATTCACATTAGCCACGTTTACTTCTTGACTAACCTAAAAATTGTAAGAACATTTTTCAAAAAGTATTTTAATTGCATTTTACAAGAAAATACTTTTTCAATCTTTTGACTTCAAATTTTCACTTTTAATTTAATGTGCTATTGCCATTTCTTTGTAATTATTTGTGAAATGTACAATCAGTTTCTGAGTGAAAATTGTTCCCTATGCCATTTTTTTTATTCCAGTGTACTAGAATTCAATGCTAAACCTCTGTTTGAACTATGTTAAACCTACTCACTGGAGCACAGAATGCCAGTGTCATTTAATGATGACGTTATAGAAGAATTGAAATAGAAGATTTCTCTTTCTGTTAGAGAGAGTGCCTTTGTCTCTTTTCATTTGTACCCTCCTTTCAGAATGATCAAGAGCAAACAAGACCGAGTCAGACGTAAGACAACAATTTTATCACTGGTATGTGGGCACAGACCGTCAGGGCTTTACTAGACAGGCTTTATTGAGAGAATTTAAGGTGCTATAAAGTGCCAGAATGCAGCAAGAGGAAATAATGAAAATCTAGTTTTTATAAACGCTAGAGGTGAGACGCTGAATATGCCAGTATTTGGAGTTTATTTACATGAAGGACAAGTTCGATCCCTAAAGGAAAGGCCTATGAGGGAGACTTTTGGTTTCCATGGAAACTGGCTAAGACAGCCCTAAAGAAAAGCAATGGTGAATCATCAGGTGGGTCCTTCCCGATCCAGATGTCTACAGACGCGCACAGACACACTTCTGTACTTCACCTCAAAACAGTAAACATCAATGACGGATTTCAGTCAACTTGTTAGTATGTCCGGATCATTTCATCATACAGAGCTCATCTTCTAAAAACAGCACGAAAAGCTTTTAAAAAAGGCTGAAACCCTCATCCCAGGCCTCAGGTCAACCTTTCGAACTCTTAAATCACCCAGCTTCATCCCAGCATCACCTCCCTCTAGCTGTGTTGAATGAAGCCGTTACTGCAGCGTTTAAGCACAGAAATGTGACCTTTGAAGCGCAGACTCTCTGCCTCATTAATTCACACTGAGTCCAGACAAATCTGGGAGCCTCCAAACCCAGGGCTGCAATCTCAGCGGGAAAAGCCTGCGACTCACACAATAACTGCCTGCTCTTGCCACTCTGGCCTGTCTAGACAACTCCACCATGAACCTGGTGTCGTGTCAAACTTTTTAGTGTCTTGCAACATCAAAGTTGCTCAGGAAAAAGAGACTGCAGGTTCCGTCTCATCTCTATTAGGAGCTTTATTGTTTGATTTATTATTTTCCTAGCTCACAAACTACAATTTATCATTTGGTATAAACCTATAGTATTTAAGTATCAACTGTAATAGTTCCATTAAAATATAGATACTCATATTTAATACATGACGCCTGTGTTGGTAGTTGGGGGAAATAAAAAAAAAACACTAATTATACACAATATAATTAATTTATTCAAAATAATAAATCAGCTGTATCTGAAAAGAGAGCACACCTCATAGTAATCAACTGTTTTGATACTTAATATTACTACATAGTGTTTGCATTTATATGGTACAAATTACTTTAGCTGTCAGGCATAATAAAGTGTTTAAAGCTAAATTCTAAGCAAAAACTACAGTATAATTATTTGAAATGGGTTAGATCTAAAATATAGTAATCAGCTGAAGAGTCAAAAATAGTTGTGCAAAACAGCCAAGTTTTAAATTCAGTCACACACATTTGTATATTATAACTTTTAGTTCAATTGCCCTTGAACTTGCTGGCAAAAATCCTGATAAAAATGTAAACCTGTACAGTAGCAACCAGTGACAGTCTAAATATCTGGCCTTCAAGTTGTCTTTAGACATAGACATACATACATACATAAATAAAAAAAAATCACATTAAATAATCTTGTTTAACCAACAAAATATAGGTCATTACAGTTGCCCCCGACGGTATCCTTTACTATTATTCATGGTCTTAAAACTGAATATTCCAAGGCCAAATAAAAAGTATTTTTATAGTCAGTATATGGTATTCCAATGAAAATGTATGAGATCCAATAAACTATGAATTCCTAATTTGATTCAAGCTCATCTGGGCGAAGTATTGGGACATTAGTTAATATTTCTCCCCCTTCCAGAGGACACTTTTCCTTTATATACTGGTGTATCTGAGACAGAGACTGATGGTAGGTAGAAAAGTCCTCAGAGTAATGGCTTCCTTTGCAAGTAGTTTCCTAACAGAAAACGAATCCATATTAAGTAAGAGTTAATCAACACCAAATTGAAATCTGATTCCCATTTAATGCATTGTCAGCCCATATAAATTGTTAAGACTGACAAAGACCAAAAAGTGCTCTGTCAGTAATTGATGGCTATTTTCTGTAGTGACTTGTATTGCAGACAGCATGCGCAGCACTGAGGTGAATGTGTGCAGGACATGAGTTCAATTAGCTGCACAATATTGTTGTTTTCATTTACTAACATTTATTCCGTGAGGAGATAAAATTAAAATGTATAAAACTGTGTGTAAAACTTGTACTTTTGACCTCATTATCTGACACATTAAACCCTTTTCTTACATTTGCAACATTTAACTAGAAAGACAATGACAAGTGGCTTCTCTACTCAGGCAACTTGGTTAATCTGCTTTTAATGGATTTGAGGGATATTGTGTGTGTAACACAGCTGTTACGTAATGATACACACAAGTGGAGACTAATGTTCCTCTGTGGTGTAATCTTTACTGCCACTTTGTCTGTGCTATTATCCTAATGCAGCATTTCAATCACTGCACAGGGTTTCAATGCAAGCTAAACAATCAAGCTCTGTAAAAAAACAACCCATTTTGCTACAGTCATGTTTGCGAGGCAGTAAAAGGGCCAATGACATCTCAGCTGGGGTGAAATCACCAGGCAACACTGAATATGACTTAAACGGGGTGGCCAAAATAAAGAATATTACATGAAAAACTTTCAATGTTTGCAAAGGCGAATCATGATAGGTTGATTACCAGTTGGCACTGAGTCTAAAGCAGGGCTGTACAGTGTGACATATATGTCGCACGTGCTACGAAAAAACTGGTCTGTGCGATGAATACATTTACCACTGTAGCACACGTGCGATACAGTTTTGCATGATCATAACACAGCTGCTTAGTAGTGTGAAGTGATTTTGTTGTGCTTGTTTGTGTGTGTGAGATTGATTATACTTGGTAGTTGGGGGTGTGCGATATGATGAATTTTGATTGTGGACGACTAAAATGTCTCCACGATCTGCTTTTGAAGAAATAACGTTGTATCGTGCTACAGCGCATATTCTATCAGCTGCAGTTCTGGCGCCTCCCTCCGTCTCAGTATAATCTAGAACGCCACATGCATTCACATCAGTGTTAACTCAGCGGTAGTTGCTCTCACGGAACACTGCACTTATGCGCAGTCACAAAACGACATTATTTCCATCTACTTTAAAGCAATATCGGTTAAACCTTTAATTCACGTGCTGTTTTGCATGCGCTTTTCTGAGCGCATACTCGTGAAGCGCGCTCACACTGAGAGCCTGTCAAAAAGCGCCTGATAAAGATAAAATACTGACAAAGATTTTTATCTTTGCTCACTTTGGCGTAAATGTCTGCCATTCTTTTTTATTTTATATTTTCTTAAGGTGTAAGAGGTGTTATGTTTCTGCACTCTTCCATTTTTAGCAAATTAAGAAAACTTTGTCTAAAAACAATTTTTGTGATGGTTTGTATTTTTTGTGCTCTGTATGGAACATCAGTGCCTGTTTAAGTGATGAACTCAATTACTTGTGTTTGTTTTCAGACATGATAACAGACGTTTTATACTTGTGCCACAACTTTTTGGCCTGTGCTACAAAACTTTCAACCTCTGTAGCACCAGTGCTATGTGAAAAAAAAGTTAACGTACAGCCCTGTAAAGGCCTCTAGCAACTGCCACTTTTAATTATGATGCGAGAGTCAGGTCTAAAGAGTCAAAAAGTTAACTATTTCGGATTGTAAAGTTAGTGTTTAATACATTTTTTTCCCCTTCCATATTGACAGTTACTACCCCACATATCTAAATGCCTATCCAAAGACAGATGCTAATTGAATTAGAATCTGACTAAAAAAAGCCCACTTATAACCAAGGCCAGTGCACACCACTCCCTACTTTTTACACCCCAAAACACTGGCAAAAATAAATGGATGCTCTCTGTATTCCTGTTTCTGTTGGCAACAGTTAAACATGTTGAGGAAACTCTAATGGTATCAGCAGCCAGCTAATTGGAGTGATTAGATCCTCATAATTGCTCTGCAGGGTCACATAATGTCCAAGAAATATAATGCCATTTTACAGGATAAAGCAAACACTGTTCTCTCAATCTACGGTCATACATCGGTACAGGAACAGAGAGGTTTCATGGACACCCTAAACACCAGATCAGTAAATTTCTCCCTCATTCACCAGTCCTTCAACTGGAGGCTTTTTATTTTTATGAATGCCGTAACGTCCCACTATACTCTATTCAGTACTTGTATGGCAGCGATCCAAGAATCACTGAAGCTGTTGAAAGCAAATGGTTGTTCAGCTTGTAATTAAGCCTCAGGTTCAGCGCCGCATGGGGGCCTGGTGTGGGCCTGACCCATCCAATTACAACTGGATCATGGGAATCATGTAACCATGGACACTTAATTAAGAAAACATCCACATTCTCTCTTTTTCCTTATTAAAGTAGGATCTCAGTTCAATGACCGCTGACATTTTTAAAAAGCCCTCATTAAACTTATTAAGCTGGTTTGCTTTGCGTGCCACTTTCTCTATTATCCTTTTCTTCTGATCCCACCTACAGTATATGTCATAGGAACACTGTTTTCTCTCTCAATATGTAGCAAATGCATCTTTTGGGGTAATCAACCCTTTGCTAAACTCTAACAGCCAAGTCACTTCTTTACAATGGATAAGCTATTGTCAGTAGCCTTGACATATAAAAGTGATGAATGTATAGATTCTGATTGGGTACCTGAGTGTTTTGCGAACCATGTCTTCATCAGTTATCCCATAATACGTTAGGGTCTCACTCCAGACAGGGTTGAGAGTGTTGCGTAGGGTCTTTGTGCGGAGCTTATTGGCCTGGAAGAAATGACAGATTTTCTTGTAGGTTAGTGGTTGTGTTCACTGGCACTGGTTCACTAAATGAGCACAAGCTAAGAAGAAGCTAGACCTTCCAGATTTGAAACTGTAATAAAATGTTATATAATAATAAAATTACATGAATCAGGGTTTTAAATTCTGCATTTAGACATGTACCACATTTTGATAACACAGTTGCAAAATGGCAAACCTCATTTAGAATTAATAGAAAATAAAACAGCTCATATAATATTTAGTTTGACCTTCCAAGGTTGGTGATCACCATTTTATAAAGCTTAAGCACCTTCTTACACCATTTATTGAAGAAAAGTTAATGGAAATGTAGAAAGTGTCTTACAGTGATTAAAGCAGGTGCAATTAAGGCCTAAACAAATGTCTTTGTTTCATCTAGCACATCTGTGAGGTGTTTCCTAATCATAATGGGTTAACTCAGACATCCTATCCCATTCAATTATTCTGTAACCCCGTGAAGGAGAGTTCAGCTGTACTGTAGGACACATGATCCATACAGAAGGAGAATGACTTAGAGGAGTCTTATTTTGTCAGTAGCTAAGTGGATTGTTGGCAGGATGAGTAAGAAGGGTAACGGTTAAAAACAGATGAATTATAATGAGAAGCATGATGATAATTTGTAGAGCACAGAGGTTGTTCAGCGACAAGGAAAATCTGGCCTTTTAGATTTCAAGGTAGCACTGGTCAATTTGATAAATGTAATCTAGACCCATGATGGGACAGATAGAGATGGTATAAATTAGTATTTTTAAGAGTTAATTTGAAGTTGGATACCTCAGACTCAAGAGTCTGAAGTAAAAAAAAAAGATTGTCTTGCTGAGTTGTCTCATGATTTCTGAGCCTGCATCTGTCTGTCTGTCTGTCTATCTATCTGTCTGTCTGTCTATCTATTAATGTACAAATTGAATATTACAGTTAAATATGCTATCTGACTATATGTTATTAACAAAATGCACAAAAAACACAGACACCTCCTACTAGTAACCTTCCATCTGATGTAAAGTTACTGATGTGATTTAATATGTAATTTTAACTGGAATTACAGGTAGAGCTTGTTCTGAAAACAGAGTACTGAGTCTAGAGATACACAAATCTATTTTAAATATACAAAATTATACTCTATGTACCACAGTTAAAGATTTTGAGAGCCTTTACCAAAAATACAGTTGTTAGAATGAGCAGTTAAATAGTCAGCCTTTATGGATTCTGCACAGTGACAGACAGTACCTTATGTGTAAATTGTGTTTTAGCAGGTTTTAAAGGCTGTATTAAACATTAGAATCTTTATTGTAAGAAATCAATTATCAACGTAACATTACCATAAAGCTGTGGTTCTCAACTGGGAAACAAACAGAAACAATAGAACAGAACAAAATAATATATTTCTTGATTTTCTATTTTATTAATAATAATATTAATATATATTCTTCATAATATATTGATCAGAATCATTTGAAGTTATCCTGTGGAAGGAAGTTTCTTGAGGGCCCCTAATGGGTCCCGGCCCTCTGGTTGAGAACCACTGGCTTAAAACATATAAATCATATTACTACAAGCCTCCTTGTATTGTATAAAACAATACATCTCCAAGGGGAGAGCAGGCACATACCTTACTAGCTCCAGGCAGCAGGTGCAGCTTAACATAGGGATCTGACAGCCCATTGTGATCCATTGGTTTGAGTCCCTGAGAGAGAGAGAAAGGAAAAAAAGAAAAAAGTGTGACTTATGAAAAACAACCACTTTTAGACATCCTGTGAAGTCAACAGCACAAAGCACCATGTCAGCCTGATAGATTCCACAGGCTTTAGATATCCAATTCACGTCAAGCTCCTGCTTTTTCTAACAAGACGTACTGTTTCAGATCCGGCCAAATAAGCTAATTAGAAACACTGGAGGTGATGTCGTGCCATGACAGCAGAGCACTCTCCTGAAGCTCTTAGCTTTCTATTAACATGCATTTTAGTATGGGCAAAAAGCTCAAGCACTTTGGGCATAAAAAGCCCAATCGTTGCATGGACACGGCAGAAATATCAGATGTGCAATCATCCAAAAATGAATTGAGCAATTGTGTTGTTGGTGCCAAAAATAATAATGGATGCTGTGTTTTTATATAATGTTCAGGTTTGTCTGATGCATGTTTTGGAAATTTTCTTTATAATCAGATTCAACCAGATTCATTATTAAGTATATTTTTGATCTATTTGAACAGCCTTGGGGTCTCTGAGACCCCACACAGAACTAGAGGGTTATGAATTAACTACAAGCTGCACAGGATTTCGAGTAAATATCAATACAAAGCTAGACAACACTGTCTGCTGTCAGAGAGTCTGTGAGGCAAACATTGATTTTATTGAAAACCTCTGCACCACCTGACACCCATCATCTCTTAATTACAGTCTTTGTGGTGGGATTCGGTGAGGTAGCATTGGACTTTGGATTCGTAGGGCTGCGTAGATCTTGAGGCCCATCAATATAACAGAGGGTATTAATGAATAATGCCATATAAATTAGATCTTTTCAACACAGTTAAGCATTACATTCACAGTCAGAGAATGGCACAGCTGTCTCAGAAACCTCAAGGGGAGTGTTTTTGATTAAGGGAACATGTACTTCACAAAGTCTGGATTTACCTTTGCAGTCCAAATAATGGTTTTCAGTTTAGCCTTCTGCATAACGCAACTTTGCAGCATGATTTGACAAAAGTGTTCCTTATCTTCAGAAAAAAAAAACAGTCAAGAGAGCCTTTGCACTAATAAAATCAAGTTTATTCACACAGAGAGCAGCTGCTGAAAGAGCGTCAGGTCTTTCCAGAAATGTCTGGCATGAAATCGTATTTCTTTGAATGTTCGGAAGGAACCAAGTTAGTGAAAGAAAAGAAAAGATACTTAAAAGGACAAACTATTTTATATTTCTTATTAATGTAGTTAGTATTTTTGTAGTTAGTATGTTAATATTCAATTCCTGTTTAACAAAAGGAAATAAGAAAATGAAAACTTAAAGCAGCAGATCTCAGCTGGTCTTCTGGCCTCCAGCATTTATTGATATTTTTATGCCTGTGTATTGAACACATCATGGAAACCTGTGCTGCAGATTCAATTCAACCAGTTCAACCAAGAGCACAAAAAATATGGAACATAACATTTAATTAATCTCATTAGCTAATGTTAAATTTGACAGCAGCACTAATTAATCTACAGTGTATCCCCCGTTGTTTTCTTTTACAACATTAAAACACAGTATTCACACCATATTTAGTAAATGCAACTTTAGAAATAATTCCAGAGCCTGTATGTGGTTCTCTTATTAGCTTTGCACATCTGGCCACTGCAGTTCTCCCTCATTCATACTCCACTTTGCAGAGTTGCTCAAACTCAGTTGGATTGACATGTGAACACAACCACTCCAGGACATAAATGTTGTTTTTCTGTTATTGCTGTGCATCTGTGGCTTTACACTTGTCATTGTCCTGCTGGAAAATAAATCTTCTGCCAAGCCAGCGGTATCTTGCAGTCTTCATCAGGTTTTCCTCTAGGATTTGCCTGTATTGTACTGCATTTTTTTACCATCTACCCTCAGAAGCCTGCCAGGAATTCCCACAGCATGATGCTGCCACCACTTCGCTTCACTGTGGGGATGGTGTGTTTCTGATCTGCAGCGTTTGGCTTATGCCAAATATGCCGCTTATTCTAATGGCCAAACATCTCAATTTTGGTCTCATCAGACCACAGAACCTCCTTCCAACTGGCTTCAGAGTCTCTCATGTGCTGTGCTGAGACATTTTTCTTTAATAGTGGATTTATCTTTGACATTCTCCCATTAAGATGTAGCTGTGAAGCCCTGGAGCAACAGTTAAATGTGCAATCTCTCCAATCTCAGCCACTGAAGATTGTCAATCCTTCAGAAGTCCCATTTTGCCTTCTGGTTAGAGGTGGATTTATACTACCATTATACTTTATTTACTTGCTAAGGGGTCCTGATCACCCTGAATAGTATGTTTTTTTTTATTCCTTACTTTTATTCAGCAAGGATGTATTACATTGATCAAAAGTGACAGTAAAGACATTTAAAATGCTACAAAAAGATTTCTATTTCAATTAAATGCTGCTCTTTTGAACTTTCTATTCATCAAAGAATCCTACAAATGTTTTCCACAAAAATATTAAGCAGCCACGGTTTTCAACATTGATAATAACAAGAAATGTTTCTTAAAGGGATAGTTCTCCCAAAAATTTGAAATGTAATTTACTCACCCTTAAGTTGTTCCAAACCTGTATGAATTTCTTTTGTCTGTTAAACATTATTTTTTTTTATTTTAAGAATATGGGTAACCAAACAGTTGATGGACCCCAATGACTTCCATAGTATTGATTTCCATACTATGAGTCAAAGGGGTCCATCAACTGTTTGGTTTCCCATGTTCTACCCCGACAGAAGAAAGAAATTCAAACAGGATTGGAATTTGAGGGTGAGTAACATATGAAAAATTTAATTTTTGGGTGAACTATCCCTTTAAGCACCAAATCAGCATATTAGAATGATATCTGAAGGATCAAGTGACACTGAAGACTGGAGTAATGGAGCTTTGCCATCACAGTAATAAATAAGATTTTACAATATATTAACATAAAAACGGTTATTTTAAAATATCCCTTTAAATTCAGTATATAAACTAATGCTTTATTTTTTGTTTTTTTCTGTATTGTATGATCAAATGAATGTAGCCTTAATAAGCTAAAAAGATTTGCAGAGATAAAATGATAGGTTTTCCTGTGTGATAAGTGGCATAAAAACTAAATTAAGTCAAAAACAACAAAATACGAAAAGACCATTACTTTTTTTTTTTATAGGCACTGCACATAAAAAATAGCACCGAATCTACTTTCACCATTTTTCTGGTAGGTCAGAAGGCCTTAGGTCTGATGAATTTCAGCATTTATACATCACAAGCTAAATTGCGTCACAGACAACTGATTTTAATATAGATTCAGCATATTGTGCAAGTATGTAGCCATGCTTCAGTGATGCATTTCTTTTCCCAGCAGGCTTTTTTTCTCTCTCTCAGGTAGGGCTCCTGGACGGTCCTCCAGACGGCCCTTCACACTCCTGTGTGCAGTGATGTGTGAGATGAGCAGATCTCAGAGGGCCAGACTCTCCAGCCTAACATATAAGGGCTGTCAGAACCACAATCCTAATTAGTTATTTTCTGCTTCTGTGAGCTATACAGTTTAAACTTGTCAAAGAGGCTTGCTTGGTCTTCACACCTCTCTCTCTCCACTTTTGTTTAGCTTGTGGGTACGTGGAGGAAGCGCATAGAGACATAAATAATCATCACTGTTGCATTTAACACAACAACAGCGCCTGAGAAATAAAACAAATGAACATAAGGGGGTGTGAGAAAACTCTCAGTCTCTGACAAGTTCTCTGCATGGGCAAAAGAACATGGCAGGAGGGGTGACGGGCGAAAAAATAATGTCTAGTCTAGTCAAACAAAATCTTACAAACTGTAGCTTAGTAAAGAAGACTCAAGAAACGTGGGACTGTGATACTAGTGTATTGTTAAAAATGTAGCAAAATGTTCAGAAAAATAAAGAAAACTACATTACATTTAACCTTTTTTTGTAAAAAGTACCATAAGCATGACCAAACCAACAGTAGAAACAATCGGTTGGGATTTCTTCCATCACAAATTCTCTTTCATTACTGGAGCAAACTAATACATTTCTAATTAAGGTGCTCATTACAAATACTCGGTCAGGCTTTATTTTAAGGTCCAATTCTCGCTATTATCAAACCATTAACTACAACTGTTGCCTCAAACTCCTAATTTGCTGCTTATTAATAGCTAGTAATATAGTTGTTAAATTTAGGTTTTGGGTAGGATTAGGGATGTAGAATATGGTCATGCAGAATATGTGCTTTATAAGTACTAATATGTTACTAAAAGGCCCTCTCACCCCAAACCATTGCACACCATTGGTTAAGCAAAAAGTTGACATGCCAGGCCACTAAAACAAACAGAACAGACATACTTAAAAGGTTAAAGTCAAATGAGTAGGATGTCTGAAAGCTCAGCACTCTAAACCAGCAAACACGGATTGTTTTCTTAACATTAGTGTGTGGTTATGATTTGATTATATTTTTGTTAATATTCTTGCAATGTTCTTATAACCATAAACTATTATTCCCAGAACATTTTTTGGGGAGTTTTTATTACAACCTATAATAAAACTTTAAAAGAATGTTAAATAAAGGTTGTTTTTAGGTTTTTGTTTTCTATAATCGTGAAGTAACCCTTAAAAGAACATTACAGAGAGGTTGGAGTAAATGAGTCCTTTCTTGGTTCACCAGAATAGAATGTTAGGACATTTATTTTGAGAATGTTCTGGCAACCAAAATTGTAAGATGTCAACAAGGCAATTGTACACTCTCAACAAAAACTGTCCCTATGAGGGTACAATTATGGCTTATGGCTCGTTTCCACCAAGCGGTACGGGTCAGTGCAGTACAGTAAGGTACAATTTGGGACGGTACACTCTTAAAAATAAAGGTGCTTAAAAGGTTCTTCACAGCGATGCCATGAAAGAACCATTTCTGGTTCCACAAAGAACCATTCAGTCAAAGGTTTTTTAAAGAACCATCTCTTTCTTACCTTTTTATAATCTGAAGAACTTTCTTTCGCCACAAAGAACCTTTTGTGAAACAGAAAGGTTCTTCAGATGTTAAAGTTTCTTTAAGGAACCATTTAGACAAAAAGGTTCTTCTATGGCATTGTGAAGCACCTTTATTTGTAAGAATGTACACCCTGATACGACTTGCGTTGCCACCACCAACAGTATCCTTACTTGAAAGTAGCGATCGAAGTCATTCTCGCATGAAGAAAACGCTACATTGTTTGTGTGTGTGTGTGAAAATGTAAAATGATAAAATACACTTATATTTTTTTGTGTTTGTGCACTCTGATGTAAACAAGCCCAACACACATGAGCAGCATGGTGGAACGAGTGAAGGAGACACTTCATTTCCCTTGTGTTGTCATTCTCCTTGTAGCAGTGCAAGTAATGATTCTCTGTCAACCAATCAACGTTCTGCAATGAGTCTAGTTCCACCTTTTGGGTACCGGACTGCTGTGCTAGGTACTTCAACGGAAGGGTCCCAAAAAAAGTGTTATGGTATGGTTTGATATTTTGGTACATTCACAACTTCTGACAATGGAAATGGAAATAATTGCGTACTGTACTGTACTGAACCGTACTGCTCAGTGGAAACGAGCCATTAGTACTTTAAAACAGTTTGTGTAAATACCTTAAGGGTACATATTACTATACTTGAAGGCACTAGTATACACCTTTGACTGGGTATAAAAGGCACAAAGTTGTCCCAGTGACAACGGTTGCAGGCCCTGAGAGGTATGGTCTTCATCTAATTCAGTACATAGTAAAAAAAAGTACAGGAATTTAGACACAGCCTGGGTTTACATTGATTAAGAAGTCAACCGTAAAACTGGCCAAGGAGAAAGTGTTTTTATAAATGGAAAAAATGCCACACTTCAGCTGCGACAAAGGCTTGTCAAAAATGTAGACATCCTTCTCGTCTTTCTCTTTCATTCTGCTCTTCAAATTATTCGCTCCTGCTGTTGGCCCATAACAGAACGACCCGTGGACACCGGTCTCATCAGAGCTACAAAGCAGTTTTCAAAGATCCACAGGTCTGCTCGGCTTTGTGATTGTGTTTGTGAGAATGTTTGTGTGTGCGTGCAGAGACTGCAGATGGTCGTTCTCTTTGAAGGTGCTGCAGGCTGAAACAGCCTCTGAGGTCCACTTCACTATAGAAGAGGACTGATGCAACCATTCACGAAAAATAAGGCCAAGCACAAAACTGAACCTTGCTTTCAGCATACGTATGCGTTTTCCCATCTCCCCACTGCCATATATCCAATTCCAATACAGCTAAATTGCTTCGATTAGGCAAACACACAGGCGTATATATGCTTTTGAGGGTAACAACGGAGTTATCTTCACTCAGTGTTGAGCCAGGCACCGGGTGTAATTCAGAATTTGTCTTGCGTTTCAGGGCTGTGTGACATATGGGTGTCTGGTAAACTGTGGCCCTAAGGTTCCAAGCAGATCGATAAAGAAAAACAGCCGGACCAGAAAGTTATTTCTGGTACCTGCAAACTGATTGGAGGGGAGCGAGTGGGCGTAACCTTAATATGCGTTTGTAATATCCCAGCTGACCTTGACTATTCAGGATAAGCGTAAAACATAGAAGTGGAGGTCTCCTGAGCTAACAATAAACGTGTTATGAGGCATCCGACTGCAGGTGAATGGATGGTTGATCATAATTATGGAGAAGCAGGAAATGACCAGTGTGAAAGGAGATGGGCGGCATGCATCAGCGAGTGCGTGTGAAAGTCACGAGCGCACCCAATCATTCAAAGCGCTTTACTTACTGCTGCCACACTGCCAAGTACAGCATTTCCCTTCCCATCTCCCCATTAACGGCTAACCAGTCAGATGTTTCATCTGCCAAATTATATCCCTTTATTCTTCAGGATAAACATCCTGTTGGACATGGTCTGCACTTAAAAATGAAAGGGGCGAGATTCTGTAAAAGGAAAGGGCCGGTCGAAATCAAGTGTGTTTCACAAGAGCAGATGGAGGTTCCAGCACAGATGACTCTCAATGGGTGAGAGCTGTACACGCTCCAAACGCCATTGAGCCACATAGTACATAGCCCTGTGCCCATAATGCATTACGGATAAGCATTAGTACAGGCTGGAGGTGGGCTTGAAAAACACAGGGAGGGAGGAAGTGAGAGAATAAATGCTAGAGTAACATCTCAATAAGCAGGACCTATTGAATTATTGTTTAACACGTTCTCCTACACCAGTTTAATGTGGAGAGGCCAAATAGCCATTTTTAGCTTGAACAGTGTACACGGGGCCTCTATCAGAACATTGCTATTTTTGTTTGAGTGGTGCAACGTCAACAAATAAGTTTGGATTTTTTCCAAAACGCTATACCCCGTTGCAACGTTTGGACTATGAATATGAATGATGCTTAAAGGGATAGTTCACCCGAAAATATAGCAAATAAAAATTCTGTCATATATTACTCTCCCTCATGTCCTTCCAAACCTGTAAGCCCTTTGTTCATCTTTGGAACACAAAATAAGGTATTTTTGATGAAAACTGAGATCTTTCTGACCCTGCATAGACATCAACGTAACTGACACGTTCAAGGCCCAGAAACGTAGTAAGGACATGGTTAAAATAGTCCATGTGACATCAGCGGTTTAACCTTAATTTTATAAAGCTACAAGAATACTTTTTGTGCACAGTTGCGTTGCTGTCTATGCAGGGTCAGAAAGCTGTCGGATTTCATAAAAAATGTCTTAATTTGTGTTCCCGAAGATGAACGAAGGTCTCACAGGTTGGGAACGACATGAGTGTAAGAAATTAATGACAGAATTTATCTATGTACACATGCACACGCACACACACACACACACACACACACACACGCACACACACACACATATATAATTAATACTTTTGTTCTGCAAGGGTGCATTAAATTGATGGTGACAAAAAAATTATATTTCAAATAAATTGGTAACACTTTATAATAAAGTTCAGTTGTAAGTCATTTATAAGTGATTAGTTGATGAACTAATAATTTACAAAACATTCATAAGCGATAAGTGATATGCTAACAATTTGTGCATGTTTTGTTAAAAAGTAATCGTTTACAAAACATGATTATGTGTTCATAAATGATCAATAAGTGATATGTTAATATTTTTTATCTGTTTTGTAGATTAAGTTATAAATAATTTACAAGTGATTACAAGTGACACATTTACATCAATTGTAAATGTGTTACACATCATTTGTAGATTTTTCTTACCTGTTACAAATGATTCTGTACAGAACCTGTAACCGGAAGGAACTGATGAGTATTTTACACTTTAGTTTAGGGGATGCAGAAAGTGTTGTAAATGCCTTGTATACATCTACAGATCATTTGCAACAGGTAAGAAAAATCTACAAATGATGTGTAACACATGTACAACTGATGAGTAGTTTACACTTTAGATTAGGGGATGCAGAAAGCTTTGTAAATGATTTATTCATGCATTTACACAACAGGTTTTGAATACTTTGTAGTGTGTACTGCAATGTAAAGGCTCACTGGTGAGGATTTAGACAGATGTCTTCTCTGACACACATGGAGTATTTTAACACTGTGCACCTGATGTGGTCTTCAGTTGAGTCTTCACAGAACACAAGTCTGTGCTGAAGAGAGAAAGGGTTTAACACAACCCACTGGAATCCCCTGACTGTAAGTCATTTACACATGTTTATTCACTTGACGGCAAATAATTTATTATTCTTTAAAAAAAAAAATAGTTTTAGCATAATTGCATTTTTGTGCTTTTTAACAGACCAGCTTACAACTTTAATGAAACATACAAAAATGATATACTGATAATTTACTAATGGTTTGATCATAATTTGTTCACGATTAACAAATGTTTATTGAAACAATAGTACAATGT
Source organism: Sinocyclocheilus anshuiensis (assembly GCF_001515605.1). Taxonomy (NCBI): domain Eukaryota; kingdom Metazoa; phylum Chordata; class Actinopteri; order Cypriniformes; family Cyprinidae; genus Sinocyclocheilus; species Sinocyclocheilus anshuiensis. The sequence continues at coordinate 251,426 of NW_015536493.1, read as the reverse complement.
TGACATTTCAATGAATAATAAGTGATTAATAATATATTAACTAGTAACTTATTAACCATTTTACTAAGGATCTGTTTGATTATTTCATGATATGCTATATTTTAAGATAACTTACGACAGATTTGTAAATCATTAGCATATTACTTAATAATCATTTGTGAACGTATAGTCATGTTTTGTAAATGATTAGTTCATCATTATCTAATCACTTGTAAATGATTTATGACTTAATCTACAAAACATAGATAAAAATATTAAAATATCACTTATTAATAATTCATGAACACATAGTCATGTTTTGTAAAAGATTAGTTAATCATTAACCAATCACTTATAAATGACTTACAACTGAACGTTATTATAAAGTGTTACCAATAAATTCTGTTCTTTTGAGCTTTCTGTTCATCAAAGAATCCTGGAAAAATGTATCATGGTTTCAACTAAAATATTAATCAGCACAATTATTTTCAACTGTGATAATATTTCTTGAGAGCCAAATCAACATATTAAAATGATTTTTGAAAGATTATGTGGCACTGAAGACTGAAGTGAAAGAGCTATGTCATTACCTGACTTAAAAATATACTAAAAAAATTACTTAAATTGTACTTTGTCTTTTTACTGTACTTTTTGAACAGTTGAACAAGTTGAAAAGCCTAAAAATATATATCCGGTCACACTTTATTTTAACGTCCAATTCTTGCTGTTATCAAATCATTAACTATGACTTTTGCCTCAATAAACTCCTAATTTGCTGCTTATTAATAGTTAGTAAGGTAGTTGTTAAGTTTAGGTATTGGGTAGGATTAGGAATGTAGAATATGGTCATGCAGAATATGTGCTTTATAAGTACTAATAAACAGTCAATATGTTAATAATAGGCATGCTAATAAGCAACTAGTTAATAGTGAGAATTGCTCACTATACTAAAGCGTTACATCCAAATCTATTATCATTCAAATACATCTCTACAGGTAACTACCCACCCGTCCTTAGCATTGTGCTTGCTGAGTTTTGCATGGTCAGTTTTGCAGGGTCAGATATTCTTCAGATCATGAATCAGAGCCCCTCAATCTGTAGATGTTTGTACAAATATATAATATAATATAATATAATAATGTACGAATAAGCCACTGAAAGATCGAATACTGAGCTGTGAGGGTTACTTTACGTTAAACACAGCATGGCAGGAGGCCTTAACCAACCACACACATTTTCACTCTCTTTCTACCTGATTTATGGTTGTGCACAGGCTGCTGCTGTGCTTCACGTCAGATGCAAAGATAAATTAATGCCCGCATGGATGTGAAAGCAGCCAATGGATTCATCTCATTCTTAAGTCATGAATGTATGTATGGGGGCGAGACATGGCCACAGACAACTCTGGTCTCTGTGCTGCACTGAAGACCATATGCATATAAACACCCACCCACATGAGAACAAATGAGAGAGATACAGTCTCTGCAGTCTCTTACTATGCATGGTCTTCACAGTGAAAAATTACCATTCAAGAGAGAAATGTACATTTACATGGTAACAGAAATGAATCGGCCTGAGATAAATGTATCTGTTCAACATAAATACTTAATAAAAGGCCATTATTAAACATTAAGCTTACATCTGCCCATGGGAAAGCACTTTATCTTAATTGAAGATAATCTATCTTGTCAATAAGTGAGCCAACAAAACGAAAATGTGTCACAGGACAGATATAGGTATGACACACAAGGAACACACACAAAGGAGACTCTAAGATCTGGTTTTCACACAAAAATACTACATAGTTATATAGGCATATATTTTATGTAATATATGGTGTTTAATAATTCTACATACAAATGACTAGAGTTTACTTAAAAGTAAATGACCTCCGAGGTATTTGGTCAATGCAAAAAAAAAAAAAAACAGTCTCAAAAATGTAAACAATTTCAAAAATTGAAATGTATGTCCCTGCCATGTAAAAATAAGGATGTAACAATGGCTCAAAAATAGTAGTCTTTTCTTTCACATTTCAGAGAGTACATTCCAGCTAGCAAGAGTTTTTCAGTTTTTTACTGGAGTGCTGGAGTGAATCAACTGAGTCTCGACAGGAAAGACAGGAAGGAATTTGCTTGGGAAGTGGGAAAGTAGTGAATAAAGAGTAACTTACCTTTTTGTATCTAGGTATAGGGAGCTACACTCCATCAAGAACAATTTACAGCATGCAGTCAAGCCATGCAGAGAGAGAGATGTGTGCATGCAAGGCAGAAAAGGTGGAAGAAAGAGCAGAAAAACAACAATGACACAAAATAAAACTATTTACAGATATAAGTTTAGAAATAAAGACAACACAAAAAGCATGATGTAAATGAAAAACAGCATGTGAAAATACAGAGGGGAAAAATGAAGCGCCCAGGGGGTTTGACCCATGTGCTAAAAATGTATGTGGTATTGCGCCCACTGATTTTTCTAAATGTAGAACTTTTGTGTATCTGTATGACTCAATCTGATAGTCAGTACAACCCTAAATTTAGCTGTCATGAATTGATGGAGTGTTCGGAGGTGTATTGCAGCAAACAAAAAAATGTTAAATGCTGTTAGATCAACCCTCAATTTCATCTTCAGAGGATGTCAGGGCAGCACTTTTGTTCTAAATAAATGCTTTATTTTGGCTTTGCTTTCTCAGTTGGAAAGTTGTATTTAGTGCCCATAGTTTACACGAGAACATGTCACATTGTTCAAAACAAGAAAATCAACTGAGAGAGAAAAGTTGGAGTGGAATATGTAAGTCAAATAAAACTTAATGTTACACTTTTAAATGTGTACTGACTAATACGAGTGACACCACAGGCAAAACAAATAATGAGAATGAATATCATTTCATTAAAAAAGTAGCATGTTAATTTACTGCCTGGGGGTTCAATTAAGTATCCATTTATCTAGTTTAATGCTTCATTTCAGTTTAAGTAGCATGTGTCACATCAAACTCTAGACAAATGCACAAAGTAATCCAAAGATGAGATGTTAAACACGCATAAATGGTTTATGAACAGATTAGGGGTAAATATAGTGGCTAAATAATAACAAAATAACTGATAAATGCAATATTGATCTTGCTTATCTTACTTTTAAGCAGTATATCTAATGCATTTTAAATTTAAGAAATAAGTTGTTTGAAAAGTGTGCTTCCTTTAAAATAAATTTCATTTGGTTTGAAATTTTTCAACCTGTAAGACTTTATTTGTTCTGAAAATATTTGTGACCCTGGACCACAAAACCAGTCTTAAGTCACTTGGGTATATTTTTAGCAATAGCCAAAAAAACATTGTATGGGTCAAAATTATCGATTTTTCTTTTATGCCAAAAATCATTAGGATATTAAGTAAAGATCATGTTCCATGAAGATATTTTGTAAATTTCCTATCGTAAATATATCAAAACTTAATTTCTGATTAGTAATATGCATTGCTAAGAACTTCATTTGGACAACTTTAAAGGCGATTTTCTCAATATTTTGATTTTTTTGCACCCTCAGAGTCCAGATTTTCAAATAGTTGTATGTCAGCCAAATATTGTCCTATCCTAAGAAACCATACATCAATGGAAAGCTTATTTATTCAGCTTTTTGTATTATATTATTGTAATATATAATAATACATAATACATAATATTATGTATAAATCTCAATTTAAAAAAATGGACCCTTATGACTGGTTTTGTGGTCCAGGGTCACATTTAAAAAAAAAATAAAAATTGGTACAAACTGTTTAGTTTCCACTGACGTCCAATGTATTTTTTGTCAATATATAGGAAGCAAAACTGGTTTGTTACCGACATTCTTCAAAATGTTTAATAATAGTAATACAGAGCTGGAACACCATGAGGTGAGAAAATGACGGCAATTTTCATATTTTGGGTGAACTATCCCTTGAAATATTCAAAAAACTATTTGAGGCCACTGTATGGAACAGATACCCCTTTTTTTCTGGCATGTTATTTAAAAGAAAGCACCCACAGCCACAAATCACAGGGTCAAAATGTACATAATGGAACGGGCAGAGTGTGTTCCTTAAAGTTGCGTTCAATGACATCTCAGTAATGTGCGCACAGGTTGGTGACCTCCTCTCGTTCCACTGTTGATGTGACACATTCCTCGCCTTGCATCATAGAGCGAACACTCCTGGTGAGCCCGTGACCCCTGTACATCTGCAGCTAATAAGGACGACCCTTTCAGAGCTGTCAGTTCCACGGAAAGAAAGAGCAGATCACAGACAGGTAACTTTAATTGAGTTGATGGGAGGGGGAGCATTGGGCCAGCGGCGGGGAGACCTGGGAAAATGGTGATGGGTGAATCGTTCATTGAATTGGGGTCAGCGAAAGAGAGGGCGGTTTTCTTTAATGGAGGCTGTCGTTTGAAAAGGCTGTGGTGCACGTTAAGGTTGGAGCAGATGTGTCCTTGTCTGACACAATATGAGCAATATGTGCTCTGAAATGTATCTTGGAAGGCACCTTTGAGAGAGGTGAATGAATGAATGGCTACAATCCTCTTTCTCATCACGTGTGTCTGTTCAGAAGGACGAATGGCCTGGCACTTAGGAAATGGTGAAATATTATTCTGATAAATGACTTTGGTGGTGAAAGGCGTCTACTTGTAGGTGATTTATATTTTAGTATATAAAAGCTACGGTTCTCCAATCTGAACGGTATTCCAAGGGTGATGATACAAAGTCCAACAACACTGGAACATTTCAATCCGCTTGTCTGTGTTCACTAAGTTCCAGATCAGAGCATGTGAGCAGTGGGGAATGAAACTGGAGTGGGTGCTACTTACAGTAGCTGTGCTGAATTGATGTCAGCAGGCGTAATCTCCATATAAAAAACAGCAGGCAAATTTCTGGTAAGGCAAATGTTTTTGTGTGATGGTTCTGCTCTGATTACAAATACCCCATTATCTGTACTTCTGAATGTGTGTAAACTCCATAGTCAGATTCTTTCTAGAACAGCCAATAGGAGACAGATGTACAAGACATGTTACAACTGCAGAAGAATCCAGCGCTATCCATGGTCCTGATCTGTCTAAGCTTTATTCTGCTATTTCCAGATGACTTAGGTCAACTGAAAGGTTAATCATAGGTTGGAAACTAGTTTTCAGTATAGCCCAAATTATGGCTGCACGATATTGGAAAAAACTCACATTGCGATATATTTTTTTTCTGCAATATATATTGCGATATGGAAAAAAAAAACAGATGACTTCAATAGCTCTATTTGGGAAAAAAATTCATCAATGACTGGGGTGATTTTGTAGGCGAGTAAATCAGCATAAGAAATAAACAAATTACAAGCATAGATAAATAACAGAACAATGATGCAAATGAAATAAGCAGTGCTTTATATTTTTCAGGTAAGTCTAACAGTATTCAGATACAGAAATTGAATAATCAAATGTAAAATAACACTGCATAGTTTTCACTATAAATTAAATACAAATCTGTGTTAAAGCTACAAAAGTGATTTTTCTTTGTGTTTTGTTGTTTGATTAACGTTCATGACATGAGCAACAGGAACATTAAACTGCTGTGAACCAATATACTGTTACACATCCATTTTCTTTTTCAATTGTTTCCCTTCGCCTAAGCCATAAGCATCTGTGTTTACAAGGATACTTGCAGAGCACAGTATTTCAGGCACAAATAGACGCAGAAGTGAACGGAATTCAGTGTTCACGTGCATCTGCGTGGCTCTCACCGCGTCTACACCGGACACGAGCGGCGCGACAAAATACAATAGAACCCATTATAATCAGTGATGCTGACTGTCTACACTGGATGCTGCACACAAATCCCCGACAGTAAACTGATGCATCGTTCTCTTTATGATGTACTGACACAAAGTTCAAATGATATGCAACGGTTGCTTTGTCGCGTCCAGTGTAGACAGACTTTGGGGCCGTTCACATTTCGTGCCTAAAAACGCGTGGAAAACGCCAGCCGCGCCGCTTTCTCCTTCTTTCCAAAGTGCTCGGGAGCTTACATTTTCGTGGTGTCTGCCGTTGCTAAGCGACCGTGACCTGAATCGCCAAACACCAATGACTTGTACATATGCGTACAATCATTTTAGACACTTCCAAAACTGTGGCAAAAAAGATGGAAATACAATTTTTTAATACATGAATTATGTTTCCATCTTTTTTGCCAGTTTTGGAAGTGCCCTTTTCTGTTCTAAAGAAGGGGGTGTCCCAATACATTTGTCCATATGTATGTACAAGTCACAGGTGTTTGGTGATGAGTTTTTGTCTCAAGGTCTTCATTTAAAGTCACACCAGAGGTGTTCAGCTGGCTTTCTGCAGAGCAGTCAAGTTCTTCCACACTGACTGAATCAATCATTTCTTTTTGAACCTTGCCTTATACACAGGCATTGTCGTGTTAGAATAGACAAGGGTCCTGTCCAAACTCTTGTTTTAATTTAGAAGCACACAATTAATTCAGAACATCACGTTAAGATTTGTACTCTTGGAAATTACTAAAGTAGTCAAACCTGTTCATTAGAAGGCCACACTATTCTGCTGATATGGAATGAGTTTGACTACTTAATCAGTTATATTAATAGAAATGCTTCACTGGGGCAAAATAAAAAAAAAAAATCCTAAAATAATAAATAGGATACCCCGCATTTTCAGCAGTATCCACCTTTTCTCAATCATGATCTTACTCAGCTAAATGTGACTATTAGCTTAATAGCTGTATTCCTTGTTTGCTAGCTACCTATGCACACACAGCATACAATGTTAAAAATGTTCTACATTATGAACCTTAACCCAAAAACCTTTAGCTTCATACACTGTAGATAATTGTGACCCTGCCTATGGATAATTTAGCTGGAAATGCAGAAATAAGCCGTAATTTTGTTTTATTTGTAACTCTTTGGTAGATACATTTATAATTTCTATTACATTACTACTACTACTACTACTAATAAAACAGATCTCTGGGGGCCCCAAAAGTGCGTGCGCCCTTAGAATCGTCCTAACTTCCCCCCCCTTAGCTGCGCCCCTGAGCTCTGCTACTAAATTGATTTAAAATGGGTATCTCTGTACAGCTGTCGCGTCTGGTGTAGACACGGTGTCTGTGTGTGAGCAAAGAAAACAATCAGTATAAATATAACGATCAGTATACTAAACATCGCACATCCTGCGATGTGACTATCGCGGATGCGCACATCGCGATATCGATGCTGAAACGATATATCGTGCAGCCCTAGCCCAAATCTAATACCAATCAAGCCAAAACTAAATCAGTGCTGCTCATTTACTAAAAAGTACCATGTTTTTTGAAGTAGCTTATAAGTGTGACTGGTAAATACACATTTAAAGTTTCAGGTCAAAGGTCAGATGTTTTTGAAAGAAGTCTTTTATGCTCACCACGGCTGCATTTATTTGATCAAAAATACAGTAAAACAGCAATATTTCGAAATATTATTACAATACATAAGAAATGGTTTTCTGTTTGAAAATATTTTAAAATGTAATTTATTCTTGTAATGGTAAAACTGAATTTTCAGCAGTCATTACTCCAGTCATGCGATCCTTCGGAAATCATTCTGATATGCCGATTTAATGCTCAAAAACATTTCTTAATATTAATGTTCAAAGCAGTTGTGCTGCTTAATATGTCTGGAAACTATTATATTTTTTCAGGATTTTTGAATGAATAGGACGTTTAAAAGAACAGCATTTATTTGATAGAGATATTTATAGAGATTTCATATGTCAAATTCTAGGATAGCCAATCAGATCCAGATTGCAGTTTCTGCAGGCTTTATGAAGATAAATTTAAGAATTTTTAAGACTTTTTTATGACAAAGTAAATTTAAAGAATAAATTGAATGCAACACAATATGATAATATGGTCTCTAAATGTAAATGTCTTGCATTAGCAATGCTTCCAACAAATCTCCATTACTTTTAAATTAATTTCACAAAAAAAAAACCTAATAAAAAAGCTTATGGTTCTGCTCCCAACAACTAGATTATGGAAATAACTTTTACTCTACATTCTAATTAGACTGCAAAAAAGTGGCATTGTTTTTCTTGTTTTCCAGTGCAAATGTGATCATTCTAGATCACTAGAATGAAGACTTTTTAAGACCGGCATAAACCCTGGGATTAACTTAAAGGGGTCATGAACTACCTCCACTTATAATGTGTAAAAAGACTTTCACATAAAAAAACATAATTTAGAAGTAATAGGCTATTTTCTGTCCTGTTTTAACCCCCCTCATCAGAACGCTCTGTTTGAATAGGTTTCGGATTGTAGACTCAAAAGTAAATGCCCACTGCTATGACTGGCTAACAGTTGTGTATGTTTGACAGCCTACATCCATCACAGACGGATGCTGCAAAGATTTAGGTAAAAACTGCTTAAATACTCATATCAAATCTGTTTAACAGACAAAGCAATAGTAATCACGTAATAAATACAGTTACTCACACTTGTGTGTTGCGACATTACTGTCGGATCCTATACAGTCGGCGCAGCATCGTCTTTTACTTTCAATCTTTCTAAAAATCCTGCGTCGAATTGTGCCTTGTTTGCAAACGAATCCGCGGTAAACTGAAGTGAACAAAGGACAGAGTTCTTCCTGACACAGTCTGAATCTTCATTAAAAATAAAGTCCATTCACTCTTTCCTAATGTTGGGATCAGAAGGAATGCGATGCAAAGACCACAGCATTTCCACAACTTGACACTGCAAGTGTCTTGTCTTCAGAGCCATCTTTATTGTTTGGTTTCTGAGTTCGCCCATCGTTACTTACACTACGTGCACAACTTGGTAGGCGGTGCTAAACAGATAGTAATGTAGAAGCAGGCGTTGATCTTCTGCGGAGGTGGTGTTTATCTACACTATCGCATCATAGAGTGGTACATTCTACAAGCTGTTGTTTTGGCAGACTGGCTTCGATATAAGCTGTTTTTAGACTAACGAGAAAGATTTGAGTTCTGAAACTTACAGGATGTTTTTACAGTACAGTGACCTCTTGTATGTCAAAAGATCAAGGGAATTTTGGTTTCTCAGTTCATGACCCCTTTAAGTCATGCTATTGTTATTTACAAAATGCAGATGTAAACAGGACAAACGTATGACAAATGTCTTGTCCGCTGTTGTCCATGGTCCTGAACAACTGCAGTATGCTAGTCCATGCTATTTTTCCCTACCACATGATTTAAGTGAAGCGAAAGGTGATGTGTGGGGCAAGATAACTCTCTTTTATTTGCAGTGTTTCCCTGATCTCTGTTTATGTAATGGACATGCTCTGGTAATTCCTACAATCCTCTCTTTAGACTGCACAAAATGTCAGTGTTGTGATTGAGGCTTGTCAGACTGATGGCTGCTGTGATGTGATGGAGTAGTAGTTTCCATAGCTCTTTATAAAGGGACAGCATGGAATCAGTCAGTGAACTGTGTTCTCAGCTAGATTTACTAAACAAAATCATTTATATTTATTGCAGTGTCTTGAGTTAGATTTAGGGATGCACCGATACCGATACTGGTATCTGTATCGGGCCCGATACTGAGCTCCTGTACTCGTACTCGTACTCGTTAAAATGCCCCGATACCAAACGCCGATAGCACACAGCATGTGATAAGCGCCATATTCAAACAAAGAAACACCGACAACAGTACAACAGACAGCAGAAAAGAGTTAAGGATGTCTACTATGAAGCTTGTCGAGTGAATATATCTTTCTCACAGACATCACTGGAAAGTTTGTAGTTTGGTCGGATATGTCAAAAACAAGTAAAACAATGCACAAGTTACTTAACGGTAGGGAGGGAGAGAGAGAGAGAGAGAGAGAGAGAGAGCGCGCGCACTTCTGTTGTGTGATCTCTGTTGTTCACTCACTTAGCAGACGCATCATTTGAATCAAAACTAAATCATAAAAATATGACCATTTATAGGGGCATTCACTATAAACATAAAATACATTTTAATGGGCATAATTAAGTGTGAAAATAACTGAAGGATATACAGTGAAACCAAAAATTATTCAGAGACCAGATATAATTTTTTATATTTTTTTTACTAGTGGGTGCAGGACACTATAGTTCATTTATGTAAGTGAGGATAGCAAAATAAAGTAAACCGTGACAAATCATACCCAAAAAAATGTGATAATGTGAGAAATGTTGAAGGTGTCTAAATAAATGTTGGTTTGACTGTATCTATTTGATAAATGAAGTTAACCAACTAACATTATACATACTCTTTTGGTTTCTGTACCCAATATTAAAAAAATTTACAAATGCAATAAAAATATCAGTATCGGTACACGGCATCGGCAAGCACCAAAAATAAAAGTATCGGTATCGGGCGAGTACTGGAAAAAGTGGTATCGGTGCATCCCTAGTTAGATTTCAATGATAATTTGTTCATAATGGTTGAAAATATGTCAGTATGTCAGACATCTTCACTACCAGTCAAAAGTTTAAAATAATTAAGATTATGTTTTTGAAACAAGTCTCTTATGCTCACCAAGGATCTATTCATTTGATAAAAATACAGTAAAATAGTAATATTGAGAAATATTATTACAACTTAAAATAACTGTTTTCTATTTTAACATTTTAAATTGTTATTTATTCCTGAGATGTCAAAGCTAAATTTTCAGCAGCTCCAGTCTTCAGTGTTACATGTTAATTTAGAAATCATTATAATATGCTTATTTGGTGTTTTTTTTTACTGTATTTTTAACTATATATTTTTCTCAAACAAATAGAGCATAACATAAATTTTTCCAAAACTATTATCAACCAAATTTGATGGCAAGTTTAGAAAAAAATTTGACCAAATATTAAAAAGAACACATATGGCTCTACTAGTTGTGCCAAATTTTGGATTATCAGAATAAACTGATTATAAGAATAAATGGAATAAACATCAAAGATTTGATGGCACAATCCTTGCAATTCTATCAAGTTCAGTGACTAGGTCATCCTCTGAAATGCTAACTCTAGTAGCCTGGTGTCTTAAAATCATGGCTGTGTTCCCTGTTGGACTCATGTGCATCATGACATTTTTAAATGGCATAAAGCCTGTCAATTAGACCAGAATTGCCAATCTGATTGGAGCGGGAATTTCAGCCAGCACTTGCCAGTTTTATGCAATATGGATGAGACGGTGTGTGAATGGACTGTGGGCGGTATGTGGGTGTGCCGTCTGTGGCTGAGGCGAGTGTAAAGCTAAACACACAGATGTAGGGATTTCTTAATACATGAACGGACACTGCTATGCTCCTATCAGCCATCAGGAGGTTTGCTAATCATCCCAGCACATGACTCCAATATTCTGGGTCGACTTCCTGCCAGTCGTGTCGTCATCTACTCAGAGGAGTGATTTCAAAACTTTGCCAAGATCAACGTTACCTCTCTAAGAGCTTACAAATTATCAAAGAACGTATTTATCCGTGGCCAGGAGAATACATAGTCAATTTGTTAAAATATACTGAGGTCACGGCTCGCCGGACGACCCTTGATTTAAAGTGTAACATAACAAATTTGAAATCGGTTTAATCAGGTGAACTTCGGGATTCAGACCCGAGTCCTATCAAAACCTGAATGAATTAATAATAATTAATTCCCTTACAAATTTAAGTAGTCAAGTTATCTACACAGAAGAGATTAAAGACGGCAGTTAGCCATGTTGCTGTACTTTTGGTCGCAAACTGCTATTTGCAGACTTTGTCATTTCACCAATGGTTACTAACGCTAGTCTGATCCAGTCTGGATCCAGAACACCTGAGAAGAGATGATGCCAACCCCTCAGAGGACCTCAGATGATGCCGACCCTGAAACAACATACAGAACTACCAAATGTTGCTATAAGTTTGATTGCATTATATAATAATTGCTGTTAATAGTGTTCATCGTCTGTTTGATTACATCTTTAATTGATTTTTCTGTACATTTCTGCCATATGTACATTAACTGACAGTCACCACTGATAAGCTACTACTAAATATATTGTAGAAACTTAATTTTCTGTAAAGTTGCTTTGCAACGATTTGTATCGTGAAAAGCGCTATACAAATAAACTTGAATTGAATTGAATTAATGCTCATCTTGCTAACGCTTTTATTTTTCTGCACTGCATGCATTGTTTTACCACTTGATTAACTAAAGGTTTATTTATGCAAATCAAATCCACAAAAAACATTCCCATTTTCCATGCAAAATTTCATTTACCACTTGTTTTCCACAGGCGGTATTAGAGTGACTTTAATGACATCAAACAAATAGTGCCGAGTTTTGTAAATAATAATTAATAACAAGCTTCATTTACATAGAAATGAAGCGTTTTTGTGCTGAAAACAGTGATATTTCAGCATATTTAGCCTAGTGATGATTGTTTTAGCGAATTACATGCAGATTATTGTGCTGTAATAGAGTGATGTAGGATGACCTTTTTTGTAGGCGAAAAGGCTTTTTGTAGTTCTGAATGTCCTTTTGGTAAATTGTCTCAAATAAGGTATGTAATTAACACAAACTTAGTATATTTTCATGTTTTCTTCTATGACATAAAATACATCAGTAATACCCACTTGTGATTTTTTAAGTATTTACTTGTCTTGAAAAAGGCAGTTTCTAACAAGTCTCTAAATGGGACTAGAGGTTACAGGGACATTTAACATCATCAAACAGAACATGTAAATTAATCTACTAACTAGTCCACTTTTACAGCCTTATTGTGTTTATAATTGTGCTGTTGCAAACTAGTCTAACTCAAACTTTGAGGGAAAATGTTTTGAAATATTTTGAGTTGTTGGAGGTTGACCATGGTATTGTTTGTTTACAGCATTTTTACTTCTGCTGATTGTATTTAGGCTTCAAAAGTCATTTGTGTAGATTATCATGATGACGTGTAAGAGTCACAAACTTTTGTTGGTCACAGAGGTGGTGACGCAAGGTTTATTTTTACGCAGTAGTCCAGAAGCCAATGGAAAAATCCTATAGGCTTTTCTCAAGGGAACCAGGGTGATGCGAACTTCTGGGTTGGCCTACAAAAATACGTCATCACTACAGTGCTCAAAAGCAACTGGTTGGTGAATTTGCCTCAGTGTGATCAACTGAGTTAATCAAGTTATATTTTGAAACAGAATGACCTTCAAATGTTTGATTAGCATAACCCGACTACTGGCTGTACTCACTAAAAGCATTTAAAGGGCTCTGTAAGATGTGTGTTGAATGACATTGAAGGTAGTTTCTAAGCTTTTCTTTATAACGTCAAATGGGATGGTACATGCTGTGCCTCTCAATAGAGGTTTAGTGAGAGATCAATAGCTACACATTAAAGTACTGTTCTCTTCTTGTGCCTATATGACCAGCTATCAATCATGCTCCTGAGTGTGTATGTGTGTGTGTGGATTTTTCTATAGAAATAATGTGTAACTGGGCATAACTCATCATTTGATTAGACTCTAAATTATTCAACATGGACAGCAGACGGCAGAGGTCGAACAATTCTCTGCAAAGTCAAACAACATCCTCTCTTCAGTGGAAAAACTAATTCCACCGACACTCATCATTACCTTCTGCTTAGTGTTTGTCCACTTATTCATGGAAGAGTTTTGGATGACTGACTACTTCATAATTCAACAGCTTGCCTTATCTGCATGATGTTGATAAAGGGCCGTACAATATAGGACAACCGTAATGAAATATTAACAGCCTGTAGTCTGATGGAAGTCATTGCTGGGTCTGTATGTGGACTGGGCTTGTTTTGGAAGCTTTGGCTCGTTTCAGAGATGAGCCAACAGAAAGCAGATCAAAGAAGCAAGGGTCACTGTGACGGCTACAGAAAGCTCATCTTTGATCCCATAAAACTCTCGTTGACTCTTTCCACCTGTCAGCTGTATGAGGGTATTTCTTCAACTATGGGAACTTTTGACCCTGTGGACTAAAGTAAAAAAAACTTTAAACACTTTTTATACTCTTACTGGTTTAATTAGTCCACTAGCAAGGTCTAATGGTGGACAAACATGATGCGACACTGGAGAATTCTGTCATTAATGTTGTCCTTACAGTGTCACAGTGATAAACATTTTTGGAATAAAATGCAGACAACAATGGAACCCTTATGAAAATTAACCATGGTTTTACTACAAATAAAACAAAAAAAACATGGTTACTATAGTTAAACCATGGTAACCACAAATTAACCATATTTTTTGCTACATTTACCATTGTTTAACCATGATATTTGTAGTAAAACTGTGGTTATACAAATAGTAGTAAATATGCCAAAGAAAAAAACATGGTCACATTTTTACTATAATAAAACCAAGGTTAAGTTGTGGTTACCATGGTTTAACTTGCCTCTCAATAGAGGTTTAGTGAGAGATCAATAGCTACACATTAAAGTACTGTTCTCTTCTTGTGCCTATATGACCAGCTATCAATCATGCTCCTGAGTGTGTATGTGTGTGTGTGGATTTTTCTATAGAAATAATGTGTAACTGGGCATAACTCATCATTTGATTAGACTCTAAATTATTCAACATGGACAGCAGACGGCAGAGGTCGAACAATTCTCTGCAAAGTCAAACAACATCCTCTCTTCAGTGGAAAAACTAATTCCACCGACACTCATCATTACCTTCTGCTTAGTGTTTGTCCACTTATTCATGGAAGAGTTTTGGATGACTGACTACTTCATAATTCAACAGCTTGCCTTATCTGCATGATGTTGATAAAGGGCCGTACAATATAGGACAACCGTAATGAAATATTAACAGCCTGTAGTCTGATGGAAGTCATTGCTGGGTCTGTATGTGGACTGGGCTTGTTTTGGAAGCTTTGGCTCGTTTCAGAGATGAGCCAACAGAAAGCAGATCAAAGAAGCAAGGGTCACTGTGACGGCTACAGAAAGCTCATCTTTGATCCCATAAAACTCTCGTTGACTCTTTCCACCTGTCAGCTGTATGAGGGTATTTCTTCAACTATGGGAACTTTTGACCCTGTGGACTAAAGTAAAAAAAACTTTAAACACTTTTTATACTCTTACTGGTTTAATTAGTCCACTAGCAAGGTCTAATGGTGGACAAACATGATGCGACACTGGAGAATTCTGTCATTAATGTTGTCCTTACAGTGTCACAGTGATAAACATTTTTGGAATAAAATGCAGACAACAATGGAACCCTTATGAAAATTAACCATGGTTTTACTACAAATAAAACAAAAAAAACATGGTTACTATAGTTAAACCATGGTAACCACAAATTAACCATATTTTTTGCTACATTTACCATTGTTTAACCATGATATTTGTAGTAAAACTGTGGTTATACAAATAGTAGTAAATATGCCAAAGAATGGTCACTGGTCACATTTTTACTATAATAAAACCAAGGTTAAGTTGTGGTTACCATGGTTTAACTATATGTTTTTTTTTTTTTTTAATAGTAAAACTATGGTTTTGTAAGGGAAGTTGTAAAAGTTAGTTAGCCAGCATACATAAAGTTTCTCAGTTACAGTAATTGTGTATTTCGTCAGCTTGTTAAGCTAATAATATCCAATAAACGCTAAGGAATCATATGATCAGGATGTTCAAATAAATAAAACAATCTCACCTTTCAGAGTAGACACTGACTACATTTACATGGACATCGGTAATCTAATTATTTACCTTATTCTAAATAAGACAATATTATGATTAAGGTGTTTACATGAGTTGCTTTTAGAATATTCCTTTCATGTTCCCGTTTTACATGTTATAGTACATAGATCGATTATAATAAATCCAGAATTTTACGTATAAACATATAGTCCATCTTCGTTATGATGCCATATACAGTTTTGGGTGTTTCATTTTTAATTTACTGAAAGCTTCAAGTGCAGTTAATTATTTGTCATGATATACGTGCAAACAGACAACAGCAGTGTTAAAGCCATGCTCTTTTGTTTGCCATCAAATGGTTGACCACTGTCATGTGTATCCTGTCGCAAAATGCGGCGAAAAGTCACTAAAGTAAAAAAAACTTTAAACACTTTTTATACTCTTACTGGTTTAATTAGTCCACTAGCAAGGTCTAATGGTGGACAAACATGATGCGACACTGGAGAATTCTGTCATTAATGTTGTCCTTACAGTGTCACAGTGATAAACATTTTTGGAATAAAATGCAGACAACAATGGAACCCTTATGAAAATTAACCATGGTTTTACTACAAATAAAACAAAAAAAACATGGTTACTATAGTTAAACCATGGTAACCACAAATTAACCATATTTTTTGCTACATTTACCATTGTTTAACCATGATATTTGTAGTAAAACTGTGGTTATACAAATAGTAGTAAATATGCCAAAGAAAAAAACATGGTCACATTTTTACTATAATAAAACCAAGGTTAAGTTGTGGTTACCATGGTTTAACTATAGTAACCATGTTTTTTTTAATAGTAAAACTATGGTTTTGTAAGGGAAGTTGTAAAAGTTAGTTAGCCAGCATACATAAAGTTTCTCAGTTACAGTAATTGTGTATTTCGTCAGCTTGTTAAGCTAATAATATCCAATAAACGCTAAGGAATCATATGATCAGGATGTTCAAATAAATAAAACAATCTCACCTTTCAGAGTAGACACTGACTACATTTACATGGACATCGGTAATCTAATTATTTACCTTATTCTAAATAAGACAATATTATGATTAAGGTGTTTACATGAGTTGCTTTTAGAATATTCCTTTCATGTTCCCGTTTTACATGTTATAGTACATAGATCGATTATAATAAATCCAGAATTTTACGTATAAACATATAGTCCATCTTCGTTATGATGCCATATACAGTTTTGGGTGTTTCATTTTTAATTTACTGAAAGCTTCAAGTGCAGTTAATTATTTGTCATGCTATACATGCAAACAGACGACGGCGTTGTTGAAGCCATGCTCTTTTGTTTGCCGTCAAACGGTTGAACACTGCCGTGTGTATCCTGTCGCAAAATGTGGCGAAAAGTCCTACATGACGGTAATAATGTGATTAAAGTGTGTACATGTCTTTACTGCATGTCAATAATGCGACTAAAATAGGAATACTCCACATGTCTTAATTCGATTTCTGTTTACTTCGAGTATGACTTTAGCCGGATTAAGGTAATCAAAAATCTGTTTACATCGTAGATTCTTAATCAGGGTATTGTCTTAATCGTGTTAAAATCAGAATATTGTTGTCCATGTAAACGTACTCATTGATAAGTGTCAAGCACGTGTGTGTTGTCAAACTGATGAAGATGTTTTCTTAATTTGCAGGTGCTTTTTCATTTGCAGAGCATTGAGCGCTCTTGGCCTCCGTACTTTTGACATAATATGAAACAATGAGGTCTTGATTGCAAATTACTCTGTTCATGGTGTTTACCGTGACACATTTCGTCTCCTTTTATCTCAGTCTCTTTAACGACACTGTTGTCACAACTTTTGATAAAACTTTATTAAAAATTGAAATAACAAAAACAAAAACAACATTTATTCACACATTTTCCATATTTCATTTAGGTGTTATTATATTTGAAATTCTGAGACAAGGGTAAAACAATAATCTTTAAATAAAAAATAAATGAAGGCATGGTAAAAAGTTTCTAGACTGTTTTAATGTGATCGTGATATAACCAAAAGAACAGTGAACCCCTGGGACACAAAAGTGCCTGAAGTTGAAGAAACACCCATCAATCCACTTTTATTGCAATGTTAATACATTCATACAGTTTATGTTTATGACCAGTGCCAGAAAATAACATTTTTTTGAAGGCACACTATTTGCTTTTTAAAAACATTTGTTAGGGCACAGTGTTATATTAACTTATGTGAAATACTTGTGGATAAATCAACTGAAATTAACTAATGTTTTAACTAATTCCAAAATAAAATCAACAAAAAATAAAAAATTATCTGTGAATTCAATACAAGCTGTGAATAATGCACAAGATATTATAACACCATAAACTCTAGAATACTTTTTAAATAATTAATTTTCCCCCCACTTCATTTTAAATATCTAGGACATTTTTCTCCCTGAGTCCCGGTTCATTTCCCTCTCTGGACTCAAGGACAGACATGAACTATTTCTTTATTTTTTGTCAAACCCAGATTCTTTACTTAAAGGCTCTTTCTGGTCATGCATGAGGATTTGAAGTTAAGGACGTGCCCTGTAAATGTGTAAATCAGAGTGGAATCACTGTTCTACTTCAGCTCTCAGGGAATTGGGAAATGATTCAGTACAAAGTGCCCTAAGGAGACAGTGTTACTGATGGGAGTAGCACATTCTCAGCCTGGGCACACTATTAGTTATCAGAGAACACTAAATGGGCTCATTTGCCTTATAGGTTTGTCCCGCTTGTGCAGTTCTGAGAAAAAAACTGAGAACAACCTCAACAGCACTTGAGCTAATGCACAATCCCAGCAGATTAACGGCCAGGATGCTTTTCCTAACAACATACTATAATCACATTCTATGTTTTATATACTGCAAAACAAAGAGGCAGAGCCATTTTTGTTCAATAAAGATGGCATCTCAGCTGCACAATAGCATTATCAAAGAGCCCGGCAAACAAACAGCACTGCTGACCGGTATCTAACCCCAGTGCATAGCTTACTTGAAGCCACCTGTTATTTTTCAGTTACCAGGTGGCCTGGTACATCTTGCTTTGATGTGGCTAGGGGTGCACCGATTGATCGGCTACCGATCACTATCAGCCGATAATTGCTTTGGGATGTCTGATCGGCGGTCTCTATAAAGGCCGATCTCAAGCTTATGACGCTGCTGTGACAGGTTTGGCATGACATGCAGCGGCACCGTCTCAGTCTCTGTCCGACTCGGGTAAAATAATTATAATGCTGAAGGTGAGGTACAATTCATATTTCTTCATTAAATAACTTATAAATGTAGGGTATCAGACCGAATCAGACAATCTAAGATTTGGTCAAAACATGGTTGAAACATGAGGAGCCAAATTCCACAGAGACCCAAGACACAGGATGTTCGTAAATCAGATCTTGGCCCCACAAGCCTGAACCAACTAGCAGCTTTGAGTAGCTCACAGCATTTAAACAAAAGAACACTTATTGACAATTCCAAGGAGATTGTCAATTTTAGGGCAAGTAATCAAGATTAAATGGGCAAAGAGATGACCGCATGACCATCACGTGATAGTAACTACAATCACGAGCTCTTTGGAATTGACTTCCCCCACCTCGACCACAGAGAACAGACTGAAATTCCTTATGAGAGACCTCTTAACCTCTGGTCTTCATACATTCACAGAACATGTCCTTATGTTCAGAGAATGGCACAGAAACTGCATTTCCATGTAAATATGCATCTAAATGACACTAAAAGGACTTGAGCAACTAATCATTTCAATGCATAACTCCATATCATGTATGTAACACACACATCAGACTATCAGGTCTTAATCATTTATTGTGTATGTATTTTGAATAACTATTGAATAGTTTATATTATCCAATAAAGCCTTATTTATATTGAAAAGAGAAGTATCTTGTGTTTTGTGCTTACAAGTTAATGTCTTAAACTGCCGATCTTGTTACTGTGCTAATTAATAGTGTTTTCACTATATTTTGGATATAAATATCCATTGCAGAGTTGATGTTATATGGCTCGTTCAATGACTCGCTGGTCGTCTCAGTGATCAGCCGTAAAACAGTGATTCTGTCCAAATTCCCTTTAAAATCTTAAATGATTCCCTTTGAGCTAAATTGACCTGTTTCCCTTACATAAAGTAATTTGAAAAGTTTCTGTTAGACATAATTTCACAAACCGCGCGAGTGAATGACCGCGCGTGACCTCTCTCTCTCGCTCAGAATGTGCAAATAATGGCTTCAAATCACATCTGCACTATAAGCGAGCTGCACAGTTGACACAGGAATTGTCACTTGCACAATCGAGACTTGCACAATTGTGTCGCATCATCACTAAAGTTTATAAATTGCATTTCTTTTTAATTCTTGCCAGTGTTTAAACCGTTCAGCACTCGCGTGCTCTCCTGGAGACTGCAGCGCACACACATAACGGCAGGTTCACATTACTCCGTTTACAGTGCGTATGCGGTGCGTATTTTTTCCGCGCTCATGTTAATGGATTAAAGCATTCACACTGCACACGGCTGCGGTCCGGCAGTGCGATCCAGGAGCGGTGCGTCTGCAGCAGTGCAGAGATAGTTTCCGCTGCACGCGCTGAATTAAAGTGACAGCGCATTGTTTGTGGTAAATATGAACATGGATTGACGAAAATGTAGTAATTACATTATAAATGCATATAATTAAAGTCTACTGTGTTTCACAGTCAACACATAGGCTATGGCTTTTTGGCTAGGTTTAAAGGAAAAGAGCACTTTTAGATAAACAAGGCAATCATAGATGGCACTTGTGGAGGTAGGAAAAAGTTCTTTATGATTGCTTGTAATAAAGATTTAAATGCAAAAGAAAAGGCAGTAGAGCTGACTGTTTCTGTCAATGGTAAGTTTTAATGGTTGTGATAACTTAAGAAAAGTAGTTTAAATGTTTTGCCACTTGCTTGAGCAACTTAATATATAAATCTAGAAGTAAATGCAAAGTAAAAAGCATTGAATAATGTGTTGCTTATATTTATCGCAACACGTCTATAAAAGATTGTATAACTGGACTGTAAAAAAAGAATCACAATGCTGAAAAAACATTTTAAGTAACAATGTTTGGATTTGAAATCAAAATAACGGATAAATGTTGTGTTTGTAGTAAACAGCCATGGATCAGGAGCAGACTCCTGTGTGAAAGCTGCTTCTGCACCGCTTAAGTACCACACATGGACTGCATACGCACTGCAAACGGAGTATGTGTGAACCTGGTGTAAAAGGCCACCTCACATATAGCTCTTGAAATCAGGCTTGTGCTGTGTGTAAGCTATTGTGCAACAATTGTACAATTGTCAAAACAAAAATGCAGTGCATGATCAAATATTTAATTGAGATAAATATAGATTTTTGAAAAATGTAAAAAAAAATGCCCCCCTCCACCCCTCAAATTTAAAAATCCCCTCTCACAAGAGTCACCTAAGTGGGGAATTCATTTTCAAAAATGAAATTCAGGCCCTGAATAAATGTCTGAAAAAATCTTGATTGGATCAGTACTATAAATAATTCTACATGATAAAAAGAAGGCTTTAAAAAGATTGGTATCGGTGATCGTATCGGCAGATACTGCTTTCTGCGATCGGCCTCAAAAATCCTGATCGGAGCACCCTAGATGTGACCACAATGTAAAATGCATGTGCTGTAGTTCCGTGGTACAATAAAGTAGCAGAGTGTTTTTTGTTTTTGTTTTTTTCAAGCAAGGAACAAAAAGCAATTGCCTGGAGCATAATTTGTAAACAGTGAATATTGGCACAGTAACAACGAATACAAGGTTGTTCATATTCCTCTGTAATTTCCCAGTTATTTCCCCAAGGGTTTCAGAAAACAGTTGATGCAGCAACAATATCAATATTACAAATTAATTTTATGTCTTCACCTGTGTGCTCATTTCACACAGGGTCGAAATAAAAGGAAATGACACATATCGCATCATTAATAGCTAGTTTATTTTTGTCTGTGCAAAAACCAGAAATCAGTGCAGGGTTAGTTACATGTATATTAAAGTTTAATACTTTACCACTATGCTTTAATTCCACTTAACACTACAGTTCAAAGTTTGTAGTCGGTAAGATTTTTTATTGTTTGTGAAAGAAGTTTCTTATGCTCACCAAGGCTTCATTCAATTAATTAAACAGTTAAAATAACATTGCTATTTTAATGGTTTTTAAAATGTAATTTATTCATGTGATGGCAAAGCTGAATTTTCAGCACCATTACTCCAGTTTTTAGTCTCACATGATCCTTAAGAAATCAATCTAATATGCTGATTTGATAAATTTTTTTATTATTATTATCAATGTTACAAAACAGTTATGCTGCTTAATATTTTTGTGGAAACTGTGATACATTTATTTCAGGATTCTTTGATTATTAGAACATTCAAAAGAACAGCATTTATTTGAAATAGAAATCTTTCGTAACATTATAAACATCTCTACTGTCATTTTCTATCCCTTTAATGCATCCTTGCTGAATAAAATTATTAATTTCTTTCAAAGAAAAAAAAAATCTTACTGACCCCAAACTTTTGAACGGCAATGTAAAATAATAGTTATAATTTGCTAATTTTGCAAACACTGCTAATTACCCTGTTAAAGGGGTCATATGATGTTGCTAAAAAGAACATTATTTTGTGTATTTGGTGTAATGAAATGTGTTTATGCGATTTAAGGTTCAAAAAACACATTATTTTCCACATACTGTACATTATTGTTTATCCTCTATCCCCCGCCTTTCTGAAACGCGTCGAGCTCATCGGTCTGAAAAGCAAGGTGTGCTGTGATTGGCCAGCTATCCAGTGCGTTGTGATTGGATGAATACCTCAAGCGTGTGACAGAAATGTTACGCCCCTTACCTTACTACGTAGTGGTCGACCGATATTGTTTTTTTGACAGCCAATGCCGATATCTTGGAAAGCAAGGTGGCAGATGGCCGATATAAAGCAGATATAATTTTATTTATTTTAATTAATATTTAAGAAATTTGAAATCATTTGAAAATGGATTAAAAATTAATTTGTAAAATAAACATACTTTAGACGACAAAGTATTTTTCACAAATAAATAAATATTTAATAAAAATATAATTAAAAAGGAAGTAAACTGTAACCAACAGAGCACTCAGTATTCTGGGAAGTTTGTGTGCATTGGGAATCATATTTTTTTCCAAATAAAGCCAAGGTAACACTCATTTTACATACAGCACACAGTGAAAATGACATGAACATGACAGTGGGCAAATGCATAAAGCGCAGCATAATTTGAAACCACGAATGTAATGTTTAAAGCATTCAATTTGCACGGACTGAAAGCTATATAAAAGCAATCGTTATAATACTTTTTGTATACATTTTAATTCCTTTGTTTAAGAGTTCTATCGGATTATTAGTATTACGTCCATATACAGTGGGTACGGAAAGTATTCAGACCCCCTTCCCTCTCTCTCTCCCCTTTCCCTATCGATCTCTTAGGCCGCCTTCCTTGACTGCTGATTGGCTCATGACGCTGTCAGTCATCATTAAGCAACTTGACGCCGACCTATCCGCTGTGACTGCTGATTGGCTCATGACGCTGTCAGTCATCAAGCAACTTGACGCCGACCTATCCGCTGTGACTGCTGATTGGCTCATGACGCTGTCAGTCATCAAGCAACTTGACGCCGACCTATCCGCTGTGACTGCTGATTGGCTCACGCTGTCAGTCATCATTAAGCAACTTGACGCCGACCTATCCGCTGTGACTGCTGATTGGCTCATGACGCTGTCAGTCATCATTAAGCACCTTGACGCCGACCTATCCGCTGCTTGTAAAGTTTTCGCCGGCAGATAAAAGGACACGGAGAGAAGTGAATGGAGACCTCTTTTGCTCCCTGATTTTTGCTGTCTTTTTACTCGTTTTGACTTGCTTTATTTGTTATTTCGTTTATGCCAAAATCCTTGGTGTTTTTGTTCTGACATTTTTGATCCTTTCCCCTTTTTGATTTGCCATTTCGTTTGGTTATTTTGTTACTTTGTGACTCGGATGGCATTGCTCTTTGAGCTTTGATGAGCTTATGCTCTATGACGTGTACTCTATACTCAAGAGGAAGGTGGATAGGGAAGATGTCGTGCGACTTCCATTGTTCAACATTTAGGTAACTTGATATATTTAGACACCATAGGTAAGAGGTGAACGCCACCCCCTGTAAGTTTCATTGTTATTAGTTGAGAGTAGGGAAGTATATGGCGCTTGGCGCTGAAGATTTGTTTTTTTTTCTTTCTTTCTTTTCTTTAGTTAGGTTAGAGGTTTAAAATAAGTTAGAAGTGGTTTTGTTGTGTTTCTTTCTTTCTTTTGGCGTCACTAGCGTCCCCTTTCTCTTGGGTTGATTTGTTTGTTTGTTTTTGTTTCCCTTTTTCCTGAGTTGTAAATATTTGTACATATGGGTTGTCTCTTTAAATGATTTATATTTTGTAGTTATATGGATTCTTTTCACCTTGTATAATAAATCACTTCGTTGGCAGTTTGTGTCCCTGCATTGTCTCTTGCTGCCTCCATCAAGTCTACAGATTTGCCACAAATTGAATGTTACTCCTTTTACCCCTAGACCATCTTAAAGGGTCGTAACATTTAATGGGGGCTCGTCCGGGATAAATGAATCCCCAAAATTATGGTAATTGTGGTAAATTTTGTAGATTTGTTGGTTGCAAAGAATGGACATTGCATTGTTTGGGGTATTGTGGCAGTATAGGACTTACTCATGCGGTGTAGTAGTGTTATTCTCAGGTAAATTACAGCTGTCTGACAAGACCTTTTGTGGCACTAGTGTGATCGTGCAAGGCATTGAGATGGGTTGCGTGAGATTCCCGCTCCATCGGATGCACTTACAGAGCGAGTTGTGTACTGGTTTTGTGAGAGTTGCTGTGAGTCCTTCACTTCCTGTGAAAGGTGTTGATGTTATTCTTGGAAATGACCTGGCAGGTGGAAAGGTAATGCCTGTTATTGAAGTTGTTGATGAACCAGATGCGTTTTGTGAGTTAGAGGTACTGTCTGAAACGTACCCTGATGTTTTTCCAGCCTGCGCCGTTACGCGCGCTCAGTCGTGCAGAGTAGGTGATGTAGTTGATCTGTCTAATTCATTCATGTTCGCCACCCCCTGTAAGTTTCATTGTTATTAGTTGAGAGTAGGGAAGTATATGGCGCTTGGCGCTGAAGATTTTTTTTTTTTTCTTTCTTTCTTTTCTTTAGTTAGGTTAGAGGTTTAAAATAAGTTAGAAGTGGTTTTGTTGTGTTTCTTTCTTTCTTTTGGCGTCACTAGCGTCACCTTTCTCTTGGGTTGATTTGTTGTTTGTTTTTGTTTCCCTTTTTCCTGAGTTGTAAATATTTGTACATATGGGTTGTGTCTTTAAATGATTTATATTTTGTATTATTATTTGTTATATGGATTATTTTCACCTTGTATATTAAATCACTTTCGTTGGTAGTTTG
>NW_015536493.1:212240-226118 GCF_001515605.1 Sinocyclocheilus anshuiensis | reverse complement strand
GAATGTGAGCACTGTGTGCTCAGGCGCTGCCGCTCTCAGCGCCGTCAAAATAAAAGTCCCACCTCGAATGCATCGGGCAAACAGAAAAACTTATCGGCCGATGCGATATTTGAAAAATGCCAAATATCGGCCGATATATCGGACGTGGCGATATATCAGTCGACCACTAATACTGTGTCTGTGATGCTGTGTCCTGGAGCGACGAGACAAAACCAATAAAACCCATTCCATAAAATGCGCTGCACACATCTGAATATTTGGCTTGAACTGTTCTGCAACAGTGTTACTATACAACTTAACCACTGACTTCTAGTCGTGTCCTCTTTTGGAACGCCGACATGGTGGCGGCGGTGGCAGCAACAATAAAGTTACGCCTTCTTTCTTTGCGTGAACATTTGGGCAGTGTTACGTCCAAGGACGTATTTGTTTTTTTCGTTTGTTTTCTCCGTTTCTCTCTCTATCCCTTTTACTTCCTATAAGCAGGAGGTTCTGTTACCTGTTCCTCTAACCCTAGACTAACTGGGAACGTAACAGCGGCGTTATGCAAATCTTCCCACATCGTGACGTAGACATGTGGGGGCGTGTTTGAACGAGCCGTTTTAGGAGGGCGTGGACCAGTCTGAACTTTTATAAAGAATATCTCTTTGGGTTTGAGACTTTAGTCTTTGCAACTTCCAAAGAGAAAGGAAAACGTGAAATCGCATCATATGACCCCTTTAACACAATTGTTTTTAAATAAAATTGTAAATGAGTATAAATGTAAATGATGTGTTTTTACATCAAGAGGTTGAACAAATGGAAACGAGTCTTGAGGACTGTAGGCGTCCTATAAAATCACATAATGCCATATACAGTACAGTTGGCAATCACATATTTAGTGCCTCTCGCTTCTGCTCCATATGAGCTGATTTCAATAGCAGTGTTAATCTGAGGCGTAAAATGAGGAGAGAAAAACAATGAGGCTTCTGTTTCTCCAGGGGATATCTATGCTTGCCAGCAATGACTGCTGCCCTTTTTATTTACCTTTATGAAGGGTTTTGTCACTGACACAAAGAACAGATCCCACAGGCGACAAAACACTTATGATTAGCCTCTTTTTTAAAGAGGTATGGGAATTTAACCATTCTGCCTCTAATTTCACTTAATGATTGTGGATCCTTAATGATTCTTCTAGAGAAGCATATATAAAAAGACCTCATTAAACGGAACTCATATTTTAGGCCTCAATATTTTATGCAATTTAGCTTCCCATGTAATGCATCTCGTTTTAAGGATGTTTAGCTATTTTTACTGTAAAACAAGATGAATTACTGGTCTAAAAAATAGTGTTTTTTTTTTTTTTTTGAAAGGATGAGGTTTAGTAATTAAGTTAAGAACTGACAATTTAGTGAATAAGTAAGTGGCTAAGCCAAGTTCAGGACTGATTTGTGAGTCTTTTTAAGCGTTTAATTAAAAACCAGATCATAATAGTTCATTTCTTTTTGAAGTATGACAATATAGAAATGCTGTTTTTAATTGCCTTTGGTTCATTTCAAGACACCCAGTCTTTTACAAGCGTGAATGAAAAAATAAACATTGTGTTTGATGCTCAATAATAAGATGCAAATTATTAAATGTTTGTATTATTTCTCACATGAATGCTAGTTTTAAATAGATCTGTTGTACTTGTAAAACTTAAAAGGAAAGTTCACCCAAAAGAAGATATTTTGAATGCCGGTAACAAACAGTTGACGATAGCCAGGGACTTCCATAGTAAAAAAAAAAACACTATAGAAGTCAATGGCTACCATCAACTGTTTGGTTACCAACAATCAAAATATCTTCTTTTGTGTTCAACAGAATAAAGAAATTCATAGAGGTTTGTAACATGAGGGTGAGTAAATGATGACAGAATTTTCCTCTTTGGGTGAACTATCCCTTCAAAGCACTGTTTATGTAATTTGTATCTTTGATTTATTCTATTTGTCTTATTGTTTATAATTTGCATCGAAGATAAAATAAAATAACAATAACTGTATTGTGATTTATTTTGCTATTGTAAAATAAAATTACTCGTATATTGAAATATTTTAAAATGCGTAATTTAGTTTGACTATGGTTTAACTAATTGTGAATCAACAACTGCACTGGTTTCTAACTAATGTGTGAATAAATCTCCACTCTGTGTCTTTCATGATTCATCAATATGATTTTCAAACCAAGCACAGGCTAGGTTGATTGTCTGAGCATTATGTCATAATTGAAAGTGTAACAAAGTACTAGAAAAGGAAAGAAAATTGGACATGCAGGCAGGTGTTTGCTTTACAGAGTAATTAGATGTCATCAAAGGTGACATTTGAGTGATTAGTGTTAGATAGAATGAGAGAAAACAAGAGAGAGTGAGAGAGAGACCCAGAGACCCAAATCAGTGGCTCCCGTCCCACAGGCATCAGCACACCTCTGAGAGAGAGAGGCCTCCGCCAAAAAGATGCACAGCTGCTCACGCAGTGAATTTTGTAGCTGAAGAAACACTGACTAGATTTAGGTGGAAATCCTTCTCTCTTGCATTGCTGTTATAGCGATTACACCGACCAAAGAGAGCAATTATAGTACAATCTGTTGATTATCTCGCTGTGAGAAATGCTCTTTTTCTTTGAAATAACATGCACTGAAGAATTGACTTTAGAGAAGCCCTGTATAATTAGGTTGGTTTAGGTTCAAATCCACCAGACACATTTTTAGTGATATATGCATGCATCACAGCCCTTCAGTAAGGCGACTGACAGACATTCAATAGGTTAAATAAACGTAACCTTTCAATGCAAAAAAAATAGAGAGAAAGAGAGAGCTAGGGAATATGCACAATAATGAGAATTTCTCACAGTCACAGATTTCAAGTCTGACAAACCTTAAAAGCACTATGCTAAAAAATCCATATCTAATAAATCATACTACTTTACTTCACTAATCAACCAGAGCACTAATCATCCTAATCACCTTCATTATATCATTTTATCATTAGCTAAGACTAAAACTTTTAAAAACATTTTTGTTCACTGAAAAATATATGAAAAACTTGAGAAATCATGCCTTTGCAAATAACTGAAATAAGTTTGAATCACTAAAATGATTAAAACAGAACTAAAACAGAAAGTGAAATAAATCAAACCAAGACTTATATATTTTTAAACATATTTAAAAAAAATATCAAAAGCACATAACAAAATGACAAAAAATGAAACTAAAGTTAAAATAAAAGCTAAAAATATTAAACTAAAAGCTAATTCAAAACATGAATAAAACTATAACAGTATATAAATAATACACTAAATAACAAAATTTCAAACTCTACTGCATTCTCATCACCTGTGGCTATCATATTAGAATATTACTATAATATATTGTGGTAATTAATGCACTGGTTGCTCCTTTCCACATAATTACAATGAATAGGGACTGAAGCTTTCAAATGATGCAGAAACACCACTAAAGTGGCACAGAAAAAGTAGTCCACATGGTTTATGTCTTCTGAATATTAACAAGACAAAATGTTCAAACATCTTCATTTCTAATCTTGACATTTTAAGGTTTCTCTCACACAAAGCTATTAAAAAAGCTTCTGAAATGCTTCATTCTTGGATAAACTCTTCATTTAAATGTAAATACCAGCTCTACGTAGTTCCCTTAAATTATAGAATGCATCACTATTCAATATTAATTATGAAAATTTGAGAAATCACAGGAGTTGTTCTTCCTGCAACAGATCCTCTTGAAACAGAAACATTTGAGAATAAAGAGCAAAAAAGAATAATAAAATAAATAAAATGAAACTACTGAAGTGTTGCACTTTCATTGCAGTGTTTTGTACTCGAGGCAACAAAGGTACAGAGGTAGAGTGTGAGAAACAGCATTTGAAACAGGAAGAAAAGATGAGAGAGAGTGAGAGAGAGATTGCTTGTAGCATACTTCTGGAGGGACAAAGCCGGTCTAGACTGAATACTAAGCAAAACAGACAGCAGCAGATGCTAGCAGCAGTCTGTTGTCAGGGGAAATGCCTCCCACACGACAACAGAGAAAAGAGCACACAGGCACACGCAGGCCAAAGGGATCCCCCTGGAGCACAACATCCCTATTACAAAGAGGACCGGGCAAAATCGTTCACTTTATAGAACTTTATAGACCCTATAAAAGACAGACTAGCAGAAGGAAGGAGTTTTTTTAAGAGGCCTACTGGCTTCAAAATACTGGTGGTGCTGCCAAAAATGAGCATTTGGATTTGTGTATGTGAATCTGTCACACATCTGTTCCTGAGGACAGTTCTTACCTTGGCTTTGTTGATAGTGCAGTGCAGGGCATTGTTCTCCTGATCATACAGAAGGCTGAAGTCCAGAGTACCGAGCGTAGCTGCGAGGAAACAGACATAAAAACATCAACAAAACAGTTCATCTCCAGGGCAGACCACAGTATATGCAACAGCAATTAGCAAGCTGTTTAAGCCATATTTCGCTCCTCCAGAGACCATCTGATGTCAATTGTACACAAAAAGGCAAAGAGCTTTCTCAGTGTGACAAGCTCTAACTTGAATTTGATTAGTCTGCTGCTATCAGGGTTGCACACATTTTTACAAGGTACTGGGCTGCAATGAGAACTTCTGATCTGCTGCATCAAATTCAATATTCTGTGTTTTGTTTGAGGTACTTAGTATGAACTTTATATCAACAAGCAGAATTGTATATTTCATGTTGAGTTATGCTACAGTATATTAGAATGAATTCTGAAAAATAATGTAATACTGAAGGCTAGAGTAAAGAAAAGGAAAACTCAGCTTTGCCCTCCCAGGAATAAATTACACTTAAAATATAAATAATACAAAACAGTTTTTTTTGTAAATGAAATATTTCACAATATTGCAGTTTTTTCTTTAAGAGATTCATTTAAAAAAATCTTACCGACCCTAAACTTTTGAAAGATAATTATGTCCTTTTGAAAGACAACTACGTTATGTTAAAGCTGAAAAAGTTATGTTTGAAACCTCCAATTGCAGTTATTTGCAGAATTATCGTCTTTACGTGGGCTGTGCATTGTGTCACGTTCTTCTACTGTGTGGATTACGGAGACGAAGGAGCGAACAGACGAGGAGTAGAATTCAATCCAACAAGTTTTAATGCCATCCAGGGAACAAGGAAAACACACATAAAACGGGTAGACATGTACAATACCGGACCCTGAACTAAAGACAGGGAACACTATTTAAACACATGACAAGACGAGGGGATGACGAGACACACCTGGGATCAATGAAAACAAACTGGGAACACCTGGGATCAAATCAACATAATCAGGACAGGAACAGGAAACTAACCAAATATGGGCATATAGAGAACAAAACACAACACAAGCCTGACACATTGACACGGATGAATCTAATATTTTGAGGTAAATGTGTGGCTGTCAGGATTAGAGCCCGACCGATATATCGTTTTGCCGATCTTATCGGCCGATATGAGCTCGGGGGATCCCTTCAGCTCGAGGAGCCCTCTCGAACGCGAATCGAGTGTACGTCTAGAGGCCCTCTTTCGAATGAGACCACCTCGGCGTGGATAGCCCCTGGGGTTCGGGAGTTACGGGTGGTTAAATTCACGGTCTGGCGCCGACCGATCTAGCGATCCCGGGGGCCTACTGACGCGCAGAGGGTGGCGTTCGAGAGGGCTCCTCGAGCTGAACGCGAGGTAGTGACACCAGTCAACTTCCCTTCAAAGGTCTCTTGTTCAGGCAGCATTCAAGCGTTGTCTTATTCGACCGTAAGTGCCCTGCGAAGTGGTCTTAACATGAAATTCCGCCATGATTCCAGTTCCAAGGGAACGTACAGGTCACATTCAAAGGGCATTAAAGTGCGCGAGACCTGAATTTATATTGTATTTATTTACAGAGGTAGGGGAGAGTAACAAAGTAACACTTTTTGACTTTCTCAGTTTGTGTAAATCCACATGGGGTTCACAATATATATATATTTTTTATCCACAGTAATTTTACACTTGCCTAGTACAAATATGTCGCTTTGTTTCATAATTACAGTGTATAAGTTTTTCTTTATTTACCCTCAAAAAATGGAAGTGAAATGTGACAACATGCCCTGTAGGTGGAACACATTGTAACATCTGAGGGGCACGTTGTAACTTGACCATATGACAGCTTAAAATCTTATCTGATCGAATGAAAAAAATATACAAGACAAACTAAAATATTTTGTTAATAAAATTATATATATATATAATTTTAAAAAATAAAAATAAAAATAAATAAAATAATGCCGTTTTTTAAGAATTTTCACACTTCTCTAGTAAGTTTCGTCTGTGTGTGAAGACAGTAGCGCAAATCCATGAATGAATGTTCCGAAGTGAAATAAACTTCAACGGAATAAAGTTGAATGGAATTGAATTGAATTAAAGTTGAATAAACTTCAACTTTACTGTTCAGTGCACTGATGTCAGACTCATTTTGGATAGTAAAGGTTATTGTTAAATTGTTAAATGCCCTTACATATCTCTGTCACCATTATAAGTGTTTGATCACCACATTTGAATGATCATTGCAAAAAATGTGTTTATGTATACATATTCTGTTTATGTATATACTATATTCTATATATAGTACCAGTCAAATGTTTGGACACACGAATGGGAAAGTGTCCAAACTTTTGACTGGTACTGTACTATAATATACACAAAGAATATCGGCCGATATATCGGTATCGGCCTTTTTTTACTCCCTAATATCGGTATCGGCCCCAAAAAACCCATATCGGTCGGGCTCTAGTCAGGCTATTCACTGTACTTAGGAATCACAGATTCTGCATCTTGGAAGTATGACCCAAATAAGAATTTTCACTGGAAAATGTCATCTGAGCAAGTAAGTAACATGTCTGCCACTTTTGTTCTGACCAACTGAGAAAAAAAAGCATTGCAATACATCACGCTACCAATGGTGATTAAATCTAACGATCTGTTAGCTCATATCACATCAAACCATTCAAATGATTATTATTGTTATACTTAGTTCTCAAAATGTTAATGTTAACAGCAGCAGCATTGCGTGACTACGTGTATTTAGTGTGTATTAGTGTTACCTGTAGACTACTGGTGACTATGGGTGAATCTCCAGTTGTCACTGATGATTTTCGTATGGACCTTTCTGGATTACAATCCACCATCAAAATGATAAGTTTAATTATTTCAGCTGCTGTGAGAAAAAGCTATTAATGATCCGCCACCTGCAGCATCCTCACATGCGATTATAGCCTACTGGGACTCCTTTTTTATGTTTACAGACATGACGTAAAGATGCAAAGACAAAAGGTGCATACTTGTATTTTCCGTAAAAACCTACCAGTACCACTCAAATTAGAAAACATTATTACAAGCTTACCGTTGTGAATCGGGCAAAGGTAAGGAGATAGATTTGAACACTGGTTGTTTATGTATGTGCCCAAAAATTGATTTTGGATCATTTTGAACCAAAAAAAAAGAAAAGAAAAAAAAGAAAAGAAAAGTTACGGACTGCAGATTTAGGTATGTCTGTTATAATTGGTTTGGTTGCACAGAACTTCTGATCAGAAAACTTTTCCCGCTCATTTCAGGACAGAACAATGTTCACTCAGACTGCTAATTATTTGAATTAACTTCTGCTGTAATGTTCACCAGTCTATGGTAGGCTTGTTGCGATAGACAGTGTTGGCGGAGATGTTAAGACGGTGTTAAGCCGCAACTTGCCCACTGCGGCACCGTCCCCCACCATTTTGATTTTTATAGTAATAAAAATAATTTAGTTCAGTTAGAGAACAGACACTGCAGTTAAAAACTAAATGCGTCTGCTCAATACAGCGTGCCAAACAACAGACGCATCAGATTAGATTTCATTCGAGTGAGGTGAGACAGACAAGATGATAGCGGAAGCGCATGTTTGGCAATATATATATATATATATATATATATATATATATATGCTAAGTTGAGTTTGAAGTTGTATTTTGTTGATGCTTGAATTGACGCTAGTTCGAAAGTGAAAGAAAAATGTGCACGGCGCTTTTAAGCTATTTAGAAGTGAAGGAAAGTAAGGAAAAGAGGGAAAACTCAAACGAACTAACAACAAACAAGTGCTTTACGCCAAATTGCCGCTATTTAAACTTATCATATTTTAGTGGAGCTATTTTTCACCAGAATGAGCTGCGAAGTAGATTTGACGGTGATAGTCAAATGTCCTGTTATGTGAAACTACAAAGGCTGTGACTTCCTGAAATTGTGTAAGACAAAGAAAAACCAGGAGAGAAATTGTCCTTTTCTCCATTATCCTTTGAATTTTTGGACCTTCCCCACTGATAAGTGTCAAGTCAATAGTGTCACGCCTCTGAAAGTGAACCTCCCTGCTGATTCTGCCTCGTATGAATGCGGCCATGAGAACCAGAGTCAAATCTCATATGGACTCCTAGCAGGTGGCCTTCAGCTCCACTCTGCAGAGAGCATCTTGAGTTCAAGGACATTTATTATTAAACATACTAGAGTAATCAACCAACCAACCTTACCCTTAAACCAATTACCCTCAGCAAGATGACTGAGGAAAAAACTCCAGTGGCTTGAATTTTGATTGAATTTGTCTAAAATAACATCAGATTCAGGGCACTATATCTTAACCACTATAAGCCACGGCACCCATAAGAGCTCCTGCTGCAGGTGGCCATGATGTAGGGGTGCATTTGTTAGACCTTAAAGGGATAAATTTCTTTCTTCTGCTAAACACAGATGATGATATTTTGAAGAATGTTGGTAACCAAACAGTTTCTGCTACCCAATAACTTCTGTAGTATTTTTTTTTCTCCAATGGCTACCAGCAACTGTTTGGTTACATACATTCTTCAAAATATCTTCTTTTATGTTCAACAGAAACTCATACAGGATTAGAACAACTTGAGGGTGAGTAAATGACAGAATGTTTATTTTTGGGTGAACTGTCCCTTTAATGCCATATGTCATCCTCCCAGTTGTGTGCGTGTATTCTTATATGACGAGAGGAATCAATGGGATTAAACCAGGCCTGTGTTTAATTATCCAAACTGGTACCAGCAATGCGTGACTTCAGTCTCTAATGCAGAGAGCACTGTCATCAGTGATGGGCTTTTCTTTTCTGCAATTATGATGAATTGTATTATCTTATGCTATTTTACCCATGAAGGCTATGAATAGATTATCATTGGTAAGGATGGAGGAAATTATGGACAGAGCAAACACATTGGTGCAATGCTCATTCTACAGCAAAAAAGAGATGTCAGTCGTGTTCGAAAAGCTAAATACGGTTTTGGTCATAGATGGTTTAATAAAGACAAATTAATTCTACAAGTTAAGTGAATTAAATGAACTTAAACTGACCTAAAATCAACTAGGTAATAGGAAAACTTAAGCTTGCTCTCATGCTTGTGTATTAACATTGTTTTATTTCTTTCCAAAAAAAGTTTTTTTTTTTTGTTTACTTTTTATGGATTTCAGTTTAATTGGTTTAATTACATTTTAATAATCAAAAGGGCATCTAATTCAATAACGATTTACAAATGTAATAAACTTTAACAATAATAGTTTCCTATAAAATGTTTTTTTTTTCCCCAGAAATTCTGTTGTCTGTTTTAATTATTCCCAATTGTGTTTCATGATTTAATACAAATGCATTATCAAAAGTAATCAAATGAACTAATAAAAATGTAATTTTATTCATCTTTTAAAATGTAATAAACTGAAATTAGAACAATTCTTTTCATTTTTGGCAAACAAAGTACTGCACAACAAAGGTATACTGTTTAAATTAAAACATGGATAAAAATTGTGATATTCCTTAAAGTTATACTAAACGGTATTATTATTATTATTACTTATTCTACTGTATAATAGCAATACATTTTTGATTAGATATGCAATGAACATCAAATAGCCAAGTGACCATCAAATTGCAGTAATCAGTAAATCAATGAACAGAAAAGCAGTAGTTTGCATGATTCATTCATGCTGCTGTGCATGCTGGGAACATTAGTCCTGCCGCAGACATCACTTTCATCTTTTAAGGGAAACTTAAAGGGTTAGTTCATCTAAAAATTTAAATTCTGTCATCAATTACTCACCCTCATGTCATTCCAAACCCAAAAGACTTTTGCCCATCTTTGAAACACAGCTGAAGCTATTTTCAATTAAACTCGATTTCTGTCCCTCACTGTAAAATCCAATAGTTTACCTTACTTAGATTTAATTAGTTATCTTTACTTAGTTGTTATACTTACTAGGTTTTATTAAGTTACAGCTACTTTCAAGGCAAATAAAACAATTTACTTACTGTTTTGAGTGACACTTACTTAAAATATTCAAGTAGCCACAAAGGAACCAATGACAGTAATAAACCAGTGAGAGGCAGCAGTGCACTAATATGTTGCTAATGTGCAACATAACAACAGAAGAAAATAAAAAGAGTCTTAATAGACTTTTCACTCATTTCCTCCATGTCTGCAGTTATCTTTCACTAGTTGCATTCACTCGTTTCCCAAAGTCATCTTGAATGTTGATTAGCGTTCCCTTTGGTTGGGCACTTGGAACTTTGTTTATGTTACTATAATTTTCTTTCTCTTAATGCAGCAATGCATCATGAAGTCAGAGTTATTTGATTTCAAAGGAAGAAAAGTAATAAATAGGTTGCTTTTAGAAAGTGACTTATCTTCTAATTAAAGCATTAGTGTATTTGTGTGTTTATTAATGAACTTTTTCATTGTTCATAAATATCTTGAGGTGTTTTTAATTGGGTTTATATAATCCTCAAATAGTGTGTGGTAATATGCTGAAGTCACACATAGACTTAAACATTCAGCACGTGAATCACAACAATGGTAACAATTCAATTCCATTAATTTTCATTAATTGTAACAATAACCATTTTATTTGCTCTTTTTGTTGTGCTACTACTGACACAAGACAGCAAATAAAATTGGCAAATAAAATCAACAACTGTAAAACAAAGCAACTGCATAATTTATTCATGCCGCAATGCACTCTGGGAGTCAGTGAGTAGCTATACTAAGTCATGAGTAAACGTAAATGAAAGGATCAAGTACACCCTGCAGTTCTTTTTTAGTTACAACTCTCGTGTAAGTAAACTATACTAACTAAGCATTTGTCAGTACAACATACTATATTCCTATTTCACTTTATTTAGTTTTTTGAAGGCAATCGGTTTGCATGCTTTTTTTTAAGTAAGCCCAACTAATTAGATTTTACAGTGCTCCATTGAAAGTCAATGTAACAAAAACTTTCAAGATTCAAAAAGTTTATAAAGACATCATAAAAGTAATCCATATAAATAGAGCAGACTAATCCGCTTAAGTATTCTGAAGAAACATGATCGATTTATATGATGAACATTTAATTTAGGCTTTTATTCACATATAAACATTGATCAACATATGGTAAACAGAAGCTAAACCATATTTGCCTGACACATGAGAACAAACCTCATTGGTTCTTGAGCATCAAGCAAGCATGCTTGAGCTTCCATTTACCAAATTGGATGTGCTCAATGTGTGTTGAACAGTGTTTAGCCTATATGTAATGGGATTGAGAAACCTAGATAAAACTGGGTGGAATGGACAAAACTGGAAAGTTTTTGACTGTCATATTCACTGTTTCTATGGTTACATCAGTGCTATCACAGGGATTGACTGCAGTTACCTGTGCATTCAGACATTATTCGATTCCTGTCTGCTATGTACAAAACAATTTGAGTCACAGCTGTTGGTAAATTCTGACTGTGTGAATGGAGCCATAGAAATACACAGAGAGGGAAAAAAGAATGCGTGGAGAATGTAAAATAGAAAGGTAGCAGGATTATCCATCTATTACCATTAACTTGAGGCCATGCTGCTATATGTTCACGTCAGCTGAAGAACAGCATTACACAACCTCACTCAACCTGTAATCATACACACACACCCCTCCCTCACTTAGTTTCCCACTCTGGACCACTTTACAGTTCAACAACGTCCACCTGAAGAGCATTTCCCATCGACAGATTTTGATTGAGAGGGAAGGCCAACCTGCAAAAATATGCCTTGACAATTCTCAGCATTTCTGGCATATGATCCACATGAACCGGAATGGTTTCTTATTGAGGATGATTTCTCTCAAAGATGAAACGCAACCTTGCAAATGAGATGTCTAACATTGCAATTGCTTTGATTACAACAAACTTGTTCTACATTTTTGTCCACATAACAGAAAATGGAAGTAATGAGCTTGCCGGTGAACAGTCGTCTGGGATTATATTTTCCTGTGGTTAGCTGCCAGTTTCCCAGCTTTTCAGGACAGACGGCATTCTGGCCTCTGCCAATACAGCGGAAGGAAACAAACAGTGCTGGAATTAGCGAAAAACAAAATCGTATCCACTCTATCCTTGCTGGTTTTGTTATTTTGGGCTGCACACATGACTGTAGTCTGGGCTTCTCTTTATTGCTGCAGCTTAAACTCTGAATTGGATGACAGGTGGTAATTAAGGGGAGGTATTCTTGAGGATACATGTTTAGACTTGAAAGAGTCACTGTAATTAAATACTCTATTAATTTGTGAAAACTCAAGATTCACAAACCTTTTTTTTTTCTCCTGCCAGATAATAAGTATCCCCTTGCACTGAATGAATAACAGAAGTCATATCTATTGATCAGAATGCGTGTTTGCACTTGGTCACTTCATGCACTTATACTAATCAGATAACTGTCTTACCAAGTGCAAATACCCTCCAAGATGTAGTCGAGGTGGATGCATCTAATTGTTCAGGTCATGTATGTAAATGTTATATCAGCATACAGATCATTATCAAAAAATTATGATTTTTTTTACATAATGTAACATTTTCTCAGTTCAACTTATGTTCAGTTCAGTTTTCTCCAATTAAAGCTGAGATTACTACTAGGAACAAAGGACAATAATACTTTTTAAAATTTTATTTCACAAATTAAATATATGGTTAAATTTGTTTGTTTTCTCTTTCATTTCAGTTTTAGTATTTGTTACATGCTTTTGTCATTTTTATTAGTTTTGTTTTTTTATCTTTATTTTATTATTATTTCAGCTTTAGTTTATATCATTTCAGTATTTGAACTCATTTCAGATAGTTGACAATGCAGCATTTTTACTTTCACTTAAGATTTGAATCTAATACTTATTTTATTTCTATTACCAGTTTTTAAAATGAGTTTTATCTAACAATAATATGTCATAAAAATTTTTTTTTTTTAATGGTGTCAATGTTTTGAATCACTTACCTATGACCAGACTATAATCAGTAAAAATGTTGGTAACACTTTAGAATAGAGATGCACCGATCGATCAGCCAGAGATCGGAATCGGCCGATTTTCCTCATGATCGGCCCAGATCGGTGACCGGCCGGTCAGTCTCACTTCTTTCCGATTCCAAGCCTATCTGTTTTGTTACCAGTGGCACAGGCAATAATGTCAGCCGCGCATTCTCGCTCTCTTCTCTCCAACGACCCCTTCTCTCTCACACACGTCTCATTCGCTCCGGTTAAATAGTGCTTGTATTGCGCATTATTTTAGTCATTCCCGCAGGTTTCGCGCTTATACCAA
The DNA here is from genome assembly GCF_001515605.1 of Sinocyclocheilus anshuiensis. Lineage (NCBI taxonomy): Eukaryota > Metazoa > Chordata > Actinopteri > Cypriniformes > Cyprinidae > Sinocyclocheilus > Sinocyclocheilus anshuiensis. The sequence goes on along the minus strand of NW_015536493.1, from coordinate 212,478 downwards.
ACGCGCGCGCACCACCACTGATCTATATTAGTGGAGCGCACAATCCGCGCTCAGTCTCAAACAGCTTGTGAGCCGCAAATACTAAAATGAGTGGCTAACTGTGCTAAAACGGTCAAATACATACATACGTCTTAGCGAGCATCCAGTTAAACACAGTCAGTTTTGGAATGTTAAATAGCTGAGAAAGAGAATGCATGTTGTGTAACAGTATATTGGGCCCGTGGATAAACTCTTAAAG
>NW_015536493.1:203033-210997 GCF_001515605.1 Sinocyclocheilus anshuiensis | reverse complement strand
TCGGCAGATCACACTAACAAAAAATCGGAAATCGGAATCGGCCAAGAAAATTGCAATCGGTGCATCTCTACTTTAGAATAGGGAACACCTATTCACTATTAACTACGTCTTTTCCCTCAGTAAATTCCTAATTTGATGCTTATTAATAGTTGGTAAGGTAGTTGTTAAGTTTAGGTATTGGCTAGGATTAGGGATGTAGAATAAGGCATTAATATGTGCTTAATTACTACTAATAAATGGCTAATATTCTAGTAATATGCATGCTAATAAGCAACTAGTTAAGAGACCCTAAAATTTTATTTCAATTAAAATCCTTCACATGTACACAGGGGCGTGTCTACAGCATTTTAAATGGGGGGGGCCAGTCAGGGGCACTGGCTCAAAAGAGGGCGGCCGGGGGGTGGGGGGTCGGAACATCGTTCCGTGTTTGCGGAACGATGTATGTTAAAAGCACACTTCCAGTTTTGTGTGAGTGAAGGAAATCCGCTTGGGAGATTCGTCCTCGCGCACATGGATTGCGTAACATTATGCGCTCTCGACATTGTCATTAAGATCACACTATAGAAACCGCCTAAAATTAGAAATTTACTACAAACAAGCCTATGGCAAGACATCTGGTAGGGGGGGCACCTGGGGTGGCCAGCCAAATTTCAGGGGGGGCCGGTGCCACCCCTGGCCACCACGTAGACACGCCCCTGCATGTACATAATATGAAACCATTGACACATATACAGTAAATTAACTGTAAGAAAATAACATTGATTTAAATGCAAATAATACATTTTTTAACATTTTAGGGCAATCATGCACATTTGCATAGACTCCTCCTACTCTGCACTTAGATGTATTTTTAAACATAAAAAAAAAAAATCAAGAGACAAGCATCAAACTATTTCATATAGTTATAAAAATATTTAATGTTGTTATAAAGTGAAATGCCAGTATTTTTTTATTTATTTATAAATTGAATGCCGTCTGTGTGGAGTTTGATGACCATTTTCATGACCAAAAAAGGGACAGGTTTGCCACCATATTTTGATAATGACCCATACATACATACAGTACATACATTTGAGAGGCCAATAATTCACGAGCAAGCAATCATGGATGACACACATGGACAGAGCGCCTGCAAATATGGAGTGTTCAACTGAAAATTTTGTTACTTGGCATTTTCCACAAAGCAACCACCCAGAACATCAGCAACTGCAGATCAACACTGTTTGCATTGTGGTGTCAACTTTTGCATGGGGAAAAATCTAGTTCATACTTATGCTGTGCAAGCTATTTTTTATCTTTGAAACTCCTGGCTTATGGACTGATGTACATTCTTGTCTATGTGTAATAGGATTTTGGTAACCTTTATGGCTTATGTGGATTGTGGAGCAATGGAGATTGCTTAGTGTGATATGTGTGACACACATGCCATTCCATTAAAGGTCTTATGCTTGCTCTGAGGATCTAATTTGTCCTCTCATCTTCTGCAAAATCCCCATACACAGACCTCACATTGCCACTCATTTATGACCAGAGACTCGGTCACCGCTCATTACATCCACCTCAATTATGGTCAGAGGAAATATAATCAACACTGACTGATTTGATGGCCTCTGGTTGCTTCCATTGTATCTGAAGAGATGCCGATATACCTTTACATTGTGAGAGTACCTGGTAGAGAACAGCTGGGCCTGACAGGACGTTTGCTGGTATTTGTAATCTCATGAACAACAGTACACATGGGCACACAGCGTGTTTTATCGTAAAACAAACTAGAAAGCTATCAGAGTTCAAGGCTCAGGGCAGTGTTTGGATTTAACAGGAAGTCGACCAGCAGGGAAGATAAAACAAGCCGACATGAAAGGGATGTAGGCCACATACAGGTCCTGGAGTTCAGATTGCAAATATATATCTGCACTCTTTGTTCTGTACACATTTATGGCTAAATATGAGAGAAGCATTCATATTATAGTGGTTCATTACTACAGATGGGAAGTGTGTGGCTCCTGCTTTCTATTAGGAGATTTCTTCTTAATGGAAAATGTGTGACAAGTTTATTTAATTTAGACACGTTCAGTTTCGTAAAATCAGTTGTGACCTTCAGTGCAAATGACAAGCCAAACAATACAAAACGCATCCAGACAGAACAAAAGATCTATCATAATCCTGGGTTTGAAATGAATTTCTGCAGTATTTTCATTACTGCTGATGTTTTCCAGGGTATTCTTTTAAGCCTCCAAAATCTCCCTTGTCCTCACAAATCGATTCATTTCACTTTTACGCAATTCAGAGAGGAGATTCCTGTTGTTGACAATCAGTGTGAGTTGTTCTTCAAAGACTTCTTTAATTTGAATGGTCTACCCAAATAACAGCATAGGAAATTACACAAATAATAACAGTAAACTTAATTTTAACAAGATATGAGTGGTGTTTGGTGCAAAATTTACCACCATTATGCTAAGGTGACCTGGGTGGTTGCTATATGGTTGCTAGTGTGTTCTGGATGGATGCTTACTGGCTCATGTCAACAGAGCACACCCTCAATTCTAGATATGGCTCAGGTCTCTTCTTCAAATTTATAGGGCTTTTTGCTGCTAGGCGAAAAGAAGTTCACATAAGCAGTACACATTTCCTCAATAAAATGCACAATTTAAGCCTCATTTGTTCATAACACAAACGGTGCTGGACAATTTATGGCCCAGTGTTTTTAGTGTAATTTTGTTAATGAAAACTATGATGAAAAATATTTGTTGACAAGCTTTTTTCCCTATGACTAAAACGAGATGATGATGAGACAACAATAAGGTCAATAAACGATAACTGTGATTATACCAACATGCAATATCGTTGACGATAAAAGATGAGACTAAAATGTATTTGACAAAAATCAAAACGATACCAAAATATATATATATATTTTTTATTTTTGTTATCATCAAAAAAAGGAGACAAAATAGTATTGCTGACTGCTGAACATGCCTCTCCTACACAAGCTTTCGTGTGTACGGTTGCCAGATATCAAGAGTTCAAATCCCCAAATCAGAGCTTCTCTGTTAAAAGGATAAATTTTTTGCCAGGTGTTTTGCTCAATTTTTGCGATCTAGCAACCAGATTTCATTGATTAATACTAGACTTAAATTGTCAGACATTTAATCATTTAATAATTTATGCATTTAGCAGACGCTTTTATCCAAAGCGACTTACAGTGCATTCAGGCTATACATTTTTTTACCAGTATGTGTGTTCCCTGGGAATCGAACCCACGACTTTTGTGCTGCTAACGCATTGCTCTACCACTGAGCCACAGGAACATAAACTAACAACAACTAAAACTTGACTAAACAAAAACAGGACAAGGTTGACTAAATATAATAACTAAAAAGTACATTTGACACAGAACTAATACTAATTTAAAAGACTAAGACCAAATTAAAAATGGTTGAGAAAATTAACACTACTATGCACCTAAGCTTGATTCTTAGGGTTACAGTTTAGTAATAATGATAGCGATTTCGACTTTTCAAGCATGACTAATTAAAAACGATTTCTCCAATTCTGAGCAAACATTATTAGATTATATGAAATATTGGTAACACTTTAGTATAGGGACCAGTTCTCACTATTTGCTTATTAGCTTGTCTTTTACTACTTTTACTAACATATTGGCTGTTTATTAGTACTCATAAAGCACATATTCTACATGACCATATTTTACCCCTAATCCCACCCAATACCTAAACTTAACAACTACCTTACTAACTATTAATACGCAGCAAATTAGGAGTTTGAGGCAAAAGTTGTAGGTAATGGTTTGTTAGTAGCGAGAATTGGACCTTAAAATAAAGTAAATGTTCAAACATTCAATCTAAAAATGCAGACTGAAGAGAAAGAAGCTAAAAAAAACAAAAACAAACAAACAAAACAAACAGGTTTAAGGTTTACTTTGGCCACTTCAATGGAAACATCATTAGACGTTCAAATGTTTGAACATTCAATCTAGGAATGGAGATTGAACAGAAAAAATACATTATTTTTAAATATACAAAACAAAACAAAACAAAAATGAAAAAAAGAAAAGAAGTCTTGCATTTTTTAAAAACATATGATGCAGATACAAAGAGCAGATAAATTATAATCTATATATCAGAGAGAGAGAGATTCATTTGTGGCTGGGCCCCAGTGTGATTGCAGTTAAGTCTGGCATCCATTAGTCTTGCTCTCCATCAACACCCTGAGAGACAAAGGTCTGCTCAAAGGCTCTAACGATTTTCTTATTGATGGCGAGGGCGGCAGAGGAGATGAACAGCAAATAACTGAATTAAACAGCATGACTGAGACACTGCAGTGAGATCGCATTTCTATGATACATGTTACCACATGTGGCTATTCATGAATCTGCGAAGAAGCGTGTATAGCTCACAAAAACAACTATTGTACAGAACAGAAGCTAGCCATATGGGCACAGAAAGGAAGTGCCCAATCACTGCCATAATACCATTTCTTATCTCTGTCACGACGGATGTACGTGCTTGCGATTGGTGTCCTTGTCATGTAATTGCCCTACCAGAATGGACGGCCTGACAGGCACTTTGATGAAAGGTTAGATATGTGCTCGAGCTGTAAGAGAGGCTGGACACAACTGTGGTGTGACTGATCAGCGCAGGACCAAAGGTAGTTTCAGCCTCAGACAGCACCGCCCACGGACCACCCACTGACCGTCTGAGGCAGACGGTAAACAAAACTGACCGAGATACAGAAAACTAGGCAGTTTCAATCTGGTTGGCTGGCTTTCTAGGAATCTGGGTGGACAGGTTTTTATCACTTCACCTGGATATGAAGTTGCGTTTACAAAGTAGCAGGTTGATATAATGGGTGATTTTGAGGAAGAACATTTCCACTAACTTTGTTTGTTTAATTAGTTTTCTGTACTGCCAGTTGGAGAGTTTAACCCCCCCATATATATTTTATATATAAACTATATAAATTATTTCTACCCCTAAACATGTAAAAACAAAGAAACTGAAATTAGTTGCCTGTATGTTTGAGAGACGGTCTCTTTTGTGTAATCGGGTGGTTCTCTGGCAGGATAAGGTGATCTGTCCACATAAATGTAGACTAAAGTTGGTCTAGCAGATGTGTTCAGGAGAATTTGGAGGGCATACATTTCAGGTAGGTAAGAATTTTAATTCATTTATTTAACTTGTTGCTTTTTAACCTTTTCAACTGCTGTTTTAGCTAATTAATTAAATACCACTCACTCACTCAAAAAAAAAAAAAAAAGAAGAAGATTCTAAAGTATAGAATATGTTCTTTGCAATGTATATAGGCCTTAAAGTTTGGAAGTTATTGGTAACCAAAACAGCTTTGTTACCAACAGTCTTCAAAATGCCTTCTTTTATGTTCCACAAAATTCAGGTTTGAGTAAATGATGACAATGTAATTTTTTTAGGGAGAACTATACCTTTAAAGTTTATTTTTCCTTTTTTTAATTAAATAATGCTCTAAATAAGAAACTAAAACTGCCAGCAGGTGGCGGTTATTGTGGTTATAAACGGGGTAAATAATGTTGTATGTTTTGATTAAAAGATAGTTAGCATTAAACGTCAGCGAAACCCTAAGAATTCGCAATTTTTTTTTACAATAGTGCTCTCATTATAACGTTGTGTATATGACAGTAGTTATTAATGTTCTGCATTTCTGTTTTGAGCTGCACGCGCTGAGGATGACCAGAATTAAGTATTTGATAGCAGGTTTTTAATCAATGGGATTTAACTCATCATTTATCTCATATAGAATACGCTTCGTTATTTATACAACATAACGTTAATATTACGACTTATAGGCTATCTGCACAAAATGCCCCGAACCAAATGCATCTTATACGAGATAAATAATATATACACAATATATATAAACCGGCTGAAATGTTTTGAAATAACTTGTACCCTACCTGATCGAAAAAAATCTAGTCTTTCACTCTGCCTGTGTCAATTTGAGTCATGTTAAATTTTTAAATCCCTGCCGCCAAGATGCTCCCTAAAAATTCACAGCGTTTTATTATAATAATGTTCTCATTATAATTGTTATGTATATGACAGTCCCAGTCATAGTTATTAATATTCTGCATTGTTTGTCCTGCTCGCACTTAAGAGATAATCACCGTACTACAATGAAGCGCTTTACTGCAGCGCAACTCAACCAAATGCATCTTATACGAGATAAATAATATATACACAATATATATAAACCGGCTGAAATGTTTTGAAATAACTTGTACCCTACCTGATCGAAAAAAATCTAGTCTTTCACTCTGCCTGTGTCAATTTGAGTCATGTTAAATTTTTAAATCCCTGCCGCCAAGATGCTCCTCTGTTGGTCACGGATTATGGAAAGTTACATTTAAATCTATAGGGGTGGTTGGATTTATTCACACACGTTAAAATATTTATTTGAAGCTTCTTTCTTTTCAGATTCTTATTTACAGCATTATTTTAATAGGCTGTATATTAACTTATTGGGAGAAAACCAGTAGTTCTATGTGAAATCAGACATTTGAGCACCCCCATAGAGCCAAAATGGCATGATCATAACACCCCGCGAATATTCGACTGAGATTGGTAGTCGAATCTGGCTCCTCCTATCGAAGCATTGAATCTTCGACTATTCGGGGTCACCCCTAATATATATATATATATATATATATATATACACTGTATATACACTGTATATATATATATAAAGTTATTCTGTATATTTAATTTAAACAAACACTACCATTCAAAAACAAAAAAACAAAAAAACAAAGAAGTCTCTTATGCACACCAAGACTACATTTATTTGTCATGCCCTCTGTCATTTATTTATTTATTTGAAACATAAATATTTTGGATTATAATTATATATGAAATAGTGTGATATGATAATATAATGTCTTTAAGTTTTATTAAAAATGTTTTACACACACACACGCGCACACGCACACACACACACACACACACACACTCACAAACAAAAACAAAAACAAAAAAAACAACCAACCAACCAAAAATACTGTCTCTTACTGATCCCAAACAAAAGTATATGTGTGGAGAGAGTAGGCTATATAATAGAATGGGATGTCACCTGTCTCCATGTGTCTGTACGTAACTCAGGCAATTACAGAGGGCATGACAAATTAGACTAGACATACAGCACAGAACAGTGCCAAATAGCAGCACTGTTAAAGGTACAAGTCATTTTAATTTATTTTTTTCTTTATGATGTGCGGGCTGATATGACAGCTGTCTTGAACTTAGGAGTGTACAGAACATTAAAACATTCATATACCAGCATTTTTCTACAGATGCACTCAGATCCCTTAAATAAAGGAATGAATTGGAATAGATGGGGGGCAGAATATGCAATATGAAAGAAAGAAAGAAAGAAAGAAAGAAAGAAAGAAAGAAAGAAAGAAAGAAAGAAAGAAAGAAAGAAAGAAAGAAAGAAAGAAAGAAAGAAAGAAAGAAAGAAAGAAAGAAAGAAAGAAAGAAAGAAAGAAAGAAAGAAAGAAAGAAAGAAAGAAAGAAAGAAAGAAAGAAAGAAAGAAAGAAAGAAAGAAAGAAAGAAAGAAAGAAAGAAAGAGAAATAAAGAAAGAAAAATATGGACCTACTGTTATCCTTGGAAAAACTTGAAATTGAAAATGCCTGTGGCAACTGTGGTGCTCTAAAATACATAGAGGAATCATTTATAATGGCCTCTGTGTGGCATATTGTTTATTGTATTGTTTTGTTGATGGGCTACATATGAAGGACTCTAAGATTTGTCCAGGTTCCTCATTTTAGAGAGAAACTGTGGGAGTGTAAGTGCCTCTAGACTGCTCATACAGAGCAAATGAAACCATTTCTATTAGTTGCTGCTAAAATGTTAATGATTATTTGTATTGCTTTATGTATGTGAATTACTGAGACATCCTCCTTAAATGAAAAGA
>NW_015536493.1:182232-202569 GCF_001515605.1 Sinocyclocheilus anshuiensis | reverse complement strand
AAAGAAAGAAAGAAAGAAAGAAAGAAAGAAAGAAAGAAAGAGAAAGAAAGAAAGAAAAATATGGACCTACTGTTATCCTTGGAAAAACTTGAAATTGAAAATGCCTGTGGCAACTGTGGTGCTCTAAAATACATAGAGGAATCATTTATAATGGCCTCTGTGTGGCATATTGTTTATTGTATTGTTTTGTTGATGGGCTACATATGAAGGACTCTAAGATTTGTCCAGGTTCCTCATTTTAGAGAGAAACTGTGGGAGTGTAAGTGCCTCTAGACTGCTCATACAGAGCAAATGAAACCATTTCTATTAGTTGCTGCTAAAATGTTAATGATTATTTGTATTGCTTTATGTATGTGAATTACTGAGACATCCTCCTTAAATGAAAAGTAATTCACACACTGACATAATGGGACAAAAAATTTAGACAACAATCTACCTTTGTTTAGGGATGAAAATAGTCCTCATTTTCTACTGCAAGGTTTGCTTTCGAGTAAATGAGAGATGGCCTGGAACAGCAGACACAACCCACCCCTTCTTCTGTTGTCTGGATTATGTCTGCAACGCTCTGTCCTCCATCGAGGGATTGATGCGTCCCCACGGCGTGCATTGCTGATAGAGGTCTAATACTCAATGTGTGTCTTGGGAAGGGCAGACCAATGAATCAAAGAATGACATACTGTAAGACTGACTGCCAAGAATAAAGAGAAAGTGAGATCCCATAGGAAAGAAAAACAACTTTATATCTCAATTGTTTTCCAAGATAGAAATGAGATGAAAGAGCAAATGAGATGTTTGGCTTTAGCCCCAGAATGTCTTCTCTAGAGGTCCAGAAGAGATCTCAACAACAACCTAAACTGTACTCGGACTGGCAAAAATACCAGTGTCTGCATTTTTGTATGAACTAAAACATTTCTTATCAAGCTTTTCCAAGATCAAATAATCTGGGCTATGCAAGCTAATCACTGGATTTGCTAAAGAGATGGTCCTGGCATAAAATCTTTTAAAGCTAATTCAGACTTTTTGTTCGGGGCACTAAGCAGACTAAATTTCTGCAAATTGTATATTTTAAGTAATATTTTAAAATAATCAGTAATTACTGATGTTAAATGTACATAAATTAGAATTCCAAAGTCACTAATTTCCACTAATTTCTTTTATGTTTTTGGCACAACTATACAGTTGTTTGAATATGTTTTGAATAGGTTTTTATTATTGTGACATAATTTAGCAAAACTCAAAAAACAAAACAAAAAAAAAACTAAGGATGCACGTTTTTATCGGACCGATATCGAAATCGGCCGATAATGGTTTTAAAATGTAAATATCGGCATCGGCCCGATATGAAAAATTATGCCGATATGTCTTGCCGATAAGAGGAATACATTAACTCACAAGTGCTCAGGGTGTGCTAGCGATTAGATCACGTCAGCAGTGTGGCTCATTCTTGAAGCAAAGTTTTGCCTGAATGGTGATTACATTCACCGTTTTGGATCGCTGCATTTAAACTGAGAATGCACATACAGAATGATGCATTTGGTGTATGATAGAGTAAACAGTAATAGCACGTGCAGCGGCAGCCTCCCCTGGGTCCTAATGCCTGTTCGGTAAAGAGTTTTAATTTCACAGGGGGTGCTGTTGGCCTACTTCTAATAAAATGAAAGTAAAATACACAAATAACATTTAGATTGTGTTTCTGATTAAATAAAGCAGTAATTGATGTCATAAAATCATGAGTATGTTTTGATTTAAAGGTCAGAAGCTATAGCTTACATGAATAAAAAAAAATCACAAACATGACACTTATAAATTAAATAATTTTATATATACTGATATATTCATTAATGTGTAATATGTTATATTTTTTAAACAAATTATGAGCTCTAAAAGATATTTAGTATTTTTAGTATTTAGTATTTATTTTTAAGTCTTTTGCTTTAGACCATCTACAAATGTTGAATCTTAAAATAAAATATTAAGGTTACTACTGCATCTTTCTGGGAAAAATGCAGCAATTAATATATAGTTTATTTATAGTTATTTTCAAAGCATCAATGTACTGTCATTATAAAATAATTTCATTATTGTTTATTTAATTCTAACAAACAAGTTCTTGTTAAAACTAACCAAAATTAAGAATAATTTGCTTGTAATATCCACACAGGAGAGAATTGGTGTTGTTTCCAAACAAAAGGAAATATAATGGCATCAGCCAAAATGAGTTGAAAAATATCGGCATATCGGATATCGGCAAAAATCCAATATCGTGCATCCCTAAAAAAAACCCTAAAAATACAATTCACTGCAGTTTCCACCTGATATAGTTGTTCCACCAACAACCTTTATTACTTTTCACACAAATGATCTACTCAGGCACATTGGAAATACGTACCTCTATCTACATTTCTGCAAAATTAAAAAAACGTAATTATACATATGAATTGCTGCATTTTTTTAGTTGAAATTAACACTAGAGGCAGTAAAACTCTGATACTTTTTATTCCTTTTCACACAAAGTATGATTTACATGGCCAGAGTTTCGATTAATAAAGCCTAATATTCACACAATTACTTGCAGAATATTGTTATGACATCAAAACAATTTTAACATGCTGCAAGATTTGAAAACTGATACTTTTGAATGTTAGCATCACATATACAGCTTCATATGTTCAGTTTTTCTAACGCAGTAGGCTTGCTCACTTGGGAGCTGAAGTGCTGATAAGCACTTGAAACTACAGTTCGACAAGACAGTTGAAACCCGTGTATAAAGAAGTTAAAATAACACGGTTGCATCAGCAAATGCGTTTTTTATATCACTTTTGCATTCTTTAACACTATCAGGTAGGTTTAGGGTTGGGTTTGGTGTAGGGGGTATTTCCAACACAATAAAGCATTAACTCTTACACACTCCCTTTAAGGTTGGACGATATGGCAAAATTATCACATCACGCTATTTTTTTTTTCAGGAATATCACGATTTTATCACGATTCTTTGTCATGTTAGTTTTACTATTTTACAAGTTGTCTGAGCAACAGCCAAACTAATTTCCCTATTTTAAAAACAAAGCCTTTCAAAGTAACAAAATATAAAAAAACAATGGCAGATATTTAGGCCAAAGTGGGCGAAGATTAAAATCTTTTTCATTATTTTATCTTTGTTATTAAAAAATAAGATCAAAGATACACATTACAAATACACATAATATACAAATAAAACAAACAGTGCTTTGTTTTTAGGTAGGTGTATTTAGCAGTAGCATTCAAGAAATTGAATGAACAAATATAAAAATAAAACACTATATACATTGATTCTTACTAAAGCAACTGTATTAAAGTTCTTCAGTCAAGAGCAATGAATGATTTTTCTCTTTGTGTTTTGTTGTTTTATTAACGTTGAAGGAATAGTTCACCCAAAATTCTGTCATCTGTCTGTCAATTCTGTCATAGTGTTTTATTTTCATACCATCATTTACTCACTACTCTCAAGTTGTTTTAAACCTGAATGAGTTTCTTTCTTCTGCTGAACATAAATGTTATGTTGAAGAATGTGGGTAACCAAACAGTTGCTGGTCCACAGGGACTTCCATATAGGATCAAAGTCTGTGGGGACCAGCAACTGTTTGGTTACTCACATTCTTCAAAATATCTTCTCTGTTCAGCACAAGAAAGAAATGAATACAGGTTTGGGACAACATGTGAGTGAGTAACTAATGACAGAAATTTCATTTTTGGGTGAACTATCCCTTTAATGACAGTCGGCAGCATGTTTAGTACTTTCACTTTAAGAGCTGCACGCATCTAATATACTGGCACATCCATTTCTCTCAACAGTTTACTTTAATTTTAGACATAAAAAACTGTATTTATATGTAAACCTTGTGTGTTTTTGACAGTATTTGCGCGATCAGACGCAAAAGATAACATAGTCCAGTAATCAGGCGCTGTTTGACAGGCTTTTTAGTGCGTGCGCGCTCAGAAAAAACACGTCAGAACAGCACGCAAATTAAATGTTTAACCGGCAAGGCTTTAAAGCACATGCAAATAATGTACTTTTGTGATTGTGAATAAGTGCAGTCTCCCGTGAGTAACTCTACCGCTGAGTTAACATTTGATGTGAATGTATGTTACAGTATACTGAGACGGAGGTGCCGGATAGAATGTGCGCTATAGCACGATACTACAATATTTCTTCAAAAGCAGATCGTGGAACATTTTAATCGTCCACAATCAAAAATCGTCATATGAAATGTTCACTCCCTGAACATTTGAATTCTGAACAGACAAAATATGTACCTGAAGCAATATAATAAAAAAGCAGAAATACGTGCCTGTACCAACGTAATAAAAAAACATGGCCACAGTCACGTATTGAACGTGCGTTTTAGCGACACTAGTGAAATGTTCAGTAAGGTACGTAATAACGATGTTGCAGAAATTTTGCCACAAGCATGTATTTCTGATGAGCCTGGGTTGCAAATTATGTGCTAGAAGTTTGTGCATTATCATTTTTCACCATTTGTCACCAAATGTTGCACATTTTTCCAAGGAGTCTGGAAATGAGTCTGTTCATTTCAGATAACTGACTGGTATGTAAAAACAGGCAGACTAATCTGTGAAGTGGACAAGACAAGTCTAGCTACAGTACATAAGAGTATAATGTCTGAGCGATACAATTTTTCACTGGGATATTGGATGTAGAAAGTTGAATAGATTGGCATACAGGCTGTACACGACAACATTACAGCATGTGTATTTTCTCTTCACTATGCCCGGCAATTTCGATGAGTCTCCATTATCAACCATGCCATTTGTCTTGCCATCAATCACTTCTATAGCTTAGCTACACCTTATCAAATAAGCTGCATCCGTTTCATAATCCGCAAATATATATTAGAAAATTCATCAAACTGAAAAAACAATCATTTTAATGATTCAGAAGAAAATAAAAACACATCAGAAAATAAAATTTTTGTGTGTTTAAAAGTTCTTGTGAAATAACAGTGGCCCCTCCACTTCCTCAGCAAACATCTTTTATCTGTGGAAAGTGCACCTGTAGAGTGCTTGTCAAAATAACCTTGAATCGTAAAAGGCGGCCAATCTGTCAAATTACAGCAGAAAATAAAGAGGCCATTTCCAGAGCTATGGCTCTGTGGTTTCTGGCATGACCAGGAATTTTCTACTGTGTTTGTGTGTCCCTGTCAGAGACGAAACAGAGGCAAAGATGTTTGTGTGAGAGAGATGATTAAAGAGGGGGGAGGACTCCTGACAAGCCTGCAATGGAGGATGGAACCAGAAGACTCTTCCCCCTTCTTTAGTAAACATTTCTGGAAAAAGACAATTAGCACCAGAATCTTTTATCACCCAGCCCAGCCGCAGTGGTCGATATAGATTAACTTTATATATAGACCTGTTTTCGGGACTTTTTCAGAAGAAATGTGGCTGATATATTAATTGCCACTACTGGGAAAATTTGATTACAATAGATACTGATAATTGAATTAAATCCACAAATTTCAGCTTGTCATTTATAGTATTTTTTCCCCTAATGCATGCAAAGACCTTTTTTTTTTTCTCCATGTACAAAGAAATCTTTATGATTTAGAGGCCATTTAGTCCACCTATACTATTTTGTAATTGTTAGTCTATGCATATTATGCATAAAACTAATGTTTTTGGCCATTGTGCTGTGCCTATTTTTTTTTTTTTTTTTTTGTAAGTATTACACAATAAGTGCCACAATTTTTTTTTTCAAAATGCTCCAATTAAGAGTAGCTTAACGTAGAAATTAGAGTTCTCGGGGCAATTTTCTCAATTCCATTCCATTACTTTCCATTTATGTGTTTTGTTTTATTTTAAACATTTTTTTTGTTTGTTTTTGAACTATCATTATTTGAAAATTTGGGGTCAATAAGATATTTAGACATGTATAAGGTTATAAAATTTCTATCTAAAAAGCTTTTTATCTTTCTATTCATCAAAGAATTCTATAAAAAAATGGTTCTCACTAAAATATTAAGCAGCACGTTTTCAACACTTATAATAATAAAGTTTTTTGAGCATCCAGCCTTGGTGAGCATGAGAGAATTATTTAAAAAACATTATAAAAAATCTTTCAGGCTCCAAACCTTTGAATGGTATATAAGATATGACAAATAAGATAAAAAATATATAATATGTTTACTGCTTTGAGGTAATTATTCTGATCATATTCCATAAATATGAAACAACATTTATAATTTGTAAGCAAATTAAAAAGTAGTATAAGGTGATCAGATGGCCTAGATGCATAGCAAACAACAGATTCTACACTTTTTTTTAAATTGTTTGGTCAAGTGAGTAGTTTGCCACCAGTTGAAAAGGTTAAAAAGCAACAAGCTAAATGATCTGATATCAGAGTTTCATTTTAGATCATGGCTATTTTTCATTCTGACTTATACTGTGGTAAATGAAGGATGTGGTAAAGAGGACCTGCTTTCTGATTAGCATGAGAAAGAAACATTTATGCTGAGAAGCTCAAAAGCTGACAGGGCAGTGAGACAGGCTCGTATCTGTATCGCTCCTCTGCAGGGAGAGGAGGAGCCACACACGCTGTCACACATGGCCATCACACTGACAGCTCCAACGCACAGCAATCAATAGAGGAGCTCTTGCTCACTCTCTTCACACACACACACACACACACACACACACACACTTATCATTAGGGCTAATTAGAGTTCTGATGTGATTATAAGGAGGTTCTTTTGGTTAATATGTGATTATTTCCGTTTATTGGCTAAAGTAGTTAATCAGAAGCATATTAATGAACCAGAGAGCTAATGAGCCTCAATAGTGAGGTTTCTAAGGGCACTAAACCAACAACCCATGCAGAAAAAAACTTATTTTTATATCAATGTGTCACTATGTGCCCTTTACATATAATTTTTACTATTTCTTTGTTTGGATCAAATTTAAATTGTTCCTCTTAGCAGTGACTTTTCTCATACAGTTCTTTACAACACTGTATTTTGAAGAGCATCTGTACATTACAGCAAAGCAGCTTAATTTGACCAGATTTAAAGGCAATTTAAGACATTCAGATATCATTTTTATGCATTTATGATATAATAAATATAAAAAGCTCTCAAATATACACTCAAAAGTTGGGTTCAAAAAGATGTTGTGAAAGTTACCTATGCTCATCAGGGTTGTCACTAGATAATTTGTACAGTTAAGTATTGCTGTGCTACAGTAAAATTAACCTATAAAACCATCTGTGCTACAGTAAAATTAACCTATAAAACCATCTAATAGTGGAGATTACCGCATGTTGACCTAAAAAATGATTGTTCCTGACAATATTTAGAATGTTAGTTCTGTTTAGAATCATAACTAGTGATTTGTGAATGAATCACTTTTTCGATCTAATCAGTCAAATGGGTTTACAAAGTAGTTTAAAAATTCTCAGGATTTAGATTGATTTATTCAAAACATTCACTCACACACTGAATCATCTGCAGCGTTTTTTTCACACCGTACCTAACAAATATATATTGTTTGTCAGGAATGAAGCCACATTTATTGCATGTGCAGCTTGTCAACGAGCAACACAGTCTGTACTAGGGATGGAATGATTACCGCGATGTGAGCGGAATTGAGGATAAATAAATACTGTCCAACATAAAGCAAAGTTTTAAGTAAAAGTCTCATGTGCGCACAGTACACAGAGTAGTTTCGTTTTGTATGAAAACATGGTGGAAAGCTGGGAGGTTTTAAAAGAGTGCTAAGGGAATTATACAAATGAATAGAATCAATGAATTATATTAATGTAACTGAAGGTTCTGACTGTCTTCAGAAAAGATTTAATGGCATTTTGTTTTCATCTTCGCTCCATGTAATACCTTATAAAGTACATTTACATTTACATTTAGTCATTTAGTATGTTTGCTGGTAAGATGTGTTTGACAGTTTGTGGTGTGGCAAATTGTGCACTGAGGTTTGTAATTTTATTAATGAAGAATGTGGCAAAGTCGTCAGCTGTTAGAGTTGATGAAGTAGGGGGAGGAGGAGGACAAAGGAGGGAGGAAAATGTTTTAAAGGGCATGCGAGAGTTAGGCGAATTGTTAATTTTGTTGTGATAGTATGTCCTTTTAGCAGTGGAGACATTAGCAGAGAATGAAGAGAGGAGTGATCGATATACATTAAGGTCAGTAGGATTTTGTGATTTGCGCCATACTCTTTCTGCAGCTCTGAGCTTAGAACGATACTCACGTACTAAGTACTGTTCTTAATCGCAATGCTGCTTTGTCCACAGAGGTTATGGGGAAACAGCTCTAATTCTGCTGTTCCATAAGTGCCACCTAGTGTCAGAGAGTGGATTTACAGAGAGTTATATTTACATTCACCCTGTGTCCAGTTTTTGTCTGGCCAAAAAAAGGACTGAATTTGCATGACCTGCTGTACATTTTGACCGGTTGATGAAAAACAAGCTTATGTGGATTCTATTTAAACTATTTGAATAAGATATCTAGAATTATTTATGGAACAGATAAAACACATATAATCATTTATTAATCAATTATAATTTTTACTTAACCCTTTTCTTTATTTAAAGGTTGAAATGTGAGGTTTACCATTTTATGAAGCCTTTTCAAAGTTTTACTTGAACATTTTGTACGTTATTAGATAAACTGTTGTCAATCGTGGTGTCATTTAAAATCTGGACATAATTTATTTATATATTTATTAATATCCAAAACAGTATTAACATATATGCAGTATCAAAATATGGGAAAACTTATTTTGTTTTGGGGGTGAAGGGGATGTGCCCCAGTAATAAAAGGCTATAAATATTCCTGATGCTCACCATGGCTACATTTATTTGATCAATAAAATACAATAAAAGCAGTAATAGTATTAAAATTTTAAATATACTTTCAAATGTATTTTTATTTCTGAATAAATTATTCCTGGCAAACCTGAATGTTAGTGGCCATTTATCTAATCTTCAGTGTCACATGGTCCTTCAAAAATCATCGTTATATCAATGTAGAAAAGCGGGTGCTACTTAATATTTGTGTAGAAACAAAAATACTTTTTTTTTCAGAATTCTATGATCAATAGAAAGGTCAAAAAACAGTATTTATTGTAAATTGAAATTTCCCCCCCAATCTATTCAATGCATCCTGGCTGAGTAAAAATATATTAATTTATTTAAAATAAATGACTGATCCTGAACTTTGGGGGTAGTACTGGTAGTACATTTAAATCTTAAACATGCACCTCAATTATATGCTAATTCAAACTGACATTTATTTAAAAAATATTGATTTTTATCAAATATAAATATAACATGCTTTATTTTATAAGTGGGATCCCATAGTGTATTTGGGCACATTTTAGGTCAGGGCAAGAAAGACCCTTTTAAGCATTGACACTGCATACACTGATAGATTCACTTCTCATATACGACTTTCTCTTGTCAGGTTACATTGTGCTTTCTCCATTTGAGGCAACAGAAACGAGGATAAGCAGAGGGTCAAAATGCTCTGGTGCACGATGACACTCACCTTATTCAAAACCTGCTTCTGCTTGTACATGTTATATAAGGTAAATGGAGTAGCATCAGAGGATCTCATTAAACTTCTAAAATAAGACAAATGAGTTTTCACTTACATTTAGTAGCTCCACAAGCATGTTGCACAAAATCCAGACAGAATCAACAAGGTGCATGAATAATGTATGACAATTTTTAGCTATTGAACGAATATTCACAGGCATATCACGTCTTGGTGTAAATTGATACCATGTTACAGCATGGTATGCAGATGTCTCGACTTTCCAATAAAAAAGCCCACAGGTGGCCATGTGTCTCATCAGAACAGACCACAGACTCTGATTAAACACTACAAATGAATCTTGATTGAGTTTCACTTTATGTACCTATAAGAACGCTGTCTGTTACTCTGGTTATTGGTTCCTTCTGCCAATCTACGATAAAGAGAGATCCACTTATCTCCTTAAATATTACAACAGTGCCAGAAATAGAGTAATGCCTGCAGTAAATACTGAACTACTTTCTATCTATAACAATTATTTGTTGTGATTTGGCACAAAGCTCAAATGTATCACTCAATGAAGAAGCTATGTACTGTATGGATAAAATCAAGCATCAAGATCTAATGTTATCTAATATGTAGTAACAAGCACCTGGCAAGACTACTTGGCTCAAGGCTGTGTTACCTCATGGATAAGCAACTCTTAAGATCTGGCTCAGAGATTTTACAGCTTCAGTCATGCGTCACGAAAAAATATATACACTATATTAGGGCTGCACGATATATCGTTTCAGCATCGATATTGCGATGTGCACATCAGCGATAGTCACATCGCAGGATGTGTGATGTTTAGTATACTGATTGTTATATGTATACTTATTTTCTTTGCTCACACACAGACACCGTGTCTACACTGGACGTGTTGTGCCACCCTGCGCTGCAACAGCTAAAGTCTGTCTACACTGGACGCCACAAAGCGACCTTTGCAAATCATTTGAACTTTGTGTCAGTACATCATAAACTGAACAAGGCATCAGTTTACTGTCGGCGATTTGTTGTGTCGTGCCGCGCCGCATCCAGTGTAGACAGCATCACTGACTATAATGGGTTCTATAGTATTTTGTTGAGTCACGCCACTCACGTCTGGTGTAGACACGGTGAGAGCCACACAGATGCATGTGAATATTGAATTCCATTCACTTCCGAGTCTATTTGTGCCTGAAATGACACATACGCGCACAATAATGTCAAAATGCATGTTTCTGCAAGTATCCTTAAACACAGCTGCTTATGACTTAGGTGAAGGTAAACAATTGAGAAAGAAAATGGATGTGTGTAACAGTATATTGGTTCAGAGCAGTTTAATGTTCCTGTTGCTTTCTGTGTCATGAATGTTAATCAAACAACAAAACAGAGAAAAATCACTTTTGTAGCTTTTAACACAGATTAATTAGATTTAATTTATACAGTGACTATGACTATGCAGTGATATTTTACATTTGATTATTCAATTTCTGTACCTGAATGCTGTTAGACTTACCTGAAAAATATAAAGCACTGCTTATTTCATCTGTATCTTTGTTCTATTATATTTATCTATGCTTGTAATTTGTATTTTCTATGCTGATTTTCTCACCTACAAAATCACCTCAATCATTGATTTTTTTTTCCAAATCGAGCTATTAAAGTAATCTAGTAATCTAATTTTTTTTCATGAAATTTTCCTTTTTTTTCCAATATCGTTCAGCACTACACCATATAGACAAACGTATTGGGACACCTGACCATTAAACAAACAAGGGCTTTAATGATATCATAATCTAAATACATAGACAATATGAAGCTGGTCTCTCTTTGCAGCTATACCAGCTTTTCACTCTTCTGGAAAGGATTTGCACAAGATTTTGGAGTGTTTGGAGTACTAGTTTTACTTGAACTTAGTGCTGCGTTTGACACTATAGTTCATGACATAATCATAGATCGATTACAAAACTATACAGGTATTCAAGGGCAGGCTTTAAGATGGTTAACTTTAAACAATACCTGTCTGACCGTAACCACTTTGTTTATTTAAATGGAGAATCATCTCAACTAACGCCAGTAAAGTAAGGAGTGCCACAATGATCTGTCTTTGGCCCTCTGCTATTTTCAATATACATGTTGGCCCTTGGTAATTTTATTAGAAAATATGGGATTAGTTTCCATTGATATGCTGATGATACTCAGCTATATATTTCAACAAGGCCAGATGAAACTTCTAAATTATCTAAGCTAACAGAGTGTGTTAAAGGGATGGTTGATCGTGATTTCACTTTTTAAACTTTAGTTAGTGTGTAATGTTGCTGTTTGAGCATAAACAATATCTGCAAAGTTACGACGCTGAAAGATCAATGCAAACGGAGATATCGTCTTTTAAAATGATGGCAGTTTAATGTCTACAAAATCGGCTCGTAGGGACTACAATATGCTACTTCCCGGGTTCATGACATCACAAACCCAGACATTTACATAAACCTCGCCCCCAGGAACATGCAACAAAGGAGGCGGGGCCATCTGCTTTAGAGAAGAGGAAGAGTTGTTGCCATGTCATCAAAACTAGGACTGCACAGAAAAATCTATTCATATATGAATCACAATTCTGTCTTCTAACGATTCTAATGGATTCACAAGTTTCAAAATCAATGTTCTAAAGCAGCGGTTCTTAATCCTGTTCCTTGCCTCCCCCTGCTCTGCACACGCTCTGCATCCCTCTCTCTCTCTCTCTCTCATTCAGATCATCAGCTCCATCAATGAAGTGTTCCAATTATACACTTTATGTGTATAGACAGAGATATTTTTCACATAGCTACGAGAAGCGTTAAACATGGACACGTAGCGGTTGCTGTGGTAGCAAGAAATACTTGCGGGCAAACACTTCTTACTGTTACAAAATAAACAATTACTTTACAAAAATGCTACAATGCAATCATGTATTCTGCTGTATTAAAGCTTTAATCAGGATAAAACCGTATAGTAGAAGCTAACATAAGCAGTAGCATTTACAAATAACAGCGTATCTAAAAGTAAGAGACAACAACAAACAAGAAACATACCATTCTGAAATGTCCTGTAAGAGCCGTGCTTGCACAGGTTCTGCATGACCCTCTTCACTAATATTCTCTGGGTCTCATTCGGGCTCAAATTGATAAGTAATATTGACGACGCCATTGTTTACAATACAACCGGAGCACATTCTGAGCTGAGGGGCGTGATGTTTCTGCACGCGCACTAGGCGGTTTAGCGAATCACAACACACTGGGCCAGCTAACCAATCTGAGCCCATTGCATATTTCTGAGGGAGGAACTTCATAAAACCGGGAAATCATCAGTGCGTTAATCGGAGAGGGGACAGAGCGGTGTAGAATAAAGGTAAATTATAATATATAATGCTTTTTTTTTTTAATGAAGCATTCACACATGTTAGACTCTACCCCATAAACACAATCAAGCCTAGAAAAAAAAAGTCAACCGCCCCTTTAAAAATGTAAAAGATGGGATGACCAATAATTTTCTTCTATTAAATTCGGATAAGACAGAGATATTACTTATTGGACCAAAAAACAGTACACAGGATCTCTTCGATTATAATTTGCATGTAAACGGATGTACTGTTACTTCCTCTACAGTCAAAAACTTGGGTGGTATATTAGACAGCAACCTGTCTTTTGAAAATCATATTTCACATGTTACAAAAACATCTAGAGAAACATCACCAAGCTACGGAATATGTTACTTGTTTCTGATGCAGAAAAGCTAGTTCATGCATTCATGACTGTATCAGTTACAAAATATTATTACTTACTTATAAGGCCCTAAATAGTTTAGCTCCTGCATGCCTAACCAGTCTTCTATCATTCTACAATCCATCACACTCCCTAAGGTCGCAAAACTCTGGACTTTTGTTAGTACCAAGCAAAATAGCAAAGTCCACTAAAGGAGGTACAGGTAGAGCTTTTTCACATTTGGCTCCCAAACTCTGGAATAGCCTTCCTGATAATGTTTGGGGATCAGACACATGCCCTCTGTTTAAATCTAGATTAAAGACACATCTCTTTAGCCAAGGATTCACATAATGTATCTCATAACCTTGTACTTCAGTTATATCTGATCAAATGCACATAATCATTCTTTGCTTGGTTTGAACAGCAGCTACGCTATTTTTCTCTCTAGGCTATTTGTTTGTTTTTGCCACGGGATGGGAATCCCGAGGTAACTAGGAATTACACAGGCTTCAGTCTGGATACAGCCTTTACCAAGATCTGAGATGACGAAACACCTGCCTCTCATCTGATCTCTGATTTCAGGAGGAAGATTTTGTCACTTTTTGGTATTATTGCACTATTTACATTGCTTTTCATGTGGAAAATTATAAATGCTGATCTGTTTACAGCCAAAGGCTTCTTTCATCACATATTTGAGGCATGACAGAAGTGACATACAAGAGCACTATACTGGATGCCTCAGTAAGCATACAAGATTTAAAGAACCATGCATTATGGGAGATTGAAAGAAAAAAACAGCTAAAACAGCTCAGCCTGTCTAGAGAGGAGCTGGCTGAAGACTAACATATGACACATTACACAATGCTCTAATCCGACAGAGCCATGGGCACAGAGAGTATTATATAAAAGGGCGTGTATTGCCATTAGAGAGGCTTTCTGAATGTTACAGAGAGGATGACGACAGCAGAGCAGAGGACTCTCACTGTGTCTTCATTTTTAATCTTTGACTGTCTTGAACCAAGTGCAATGGTCATAACCTCAAAAAGAATAAATGTTTTATCCTCATGTGGCCTTCAATGTAAGTACTGTCCTAAGTGTGAATTAAAACTGTTGAATAACAGCAGGGTTTGCCTGAGAAGCAAGGCCGGCACTTGTTAATAGTATCACTGAATTGTAGACTGTAATTAAAGATCTAACATTTTTCAATCAAAGATGTGCAGTATCCAACACAATAAAAAAAGAAGCGCTAATGATGCTTCAAGTCACCTCAATACCTAAAGCATAAGGCATAGAGCCAGTTCTTAGCACCCATTCAAAGGGGGAATATAAGGCTTTCACCATATCTAACATTCTCCCTGATAACAGTGATCTGGGGGAGGACTCAATGAAGTGTCCTCATGTTCATCCCACATCACATCCTCCTGAATGATATTCAGCCAGTCAGACCCTTAATCACTGGATCACAAACATAAGAGAGAGGACTTCCATCCAGGGACTGGGAGTGAAGTGTCTATGTGCTGTTGGGACTGTAAGTGTGTGGTGTGGTTGAGTTCACTGTACACCATTAGTGTCCAGCTAAAGCTCCAGTGGTTTGGCTGAAGCTGAGAGGATTAGTAAGGGAAGCTCTAGTGGATCATGGAGCCGTAATGGCTCTGCTGGGGACTGTTAGAAAAGTCCATGCTGAATACTATTTAAACAATTTACTAAAAGCTACATTACCTTCAGCGGAAACACAGGCATGACAGAACAGCAACAAGACGAGTGTGATTCAATCTATAAACAAGTTGTCAGAGAAACTTTGGCCAGTTAATTTGTAAGCTGCTTCTTAACCAATGGAAACAGTTAAAAGAATCCCAAGATTCAAGATTCAAGATTTTTTATTTGTCACATACATGGTTATATAGAGAATATATGACCAGCAGTGAAATGTAAGTCAGGTCCGCTCCATGGACAGTGCAATTATTAAAGCTGGGAATCTGAAGGGTCTGGAGAGATTCTGGATGAAGGAATGGTCTCTGATCTCTTGTCAGGTGCTCGCTAACCTCATCAGGCATCATAGGAGAAAACTCAGAGCTGTTATTATGCCAAATGGAGGGTTCAAAAAGCATTGAATAAAAGGGTGCCGTTAATTGTGTCCAATGTGTATTAGAGAAAAACATTTATGTCATATTTCCCCCCATTTTAAATTCTTATTCTCCAATGAAAGGTTAGATTTATGTGAATTTTTAAAATAAAATATCAAAATGATTAACAATGCAGATTTTCACAGACTTCTTTGATCATATTTACCAAGGGTGCCAATATTTCTGACCACGACTGTAGATCGATTATAATGGCACACGTCATTACGTTCCCACACGACGCCACCCGATGTCCCTCCAGAATTTCACATATCAACATACACTTCGTCTTCGTTATGGTGCCATATACAATTTTAGGTTTCATTTTTAATTTTACGAAAGCTTCAAGTGCAGTTAATTATTTGTCATGCTATACGTGCAAACAGACAACGGCAGTGTTAGTGTCACGGGTGCACTGCTGAGCGGACTGAGGAGCAAGGAACGGAGAGAGACGAGGAGTACATTAATCTAAATGGGTTTAATTAACACAAAGGAACACTCACGCTATACATGACATGAACAATACCGGATGCTGGAGCACACACAGGGAACACTATTTATACACACAGGAGGAGGGGATGACGAGACACACCTGGGAGCAATGAAACATCATGGGAAACACCTGGGACAAATTAAACATGGGAAAGGAAGGCACATGAGGAGCAAAACAACCACAAAACACGGAACAGAGTCTGACAGTTAGCCATGTTCTTTTGTTTGCTGTCAAACGGTTACCCACTGCTGTGTGTGTATCCTGGTACAAAATGCGGTGAAAAGTCCTACACAGTAATAATGTGATTAAGGTGTGTACATGTCTATACTGCACTTCGATAATGCGATTAAAATAGGAATACTCCACATGTCTTAATTCGATTTCTGTTTACTTCGAGTATGACTTTAGCCGGATTAAGGTAATCAAAAATCTCTGTTTACATGGTAGATTCTTAATCAGAGTATTGTCTTTACCCCACAGACTATGTTTGAGAAAAAAATTGTCATTCTGAAAATATCATTATATTTTTCTTAAATAACACGTACTCCCTATCTACAGACCCTACTGTTCTCATATCATATATAACTGTGATTTTCTACAAAACAATAAGCTTTAAAGATCAAGCTTCATTTACAAGCCAGAACAATCCAAAACAGTTCTAAACAAATACTGTGATGTTTTTATCTGCTGTTTGGACTCTCATTTCTGACTTTCACTGCAGAGGATCCATCGGTGAGCAAGTGATGTAATCTTGGATGGCCTGAGGGTGAGTACATTTTCTGCAAAATTTCATTTTTTGGGTGAACTATTCCTTTAAGTAAAGCTGCCACAGAAAAGTCAAATTCACCACTCCTTTGAGTTAATGAAGTAAGAGAAATAATAAACTATAATGGAACCATGGATCCAAATTAGATCTTGTTGCTGTTATACATCTACTAGCAAATAATTGAATCTATTGTAGATTACAAAAGTATAAGTCAAAATGTACTAATGTGGGATTGGAGTAAGAATTCACTTTTCCTCTTTCATTGGATATTACTCACAATTAGGGATGCTCCGATCAGGATTTTTGCAGCCGATACTGAGTACCGATTTCTTGTCATAGTGATGCTTCAAGCTTAGACGGTTTCATCGGGCGCACGCGCCTGGCCCGAAGTTAACTTCCGGTCTGTGTTTGTTTATCAGGGTGCTTTCACACTTGGTTCGCTTGCCTGGTCCGAATCCGAGTTCGATTGCTCCCCCCTCCCCCTGCCCCGCTGGACTGCGTTCATATTATTTTATTTGGGTCCGAACCGCGGTTAGTTTGTGTCATCAAGCCAGCAGCTGTTTACCCCGTTGCTAAGTAACGACAGCGCAGGAGAAGGCGGCAAATGCATACCATTGCTCTCTACACTTTTATATATTTAAGTTTTTGAACCGTTCGTTTTGTTTACAAAGCTTCGGTACATAACGGCACTTACGTCTGTCTTACGAATGTACTGCAAATGCTCTAAAGAACGCTGAAGGCAAACAGAAATGAGATATACAGCTCTCTGTTTGCAGCGCGTCAGTCACGCTCGTCAGGAAAGTGAGTGAAACACACACACAAACACACATTTTTATCAAATAATACGTCATTAATAGCGGTTCACTTCCACGATTTGGTACGATTGCGTTCACATCAGCACCGAACTGTACCGGAGTTCACTTGAACCGTACCCCAGACCACCCTTTTTAAGCGGACTCGGGTACGGTTCGCGGGTGCTCACCAAGCGGCAACCTCCCGCTCTCTCTTGTGAAGCCAACAAGGAAGTGACTTAGGGTGCTTTCACACCTGGCCTGTTGTTTCGGAACCTGGCGCGTTTCCCCTCTTAGCTCGGTTCGTTTGGGCATATGTGAACATGGCAATCGCGCTCGGATCCGCGCCAAAACAATCGGTCTGAGATCGCCTGAACGAGGTGGTCTCGGCTCGATTGAAAACGAACTCTGGAATGGTTCGGTTGTAGTGAGAAAGCAATCCGATCTAACGGACCAACAAACCAGGCTCTATCACAATGTATAATGGGTAATTACCTATACAGTCTATGGTAATTACGTAAGCTCCGTGAAAAGCATTCTTCATGACAACTGTGAGGGGGGTGAATTTTTTTATAACTCGTCCGTTTAAATTATATTAAACCTTAAAGTTCTGCATAATTAAGGGCATTATTAAGGGCACCACTTGAGTGACAGGTGGATTGCTGCTGCTGTCACCACCGTCAAGCTAGGTGGGCGTGGTTTCAGCAACCTGCTCCCGCCTCTTTGCACATTTTTGATTATCCGGGAGCAACGCACTGCCAAGATGGCGACGACCCGCTCCGCCCACTTTGTGCTTCAAAAATGCTCTTCGGAAATCTACGGGTGACGTCATGGACACTACGTCCATGTTTTTATACAGTCTATGGTGCGAGCAGAAAAAAACATGTTTACAGCCTGGTTCAAAAAATGATTTTGGTCTATATAGCTAATTTTGCCCTTCATGACAACTGTGAGGGGGGTGAATTTTTTTATAAGTCATCCGTTTAAATTATATTAAGCCTTAAAGTTCTACATAATTAAGGGTGTGGCTACTTGAGTGACAGGTGGATTGCCGCTGCTGTCACCACCGTCAAGCTAGGTGGGCGTGGTTTCAGCAACCTGCTCCCGCCTCTTTGCACATTTTTGATTATCCGGGAGCAACGCACTGCCAAGATGGCGACGACCCGCTCCGCCCACTTTGTGCTTCAAAAATTCAGCAGCGAACCGTACCCCAGACTACCCTTTTTAAGCGGACTTGGGTACGGTTCGTGGGCGCGCACCCGAGTTCGGAAGACAGCGTTCACATCATCCAAACGAACCAAACTCTGACGTCAATCGAACCTGGGTGCGCACCAAAAAGTGCTAGTGTGAAAGCACCCTCAGTCTGGCTATGGCGCCGGCTACAAATGCAGTTAAAGTTAAGGCGATGAGTAGACTGAAGTTGGGCTCAGGTGGTTGTGCTGTGGGATGTGTTTCCCATACATTTATTTATTTGTTTTCGTATCGACCGAAATTAAGAAATATATCGTGATATAAATTTTGGCCATATCGTCCAGCCCTAGGCTTGGTTGAATAAACATGAGCACGTACTGCACGTTTAAAAATCAAAACGAGGTGCGGGTGTTTTTATATCACTGTATTTCTTAAGGAATACAGGACTATCTTTAGCAAATTTTAGATGTCATTTTCATTTCATCTTGCATGTTATATGCCTGATAAAGCAGCGTTTGTGAGCTCAGCGCTGCTTTGTGTACAGCCGTTACTGGGGAAATCTGCTTCTCCCGCTTTAAAGCACCTCCTGCTGGCAGAGAATTAATTAGCATTTTCAGTATGTCCGTCTGATTTACGCAGCAAACTTATTTTGCTTTTCCTATATCCACGGGTGCTGCAGATAATCCGCGGGTTGGGTAATAAAAAATGCATTCTGATTATTTGCGGGTGGATAAAATAAATGTTGCAAATATTAACTACATTTTTTTCATGAGTCAGACGATTTTATGTATGTGTGTGTTCGTTCACCTGATCGGGAAGTTGTTCTCCCGCTTTAAAGCACCTCCTGCTCTCAGAGAATTAATTAGCATTTTCATTAAGTCCGTCTGATTTACGCAGCAAACTTATTTTGCTTTTCCTATATCCACGGGTGCTGCAGATAATCCGCGGGTTGGGTAATAAAAAATGCATTCTGATTATTTGCGGGTGGATAAAATAAATGTTGCAAATATTAACTACATTTTTTTCATGAGTCAGACGATTTTATGTATGTGTGTGTTCGTTCACCTGATCGGGAAGTTGCAGTGACAGAAACGGTGACATTCCAGATAAAGTCTGAAAGGAGTAAAACCTGTGTTAATGCTATTGAGTAGGTGTCAGACTCTGGTTCATGTTTTGTGTGTGTTTTGCTCCCCATGTGACTCCCTTATTAAATGGTCCTTCCTGTTCCTGTCCTCGTTTGTGTGTATTCGTCTCCAGCAGTGTTTATTAGTTTGTTCCCAGGTGTTCTCCATTGGTCCTGTGTATTTAAAGTGTGTTCCAGTTCTTGTTCTTTGTCAGCCGTTGAACGTCATCCTGATGTGTCAAGTCCTGTGATCCCCAGCCTTTGTTAATAAAACCCTTTTGATTTATTCTACTCCGTGTCTCCTCGCTCCTTCGTTCCTCGTGTGTGTAACGTGACAGAACGGCTGACCAAGACAGTAAGCGGCGTCCTTCTCCAGTGTTTTGTTTTAGTTTTTGAACAGTCTTTTGTTTTTCCCCCGTATGTCACCCGCGGTATGAAGTCCGCCCTCTGTGAAGCATGCCGGCCGCGCCGTTGTCTAGCCCAGTGTTTCCCAACCTTTTTTTAGTCGCGGCACCCTTTGGAAATTTTAACAAACTTGTGGCACCCTACAAAATTA
>NW_015536493.1:179135-182063 GCF_001515605.1 Sinocyclocheilus anshuiensis | reverse complement strand
TTATTGGCGACATCAGAAATGGATATTATATAATAGATGCTTTTTTGAACATTTTAGCAATTTAAAAATATTAAAAAATGATTTTTTTACACGGCACCCCTGCTCTCGACAGACGGCACCCTGGTTGGGAAACACTGGTCTAGCCTGCCAGCCGGGGCTTTCTCCAGCACGCTGACCGGGCCGATGTCAAGCCCGCCAGCCGGGGCTTTCTCCAGCCCGCTGGCCACGCCGATCTCAACCCCGCCAGCCGGGGCTATCTCCAGCCCGCTGGCCGCACCGAAGACAAGCCCGTCGACCACGTCAAGTTTGCCGGCCGCACCGAAGTGTACTGGCCGCGCCGTTGTCAAGGCCGCCGGCCGGGGCTCTCTCCAGCCTGCCGGCCTCACCGAA
The DNA here is from genome assembly GCF_001515605.1 of Sinocyclocheilus anshuiensis. Lineage (NCBI taxonomy): Eukaryota > Metazoa > Chordata > Actinopteri > Cypriniformes > Cyprinidae > Sinocyclocheilus > Sinocyclocheilus anshuiensis. The sequence continues at coordinate 181,673 of NW_015536493.1, read as the reverse complement.
GACAAGCCTACCGGCCGCCCAGATGTCGGCTTGCCAGCCGCGCCGAGTGAAGTTCACCGGCCATTCCTATGGCAAGCCCGTTGCACGTTCAGATGGCAAGCCCGCCGGCGGTTCATATGTCAAGCCCGCCAGCCGGGGCTATCTCCAGCCCGCTGGCCACGCATATGACACGCCCGCCGGATATTAAAATGGCAAGCCCGCAGGACGTTCAGCACTCTCACCCGCCGACCACGCCTTTTCCCCCCGATCCAGAAGTGGAAACTAGGGGTGAGGAGAAGGGTGTCGGCTTCAGCCCCAGAGCTCGCTCCAGTGTCGGCTCCTACCCCAGAGCTCGCACCAGTGTTGGCCCAGAACACGCCTTTTCCCCCCGATCCAGAAGTGGAAACTAGGGGTGAGGAGAAATGGCAAGCCCGCCAGCCGGGGCTATCTCCAGCCCGCTGGCCACGCATATGGCAAGCCCGCCGGATATTAAAATGGCAAGCCCGCAGGACGTTCAGCACTCTCACCCACCGAACACGCCTTTTCCCCCCGATCCAGAAGAGGAAACTAGGGGTGAGGAGAAGGGTGTCGGCTGTGGCCCCAGAGTTCGTTTCAGTGTCAGCCCAGGCCCCAGAGCATAGCCCACGGAGGGCTCCAGATCCCCAGTCAAGCCCACAGAGGGTTCCAGATCCCCAGTTCAGCCCAGAGAGGGCTCCAGATCCGCAAGTAAGCCCAGGGAGGGCTCCAGTTCCCCAGTTAAGCCCAGGGACCTCCTGAGGTCCCTACTCCGTCACGACCTCCTGTGTTCCCTATTCCGCCACGACCTCCTGTGTTCCCTACTCCTCCACGACCTACTGTGTTCCCTACTCCGCCATGGCACCCAGAGCTGACATATCCACCATGGCGCCCACTCTGGAGGCCTCTCGTCTGGTAACCCTACTCCTAGAGGTCTCCAGAACGCCCACCCCCCCTTCCCATTAGGATGTTGTGTGGCGTGAGGACACGCCTTCCGGAGGGGGGAGTAATGTCAGACTCTGGTTCATGTTTTGTGTGTGTTTTGCTCCCCATGTGACTCCAATGCCCTTATATGGTCCTTCCTGTTCCTGTCCTCGTTTGTGTGTATTCGTCTCCAGCAGTGTTTATTAGTTTGTTCCCAGGTGTTCTCCATTGGTCCTGTGTATTTAAAGTGTGTTCCAGTTCTTGTTCTTTGTCAGCCGTTGAACGTCATCCTGATGTGTCGAGTCCTGTGATCCCCAGCCTTTGTTAATAAAACCCTTTTGATTTATTCTACTCCGTGTCTCCTCCTTCGTTCCTCGTGTGTGTAACGTGACGACAGTAGGCTAATATGGCCAAAGAAGATATTTTGTTTTATAAATAAATGTTCATTTAAAAGCAGCCCACGATCAGCGTATTATGTTACCGTTATCCCTTACGGCTCAGATGAGGTTTTATTCCTTCCTTCACGCTGTGACACCTCACAAAAGACTATTTTTATCCAAGCAGCGCGGAGAGCCGCTTCAGAAACGTTCCATGGCTGGCTGATAAGTACAAGCACTGACTAGAGCGTCCGCGATCAGCTTCGGTGGCCGTGGAGCCGTAACGCGCCGCAGACACGTGCAGTAAGGGGCAGATCAGCTCTACCGTCACTGAATCTGCTGTTAAAAATCATCTATTCATCATATCATCATGCAAAACATACACGACAAATAGCAAATTTTTCATTGTTTCTCGAAACGTCATAGCATTTCCACACCAGCGATGACATGACTGCGGCGCCAAATCATTTATGTCCCCACGCATCATGTACGTCGTCACGCGTTAACATCATCAAATTGCGATCGGTTCGTGAGATCGGCCAAGTTAGTGAGTACCGATCAAGTCATAAAATGTGATTATCGGCCGATACCATTCTCCGGCCGATCGATCGGAGCATCCCTACTCACAAAACATATTAATTTAGTGCGAGTTCCTGACGTTTATATATAATGTGCATTTATTCACCTTATACCTTAATCAGATCGCTGACACAGTTGAACACTGGTTAGTATGACAATATTTGAAGAGTGAAATGTAATCTGCAATAAGAGTAAATAGAGTATCATGTTCTTTTTCCTTGCCACTTGCCATTATGAGTCACATAAAAACTCTCCTGATGCTTATTTCCAGTAATGTGACAAGGTTTCAGCAAATTTGTTTACAACTAAAGATAGAAAACACATTACATAAACCTCCAACAAATTTTTTTTTCCGTCCTCCAAACCTTTCTCAAATTATTTCCAGGACTCACCTCATGCCCTTGTGGCGCTCAGCGAATTATCTGCTGCCATAGTAACAAAGGCGAAAACCTCAGACTGACTTCAGGAATTCCTGTTTTAGGTTATGTAAAGAGTGTGAAAATTTCACAGATATAGAAACTGGCACAAAGCCTGGTTGAGCCTACACAGCACGAGGGGTCTCATTTAACTTACGTGCCTTGGCTATATAAAATGACTGTATAGCCAAGCTGTCTGTGAAATTTATGCCTTCTCCCTATAGGCTTAGGTGATAATAAGAAAAGAC
>NW_015536493.1:175263-178940 GCF_001515605.1 Sinocyclocheilus anshuiensis | reverse complement strand
TGTCCTTTCAAACTTTCAATTCATCAAAGTGTCCTGACAAAAAGAAAAAAAAAGAAAAAAGGCTGCTGAAAATTCAGCTTTGCCATCACATGAATAAATTACATTTTAAAATTAAATAAAAAATTAAAAAAGGATTACAATTAAAAACTTTAATGATATTTCACAATATTACCGCTTATAATTGGTTTTCATGAAAAAAAAAATCAGCCTTGGTGAGCATAAAAGAGGTTAAAAGCGTTATGTTACCATTGTTACCGTTGTTTGACAAACAAAAATGTTACCGCAAATTTTACCCCAAACTTTTGAACGGTATTATATGTTCTAGCTGTGATTATGTTTTGTCATACATAGGGTTGTGAATCGTTTGAATTTTATCAATTTCGATTCCGATTCTGCTTATCGATTCCGATTCTTTTTCGATTCCCAGTTTCGATTCCAATGTGATTAAATAATGATATCAAACATTTATCCTGTGTCTCTTTTTTGCAAACCATTTATTGGAGCTGAATACCATGAACAAAAACTACTTGCGTAACAATGTAATCGATAAATCTTAATTTGAAGTTTCAAATTAGTTTCAAATTACTCTCAAAAGGTGATTTACTCTATTTTAATCGCTACCATACACATCGTACACACAGTCTGTATCTGAACTATACACTTTTATCCCAGTACTTCTGTGATTTGAATGTTTGTAACACAGAGATAATGATACTGTGTGGCTCAAAAGACTATGAAGCTGTTTCTTTCATGACAGATCACAGCTGCTCTCTTTAGGTCAATGGCAGTGCGGACGCAGATTTAAATGTTCAAATCACACTGATGTGATCATACGCTGCACGGACGAACCAAGTGATCACAACATTGATCGCACGTCAAAGGTTGAGGAATGAATCAGACGAATCATTGTAATTTAGGAAAATAATCACGTATTTACCAAAAAGTGTGGAGGTAATAATTAATATTTTTATTTTTAATATTTAAAAAAAAAACACTGCTAGATAATTTTACTAACCTGTACAACAATTATATGAAACCTATATGAAGCCTTTACATTGGCACTGCTGTGTTTTATCGAGTGTCCAGAGCTTGTGAGCAGTGTGTAGGTTTGTGGGTCAGGGGATTTGGGGGCTGGGTATTGTACAGCCGGTTGGTCAGATAAAAGTTAATCCTGTCTTAACGTGTGGATGGGGAAAAATGGACAGATCTGGAAGAGATCTGAGCATTAAAGCAAAACCTTTAAAACGTTATGTTTTCACCCAATGTGGTAAAAGAAAATAAAGAAAAATGACAGTATTACTGAGACGCTATACCTGACTTGAGGTACAAGACAGCTGCTGAGCAAAATAAATAATGCTTCAAAGCATCCTTCTCATTGAATAACATCAACATCAGCGCACAAAGGCTGAACCCTTCAGGGTAAAAGCCTTACAGGCTTTTAGTGCAGCTGCATTTCTACTTTGTGTTCCTTTCTATTGTTAAAAAAGCTCATTTTGTTAATGATCTCTGAAACTCATGTACTGTATGGCATGTCTCCACTCTTCACTCTGTCTGTCAACAACTGCATCTGTCAATCTGTCAGCAGCAAGCTCTCTGAAAACACACAGAGATGTGACAAACAACACACAAACAGAAAAACAAGACAACTCCATCAATGCTAGCCACAGATGGCAGATAGGACTTTCAGGAAGACAGACCATCATCTATCCACTCAATCCACAAAGGGAAGGGAAAAGAAAGTTGAAGGCAAAGGCAGAGCACGGCAAGGCAAGGCAATGAAATGAATTGGACAAGCAAAGGAAAAGGAAGGGAAAAGAAAAGAAAAGGAAAGTAGAGATTAAATGAAAAGAAAGGAACAGGGAGGGAAAGTAAAGGGACAAGAAAAGTGGGTAACACTTTAGTATACATTAGGGACCAATTCTCACTATTAACTAGTTGCTTATTAGCATGCCTATTATTAACATATTGGCTGTTTATTAGTACTTACTTATAAAGCACATATTCTGCATGACCATATTCTACATCCCTAATCCTACCCAATACTACACTTAATAACTACCTTACTAACTATTATAAGCAGCAAATTAGGAGTTTATTAAGACAAAAGTTGTAGTTAACAGTTTGTAATAGCGAGAATTTCACCTTAAAATAAAGTGTGACTGAAAAGTTGTAACAGAAGAGAAAAAATCAATTTGTTTCCCACAACCCAGTAGTTTTTAGTGTATATTATTACATGGCTCGGTGGAATACTTGATTCTGATTGGTCAGTCGCGACATTCTGAGGTATGTTATCCCTCGATAACAACCGGTAAAAGCTGATAACACAGGCTCATCCGGGTAACTGAAGCCGGCGCCCTACTCTTGCTAGGAACGTTTTTTTTTTCTTGGTGTAAGCTTTGCGTTTGTTTAGCTAATAAAATATTAAAACTCAATTCAAAATGGTGTACAATTATTTAATTATGTCATCCTGGTATCGCGGACACACTCTCTCGTTTCATACAAATGCAGCTGCTGCCATTTTGCTACGATTGTTTTGTACGCTGTAATGGATTATAAGAGAACTAACAAACTGGTAAGGTTTTAAAACATTTTCATCTTAATTCTTTTATTGCCTTAATTATTTTTGTGGTGAAATGTTGTGTAATAAGTGGTTTGACTGCACCGTTTCCCTTAAATGTCCGTCTAGTTTGAATTTGCCGCTTGCTCGCAACTGCTGTCTTCACGGAAGCTTTGCATTCAAATATTTCAACTCAAATTAATATTTCGCATTAATTATTTACTTATGTGGCAAGTAGCAGTGTAATAAGCGGGATAATGTACATCCAGCCGGTTGTTATCTCAGAATAAACCCCGACAGGGTGATCAGGACCCCGATGCGAAGCAGAGTACATTATCCCTTACATATATCTCTAGAGCTGACCATGTAAACATAGCATGCTTTTTCCATAGCCAAGCCCCACCTAGAAAACAGCTTGCAGATAGGCTCTTTAATAGGATTCGACAGAAGGTTGTAGCCTGCTTTCAGGAAATCCTCCCCTGCTTATACCTGAGCGTGCCTTCGCTTTATGTGTCAGAGGGACTGACTGTACAATCTGTGGCAGAATGGCACTGCTACAATAACATGTATCTGCTAACGGATGATGCATTATAATAGTAGAGATCAATTTAACTCTAGATGATGAAAATGGCATAATTAAAGAAAATATTAAACTCTACCTATTCCTACAGTGCCTATTTTTGTCATGCTGTAAGTACTGTGCTTTGTTTCCATAGGTCAAGAGCATGTAGTTTAGACATAAAAATGCTTTCTCAATTAGGGTAAAGTATTCATATTAATCTCACATTTATACAATTAAGATTGCTCCATGAAAAGACTGATAAATTACATTATTTAAAAAAAATATTCCATGTCTCTGATGCACTATGGGACATTATTAATGAACCTGTGATCAGATGTGATTTGATTGGACTAAGTTGGGGGGCGGCTCAGCTGGTGTTGCACTTTTCTGTATCAATTAACATCCAAGTTTACAAAAACAGATCAGATAATGCTACACTTGGTGTCTAGTCTTTATCATGCAAATGTACCAATATGGCGAATGGCTAAAGTGAGCTCTCCCTGCAGGGAGTGTGTGTGTGTGTGTGTGTGTGTGTGTGTGTGTGTGTGTGTGTGTTAG
>NW_015536493.1:161864-175226 GCF_001515605.1 Sinocyclocheilus anshuiensis | reverse complement strand
TTATTACACGGCTCTGTGGAATACTTGATTCTGATTGGTCAGTCGCGACATTCCGAGGTATGCTATCCCTCGATAACAACCCGTAAAAGCTAATAACACAGGCTCATCTGGGTAACAGCAGTTGGTGCTGTACTCTTGCTTGAACTATTTTTTCTTCGTGGAAGCTTTGCGTTTGTTTAGCTAATAAAATATTAAAACTCCATTCAAAATGGTGTACAATTATTTAATTATGTCATCCTGGTATCGCGGACACACTCTCTCGTTTCATACAAATGCAGCTGCTGCCATTTTGCTACGATTGTTTTGTACGCTGTAATGGATTATAAGAGAACTAACAAACTGGTAAGGTTTTAAAACATTTTCATCTTAATTCTTTTATTGCCTTAATTATTTTTGTGGTGAAATGTTGTGTAATAAGTGGTTTGACTGCACCGTTTCCCTTAAATGTCCGTCTAGTTTGAATTTGCCGCTTGCTCGCAACTGCTGTCTTCACGGAAGCTTTGCATTCAAATATTTCAACTCAAATTAATATTTCGCATTAATTATTTACTTATGTGGCAAGTAGCAGTGTAATAAGCGGGATAATGTACATCCAGCCGGTTGTTATCTCAGAATAAACCCCGACAGGGTGATCAGGACCCCGATGCGAAGCAGAGTACATTATCCCTTACATATATCTCTAGAGCTGACCATGTAAACATAGCATGCTTTTTCCATAGCCAAGCCCCACCTAGAAAACAGCTTGCAGATAGGCTCTTTAATAGGATTCGACAGAAGGTTGTAGCCTGCTTTCAGGAAATCCTCCCCTGCTTATACCTGAGCGTGCCTTCGCTTTATGTGTCAGAGGGACTGACTGTACAATCTGTGGCAGAATGGCACTGCTACAATAACATGTATCTGCTAACGGATGATGCATTATAATAGTAGAGATCAATTTAACTCTAGATGATGAAAATGGCATAATTAAAGAAAATATTAAACTCTACCTATTCCTACAGTGCCTATTTTTGTCATGCTGTAAGTACTGTGCTTTGTTTCCATAGGTCAAGAGCATGTAGTTTAGACATAAAAATGCTTTCTCAATTAGGGTAAAGTATTCATATTAATCTCACATTTATACAATTAAGATTGCTCCATGAAAAGACTGATAAATTACATTATTTAAAAAAAATATTCCATGTCTCTGATGCACTATGGGACATTATTAATGAACCTGTGATCAGATGTGATTTGATTGGACTAAGTTGGGGGGCGGCTCAGCTGGTGTTGCACTTTTCTGTATCAATTAACATCCAAGTTTACAAAAACAGATCAGATAATGCTACACTTGGTGTCTAGTCTTTATCATGCAAATGTACCAATATGGCGAATGGCTAAAGTGAGCTCTCCCTGCAGGGAGTGTGTGTGTGTGTGTGTGTGTGTGTGTGTGTGTGTGTGTGTGTGTTAGTGGACCACATATCAAATTGTTTATTGCTTATGAAGTACACTACTGTTCAAAAGTTTGGGTTCAGATTTTCTTGGAAAGAAATTAATATTTTTATTTATTCAGCCATGACATTAAATTGATCAAAATTTTTCAAAAAGATTTCTATTTCAATAAGATTCTGTTTTATTTAACTTTCTATTCATCAAAGAATCCTGCGGTACAGAGTTTTCAACACTGATAATTAGAAATGTTTTGAGCACCAAATCAGCATACTGTAAAAAGCTCATTCTGGTTGAGTACCATCTGTACTGATTTGTAGCAGGATGCTTAGGGTGGTTGCTTGCTTACTTCTTTTAATGTAATGTGTATGTTTTTTTGATACTGTATTAAGCTACTGCTTGAGTTTCTGAAGCAAAATTACAGTAGTTAAGAAATACTGTCACATAGGATCTGATCTGAAATGATGACACAAAATACAAAGGGGATGTTTCTTTTTGTCATGTTTTCTAAGAGAAGCATGAAAACAGAAAAGGACATGATATCCCAGTGTCCTCATTGAGCTGGAGGGTGTCCTCCCTGATCTTTATGGACACCTTGTTCGTGTGGGAGAGTGATATCTTACTGGAGTTATGGCACTATTAGCTTGAGATGTGCCACTCTTAGTATAGTACCACAGGCTCGCTCCAATTGTGACTGTGACTCTGGGATTGCCATAAAAGGTCTAGAGGTGGATCTCCCATCCTAAGAATTCATCAAACTGATTTGGAAATAAAATCCATCAGCACACAGTCTTCACAAACACAGCTAAACCTCGGGTATATTCCAGTGCTTTCTGACAACACTAAAGCCTGCCTTTCTAAACTCTAGTGGATGACGAGGAGAACATCTGCAAGTTCATTTTGTGTCATCAACTAATCCTTTAAAAGTCCATCCACCCCAGAGTTAAACCAAATAAAGAAAAAAAAAAACTCCAGTTCTCCAGTTATGTAATCTAACAAATAGAGTATCTAGAACACACAACTCTTTAAGATTGTTTTCAGTCTGACAGACCAATACCTAGAAAACAATTAACCTTTAGTGCAATTTCCCAGTAATGGCCTGTCTTAATTGCAAGAGTAATGTGTCACGGCTCAACCAGGTACGGTACAGTATATTTAATGATGCTTAAACCGCTAATCCTCCTGAACAAAAATATGCAATTGCATGTGACATTCCAGGCTGAAACATAATCGCTTATGTAACTGTGAGACAGCCGTTTGACAAACAAACAGTTGCTTTATATTATAATTTCTCTGTGCATCTCAGGCCATCTTTATTTCAGATTCTAATAGAATAATACGGGTTACTCATGGCTAAGAAGGTCATGTTGGATTGATCAGAGAAAAAAAAAATCTACATTTTTGTTGCCTCTGAAAAGGGAAAAGTTGTAGAGTTGCTGTTTTATTTTTTTGTCTGCAGCTGAAAGGTACATTAACACTGACAGTGATTAAATCTCTGGAGTTCAACATACTGTACTGTTGGTTGCTAACAGCTGTACCCACATGCATCAGACGAGCATCTAGGGGTGGGCGATATAGCCTCAAAATTATATCATGATATTTCAAGAAAATTTGCGATAACGATATTTATGACGATATAGAAAAAAAACATGGAACAACGTTTTATTGGTGATTGCAGCTGGCAGGCAGCAGCATTTAATGAAGGGCATTTTCCATCATTTTCCAATGAGCTACTGTCATCGACAGACTACCTAATTTGAAGTGTAAATCTATTGTCATAAGGTGGCAGCAGCAGCAGTGTTCGACTTGAAGCAGACCGATCGGTGTATGACGTCAAAATACCGCGAGAGTGACTTACCCATTATTTACACTGCACGTGTTTGCAGTGCGTTACGGCTCCGACGCTGCCACTCTAGTCAATGTTTGTGTTAACACCAGCAGAGCCGCAATCTCTTTATATCCTTGATATAGCGACGCGATGACGTATGGTGCATTTACATTCCCTAGCACGCACAACAACAACACCACCACCACCACCACAAACCCAATAGGTGTGTTCGACTTGAAGCAGACCGATCGGTGTATGACGTCAAAATACCGCGAGAGTGACTTACCCATTATTTACACTGCACGTGTTTGCAGTGCGTTACGGCTCCGACGCTGCCACTCTAGTCAATGTTTGTGTTAACACCAGCAGAGCCGCAGTACGTTTCAGAAGCGGTCCAGAAGCGGCTCTCTGCGCCGCTTCGCTAAAGATATGCGCCTCGCCTATTTTTGACGGTAAGAGTGTGCGCTCGAATATGCTCTAGAGCCGCTCTCGCGATACTTCGATGTCATACACCGATCAGTATGCGCAGCGCTGCTTCAAGTCGAACACACCTATTGGGTTTGTGGCAGAGATGTTTACAAGTCTTTAACTTGGAGTCCGAGTCAAGTCTGAAGTCTTTGTTGCTGGAGTCTGAGTCAAGTCTCGAGTCTTTGGTCACGAGTCCGAGTCGAGTATCAAGCCATTTAATGGCTCGCTAAAAATTCCTATTCAGAATCCTCATGTATTGAAATCTTCCTATTTGCTGTTTTATAGGCTATAGACAAAATATATGATCTATGATGTTTTTTTTGTTTTTTTTTAAATAGGTGTTAAGATGTAAGGTTAATGTACATCCAGCCTGTTACTTATATGTTTTAATCCATTACCATGTTCAAAACAGTTTTTCTGTAATCAAATTCTATAATAAGAGTCCTATCTACCATGACACATAAGGAACTATGTGACAGATATTACAAAACCATAGAGTGTACGCTTGAATATGCTCTAGAATCGCTTTCGCGATACTTTGATGTCATACACTGATCAGTCTGCGCAGCGCTGCTTCAAGTCGAACACACCTATTGGGTTTGTGGTGCTGTTGTTGTGCGCGCTAGGGAACGTATATCCGCCATACGTCATTGCGTCGCTATATCATTGATATCGCAATATGACACTTTTTTTATCATGTAAAAATTTATACCGGTATTATCATGGACGTTATGATATGGCACACCCCTATGAGCATCACTATTTATTTTCAATATTAAGTGTTAGTTTTCCCATAGGACTTTTCATTCATTCGTTCATCTTCAAAAGACAGATGATATTTGTAATTAAAAAAAAAATGAAAGTTATGCACATAAATATTGTAGAGCACATCTAAAATGGTAAACTGACTTCATGGGTTCCTGTGAAAACTCAAACATGCTTGCTTGACAGGCAAAATTCACTGGTTCTCACATGTGAAGCTTACATTCACCAAACTCGATGTGCTCTCTGTATGTGTATAAAAGAATAAAAGCCTAAATTAAATCTGTTCATCATATAAAGAGATCATATGTCTTAAAACTTGGATTAAACCACTCGATTCATATGGATTAATTTTACAATGTTGTCATGAACTTTTTGACTTAAACTTAGAATCAAGTTTTGGCTGTGTGGAGGGACAGAAAAATCTTAGGCTTCATTAAAATATCTTCACTCATATTTCAAAGATGAACTAAAGTCTTATGAGTTTGAAATGACATGAGGGTGAGTAAATGATGCCAATGTTCATTATTGGATGAACTAACCCTTTAATATTCTCCTGTCCCATCTTAATATGCAGAGACAAATGTAAGAAACCCATTCATAGTTTGACTTTCCTTAATAATTATCAAAATGCAAAGAAGCGCTATCAACCCGACATGGCTCAACCAATGGTGTGCGTTTGGAGGCAAAACTATCCAGAACTATCCTGCCATTCAAAACAAATGATTGCTGGTCAGTTCAAAAGGCTGTGGATGTGAATGCCCCATTCGACTGAAGATCTGAAGACTGTTCTTGTAAAATACCATCAGGAATGACACTTATCTGTGTATAGAAACCACCAGGGGTACACAACCCCAAGGACCTGCCTCCCTGGTACAGAGCTCACAGGAAGGGCTGAACGATTAATTGCATTTGCGATAATATCGCGATACGAAAAAACGCAATTTTTCAATCGCAGAGGCTGCGATTACACACGGTCACGTGACAAGCGAGAGTAAAGAGGTGTGTTTGACGTGTAGACGTTAATAAACCATAATTTTACAAGGTAGCATTTTTCGTTGTCGAATTGTACTACCCACTGTTTTAATCGGAGGTAGCAAAATCTGACAGGGTAGCACAAATCAACAGAACACCAGACACTACAGTTGACGCGTCGCGCCGCAACAGCTCTACACTGGACACGACAAAGCGACTGCTGCAAATCATTTTAACTTTGTGTCAGTACGTCATAAATAGAACAAGGCATCAGTTTAATGTCGGGTTTTGTCGTGTCGCATCTCGCCGCATCCAGTGTAGACAGCGTCACTGATTATAATGGTTCCACTGTATTTTGCCACTCGCGTCCAGTGTAGACACGGTGTTTAATGATAACACAGAGAGAATAATAATAATAACAGTTATTCTCTCTATGCTATTTTTCAATGTTTCAAGTGATGCAGGTGAAGATAAGATAAGATTTTTTAAGATTTATTACAGTGACTTTGAATTACCTAGTGTGGTAAAGCAACAGATTTACATTAGTCTACTATGTAGCTAATCTAAAGTAGAATAGTAACAGATCTACTTTAGTTTGTGTGAAAAATCGCAATTAGATTATTTTCCAAAATCGTTCAGCCCTACTCACTGGTACTCATTGGTATTTTGTGGATTGCATCAGTCAAAGTGGCTTGTTTTTCCCAAAACATCTGTGTTTAGTTAAAGGGGTCATATGATGCGATTTCAAGTTTTCCTTTAATGTACAGTTTTTGAAAAATAATGTGTTTTTTGTACATTAAAGCATGTCAACATATTCTGTTACACCAAATACACAAAATAATGATCTTTAAAAAAGCATCATATGACCCCTTTAAATCAAGTCGAGAGGTCAGTAAGGCTTTCAGCATGAGTGACAAACAGGTGGTATTTAGTAAGGGGTTTCAAAGCCGAATGGGAATTCATCATTTTATTTTTAATTCTTCCCAGCTTGGATACTATGTACTGATGAAGCAACCAGTTGTATGTTTGCAACTGACAAAAGTGCTCAGCTAAAATTCAAGTCCAATTTTGTTTGGATCCGGCTCTTAAATAAGCTCTGAAACAGAAGACTGCTCTGTTTGCAATCTGTCCTGTAGTACTCAACTCATAAACGGTTTGTCGGCAGAGCCGAAGAGACACCATCGCCAAATGTTTGTGGAAGTTCCTTGTAATCCATCTGTTGCATTAGCAAAGCCTCAAGTTTGTTCCCTCAGAGACGATTTTCTTCCTCTAACTTACTCTGCTAAACTCCCCGCGAGACGTTCGAACCATTAAATGCTCTGGCAAATTAGTATAATTGGCTTATTTGTATTTCATGAGTCACATAACAAACATGTCAGGTTAGGATTTAATTTGTCTCTCTGTTGTGCAACTAATATGTGCATTGTGATTCAGACAACGGGCGAGATCGAGAGAACAGGAAGAGGGTTATGATTTAGAGCGACACACCGATGAATCACAGCACAATAGATCCATGCTAATCTATCATCATAAAACACAGGCGCACCAGACCGCAGTCCCACGATCCTCTGCTTTTATGATCACACTCGCAGATACAGCATATCTACATGAATTACACTGCCTCATGAAAGGTGTAGGACTGGTTATATCGGCCGGCACATTTCGTCAACCTGTGACAGACTGTTGCGTATGAGCGATTGATATTGATTACTGCAGTTGACAGCAAAGCGTGCAATTACACTAGGACAAAGATGCACTTCAGATAATCTTTGGGCAGTTAACGTGCTACAGATTGCTTGTTGTCATTATCCATCAATCCTAATATGTCTTGCTTAAAGGGTTCACCCTCATGTAGTTTTCAATCTGTGTAACTTTATTTTTTTCTGTGGAACATGAGAGAAGATATTTTGAGAAATGTCTCAGTGTTTTTGGGTACATACAATGGAAGTCAATGGGGATCAGTGTTGTTTTGTACCCCATTGACTTTCATGTCAAAATATCTTCTTTTGTGTTCCACGTAAGAAAGTAAGTCATACAGGTTTGGAACGACATGAGGTTGAATTTTTATTTTGGGGTAAACTGTTCCTTTTAAATAAAACATACAGAGGGTGCATTGAAACTAAAACGGACTGTTTTTGCTTCTCAGGTAATTCAATCTAATTTCAAGGATGTTTAGATATTTCCCTGAAGCAACAAAATATTGATTTAGAAAATGATTTGCACTGTGCAGCTCACTCTTGGTCTTGCATGAAGGTCAAAGGTTAACATCTGTCAGCAACAGATCATTGCGTGCTATGCCAAAGCCGTCCGGGATTAGATCCAGACCCCATCGTTGCATCGTTATAGCCACTTGTTTTTCCACCAGCACACATGCTCAGACACACACGTCCAGCTCGGCACTGTATGGATTAACCCCATCTAAGACAGAGCACGATAATGATAAAATAACCACATGAGACTGCAGGGCTCTATCTAATCTAGTCTACAGGCTGCCATGGTTAAAAACCGGACTCCAAACGGAGAGGTAGGCAGAGGTCCATAATAGGATTTACATCTGGGACAGACAAGAGCTCTACAGATATAGATATACAACAGGAACGGATGACTCGCACCTGATGCACACAAGAATCACTTTAAAGATGTGTCGATTGATGGAACAAACACAAAAAAGCACAGTATAGGGAAAGGCTTGACATAACCCACGTGCCCCTTCAATACGTTGTCTGTCTGAACCCAAATAATCACATGCTAAATAAACCATTCAAGCCATTTCCAAAAATTTAATCAGAGCTGCCATTCCATGGAGCTCCATTCATACAGGTGAGTGAAAACAAACAGGCAGAGGAATCTGATGCAACAGTTGTCAATTCTAGAGTGGCACAAAGACAAAGAGTCAGAAAAAACTACTCACTGGAGTCGTCCGAATCGTAGCCTTCCACGTCTGGCTCTTCCTCTTTCTTGCTGGCCACGAGTGCGGTGGCACCGAAGGCTTGGTCCAGGTCGTCCTCATCCCGATTGGCGTCTGCGGCCGGGCCCTCCGACTTCTGGCTGGTAGAGGTGCTCCGCAGGGAGCCGGCGCGGCTGAGGGCCGGGGGAGCTGTGGGGGGGAGACCCCGTGGGTAACGGGGGAAATAGTCAGATATCTGCTTGATGGGCTGAATGGGACCTGGACATACATCAATGGCCATGTGCTCCTGGATGCTGATGGTCGTCTTCTCGCCTTTGCGTTGTGTCATTCATGCAGCCCTTTAGAGGATGTGCCACCACCCCTGAACCCGGCAAAGGGCGGGTGGTAACAGTACAAAAAAAAAAAGAAGAAATAAAGAAAATCAAATAAAAAAAATACAAAAAAATTCAAAAGTCAAATCTTCTTTGATCTGGTAATCTCTTAGTGTCCCTGAAGAGCAACTGAGTGTGTCTTGATGTGTAAGTGCATGTGTGTGTGTGTTTGCGATCACAGCAGTGGGCTACATGAGAGGCTGTGGGCTGCTCCAGCACACTGTGGTCATGCCGTCTGCCTGTGAGCTGCGCTCAGACCACTACAGCACGCTAAGACTGTTCCCGGGATGAATGCATGTGGGAGAGAGGAAGAGAGAGGGAGAGAGAGGGAGGGGGCAGGATTATACGGAGGGATTGGCTGATGTCATTGCTTAGCAACATGACGGTAAACAGGAACCGGGCGCGCGGCTACTTAATTATGCTATTAGTCCATCTGTTAGAGAGAGAGCGGCTGGGTTATCTCTGTGTTCCTCCTCTCCCTTCAGTCTAGCTTCTGACTGAACCGCCGTCGCAGGCGAGTGCGGCATGTGCTAAACTCCAGCACAATTACCAGCAACAGGTGCTAAATGCCTAAAGTCACACGTGCCAGGTTATACATCCATCCAGCAATTCAAATAGTACAATGGGGTAAAAGCAAAAGGTAGATAAGAAGAAATTCATTATTTATAATGCATTTTAATTCAGTATTCGTGATTTACAGATAGTGTAATGCATATGTGCATGTATTAATATTAAAAGGATAGCTCACCCAAAATTAAAATTCTGATATTATTTACTTCACCTCATGTCGTTCTAAACCTTTATGAATTTCTTTCTTCTACAGAACATGAAATAGGAATGACTTTCAATGTATTACAAAAAAAGTATATATATATATATTTATTTAATTCAATTATTTTGTGTTCCACAGAGGAAAGCAAGTCACACAGCTTTGGAACGAGGATGAGTAAAAATGAGAGAATTTCACTTTTCAAGCATAACAGGCTAAAGAGTTAACATTTAGCAACTTGCTGCTAATTGGCTTGATTTGGTTTTCTAATATGCTGGCTTTCAGGCATTTTTAAGAGTGGCAAAAAAAGAGTGGTCTTCAGGGTCACTGTATTCATAACACTTATCTACATGAACTTCTCATAAACTGATTTCCGTGTCATGACAAATAACGACAGTAGAGACATTTACTGGGAAAATTGCATCAGCGCTCTGTTGCTTTATGAAAACTAGCAGGGGGCTATTCAACCTGTCCTCTGCTTTACAGCTATGATAAATTACAGGCAAAAGCCATTCTCACATTTTACAATTGCAAAGATTTATAGTGAAAACAGTGAGTAATCTTGATGCTCTCTCTTAAGGGACCTAGACAAGATGACAATGAAGCGCTCTCGCCTGACGGTGTCGCTTTTAACAAGGGAAGAGGAATGAGGAAAATAATGAATGATGGCGAGGGATATACGTAGGATATAGCATGATGTTATTTAATCATGATTTGAAATGGTCGATCATAATTTAGATACCAATGTTTGCCATTTTCCACATGGTATCATTAGGAGACAAAACCTGGCAATTCATTTACTCTTATAATTAAGGAGTCGCCCCCATGCTCGTTGTAATTCTTCAGTGGAAAATACGTAGTGAGAGCGAAGCTCATTATTTTCTGTCTATTTCCATAATTCCTTCTGGAGATCCTTTCTTTTGTGCTTCCAGAAGACTCATGGTTAAAAAAAAGAAAAAAAAAAAAAAGAAAGAAAAAGGCAGAAAAAAAGTTTGATTACCTCCAAAGAGTGCTTCACAAGAAAAGTAGCACAGCTGCTACCATTTGTCATGCTGATAATGTGCAGGTTATTAATTTATTGATTCTAATGTCTGGCACAGAAACATAGCTGTGAACATAGTGAAGGCTAGAAAAATAGTACACAGTAAATGTAGGCGAGAAGCCAAGTCTTCTATAATCCTAGTTATTTTCCTGTTGAACAATGTACCCGAATGGGGTGCTATTGAACAAGCATTTTATTATGTAAATTTGCTGATATAAAGTCAGCCAGAAAATTGTGTTTAAATTACTTTAATTATGTAAAATGCGATGCATTTCTGTGGTCATAAATTCAAAATCTCATTCATGCTGACAGAATTTTCTACTGCCACAGAAATTGATTCGCACGTTCCAGAAAATATAATTCAAACACAGACGCTACAGGAGAGACACCGCTTATATATTTCTAACGTGACAAACAGGTCTCAGCCCTGGTGGGAAAAAAAGGGCTTAAACCAGTCTAAATGACTGGCTGGTCTCATCTGGTTTATGCCAGTCTTAGATGCTCTCCTAGTCACGTAAACCACCTTGACAAGTGCTGAAACACTCTTTTAAACCAGTGAAACAGATCAGCCTGGTCAGGTTTGAGCTTTCCTTTCAGCAAAGAATGCACACTTCAAAAATGCAAAAATATCTGAAATGCGATATGAAATGTAATGCAAAAATCTGCGGAAAACAGCAGAGCACTTTTAGTTAATTTCACATTTTTAGCTCTCTCATTCTCTTTCTGGCTCTCCACGTGCAATTCATAACTTGGCCTGTCCACAATGGCTCTTTAAAGGCATGGTTCTTAATCCAATCTGGCCGCTGTAATCAGAGGATAAAATGGGTTAGTGGATACTGGCTGCTCCGGCCCTTGGCCGAGATCAAATGTCATTCCTGTGAGGCTCCAGTGTGATGAGGGAACATTTGGAGACAGATACAGACCAAATATGAAACAGGAAGGCCATTCAAGACAAAGTTCATGGGTAGTGACATTTCTGTAAGGTAAAATCCCCCTTTATTCTTGCTGTTTCTCAAAAGAACCATAATAGGCTGATGAAAAGAATATGTACACTGCTTTTTTTTAATATTATTATCAAATTTCCAGACCCTGGCAGCTCATAGTGGTGGTGAGAGATATATATTTTGTTAATTCATGAGTGGAAATTCTTGCCTTTAAATTTTGAAGAGAACAGCTCAGCACTGATGCCGTTATTTCAACTTACGGGATTTGAAAAAATAGAAAGAAAGAAAGAAAGAAAGAAAGAAAGAAAGAAAGAAAGAAAGAAAGAAAGAAAGAAAGAAAGAAAGAAAGAAAGAAAGAAAGAAAGAAAGAAAGAAAGAAAGAAAGAAAGAAAGAAAGAAAGAAAGAAATATATATATATTAGAGGTGTATCGATTCACTCGTTTTATCGATGCATCGATTACAAACCCTGACGATGCATATGCATCAATCTTGAAACATTGACTTTTTAATCGCCGATTTCGGACAGTAATCAATTTAAAATGCTAAGAATCGAATGAATCACTATTTCCATAGCGATTCAATGCTTTCAAAATATATACACATTAAATTACTACAAGCACGAATTAATGGAGACCTTGAACAGTGTTCGTGCCTCGCATCTCTCCTTCACGCGCTCCAGTATTTAATGCCTGTGACTTTCACAGGATTGCGCTCGTGCTCCGTTCATCTCACTGACACATTTTTTGAGCAGCTGATGTGTGATCTCTCCTTAATACTCGTGGCCAGTAATGTTAAAGTGAAGTAGTTTTACTTTTCTGTAGTTTTTCAATGGCTCTCGGTCATACCGACGACATTACCTGAGCAGTCGAAAGCTGCGTATTTATTGCATGGACGGAGCAAAAATGTACGTGTCTAAAGCATACGCACAGTTTCATGCGCCCTCTTGTGGCCTCAGAAGAGAAGCCAAAAGCTTTTCTTCACCCTAACTGAAATTATGCATTTTAAATCGCATTTTCTTTCAGTATCATCATTCACTGATGGAGAGGAAAAGTTCAATACTATAGCATTTTATTTTATGAAAATGAGATAAAAAAGTTTTCACACAGAAAGAGAAGTGATCTTGTGCTCAAAGAACTTAAGACATGCCAGGAAATGCCTAATATGGACAAAGGCATCTAACCTTATCGCTGCAGCTAAGCTGAATAAAAAGCTGAATGAACTGATGAAACATTGTGACATTAAACACAATAAATAAATACAATTTATAAACGATGCAGTTCTAACTGACATAAATAATTGTTTGTAGTATATAAAACAATCATAAAATTGCCATTAGGAAAAATTATAGATAGCAAATTATTGATTATTGTCCAGCAGTGTATTTGATTTCTTATAGCAAATTCAAAGTAAGAGATAAGAAAATAATTCCTTGTAAAAAATAAAAAAAATAAAAATAATACATAGGCTACATACATAAAATTATTGTATTTGACATTTCTGTCACTTCTGAAATGATGGCTACACCCCTGGTGTGACAAAATGTTAGCCTATACATAATACTTTTTTAAAATCTTGGCTCATAAATTTCTACATATGCCATGTCATGCCATAGCATCATTAAACTAGCATATAACAATGGACAAAAGTGTTTTTTTCTCTCTCTAACCTATGGTTCTGTAACCATAAAGGCTTCTGTGTAATTTGCCCCCTGACTAAGCATTTAAAGAATTTAGGGGAAGCATTTAAATAATCCTGTGAATGCACTTAAAGAATGCAGAATCGATTCGAATCGAATCGAATCGTTGTGAATTTGCAAAAATCGTTATTGAATCGAATCGAAAACCTATGAATCGTGAATCGAATCGATTC
>NW_015536493.1:157006-161601 GCF_001515605.1 Sinocyclocheilus anshuiensis | reverse complement strand
TATATATATATATATATATATATTACTTTTATTTCACTTTAAAATAAAAATTTTTTTATTACTTTTATTTCACTTTACTTGCCTCTGTGTTTCAAGTTGTTCAAGAAGAGTTTGGTAGCACCAGTGAGATTTCAAAACGCATTCCTTCACTATTTGCTTTGCAAGCTTGATGGGATTTTTTTTTTTGAATGCAGAGTTCATGTTCAGGTCTTTGACTGAACCTGTGACATTCAACAGGGTGGTGAAATGGCAAAAAAATGAATCACTCTTGAAAGCAGCCAAATAAAAGATTAAATAGACATTTTTAGTTCTGACACTTATGGATCAGGTTTTCTCTTTAGGGGTTGATAGTGTCTGCAGATGTCTGTCTGTCTATCTACACTATAAAAAAATAGAGAAATTAATGTGTAAATGCTATCCACCTTATTTTTCAACGTGGACGTAAGCAGTTTTCTGTGAATGTGTGAGATTTCCAGTTCATTAGCTGCTGTAGGGAAATAACGAGAACAATAAAAAAGCACAGTAAACAGAAAAACTGTTTGCACTACATACCAGTGTGTTCATAATTAAGATTATACATTAAAATAATATGGTAAGACACACCAGTTTGCCATTTCAAACATCAAAACGAGTTGTTTGTACAGCTAAAAATAGCTGGAAGTGGATTACACCGGAAGCCAGACACATTCAATTTACAAATGGTAAACATAACACTTTAATAACTTTAATTAATAAATCATTAACAAACATTATAATGCTTAACAGATCATTAGTTGATATATATACAGTGGGTACGGAAAGTATTCAGACCCCCTTGATTCTCATTTGCTCTGACATGCACTGTGAGCTGTAAGGTCTTATATAGACAGGTGTGTGGCTTTCCTAATCAAGTCCAATCAGTATAATCAAACACAGCTGGACTCAAATGAAGGTGTAGAACCATCTCAAGGATGATCAGAAGAAATGGACAGCACCTGAGTTAAATATATGAGTGTCACAGCAAAGGGTCTGAATACTTAGGACCATGTGATATTTCAGTTTTTCTTTTTTAATAAATCTGCAAAAATGTCAACAATTCTGTGTTTTTCTGTCAATATGGGGTGCTGTGTGTACATTAATGAGGAAAAAAAATTAACTTAAATGATTTTAGCAAATGGCTGCAATATAACAAAGAGCGAAAAATTTAAGGGGGTCTGAATACTTTCCGTACCCACTGTATATTCACATAGGTAGAAATATGAGATAATGTACTTGTTAATGTTTACTAATGAACTTCAGCATTACCTAATGATTAACAGATTATTATTTCATGTAAATTAAAATGCTTACAAACTGTGATACAGGATTACTTGATGAAATTTATTAAAGTGATTAACATCTGCAAAGGCCAAAATACAGTTTTAATCAAGCATTATACATGATTCAAATAGTTACATTAATAAATAGTTTTCTACATTTTAAGGTGCGTGGAAGAAATTTGTAATGGTCTCTGCCATGCTGTGAATCTGAAATATATTCATAAATGTGCTGTTAATTAATACACCAGCCATCAGGAGTCTGTCTAGGAGATGCCCTTTAAAGGAGCAGTTAACAGAAAACATCATCTTTTGAATAGTCCTTACCTGCTGAGAGGATAAATTACACTCGTACTACAATCTTTCAGTGGAGAAGCCAATTTAACTCAGTTGCACAAGATAAAATTAAACTTGCCATGATAAAAGACAAGCGTTTAAACAGAACCAAGTCAAAACATATTACTGAAATTGTGTGATTGTGAGATCTAATGCTTAAAAATGATTGTACTTAAGGTTGTTTAAGCAATATTAAATAATATTTTTGACTTTAATAAGCACAAATAAATGAATATTCACACCAAAATGAAGGTTTGCTGAAAATGTTCTCACCCTCAGGCCAAATATAGATGAGTTTGTTTCTTCATTGGAATTTATTTGGAGAAATTTAGCATTATATCACTTGCTCACCAATGGATCCTCTGCAGTGAATAGGTGCCGTCAGAATGAGATAAAAACATCACAATAATCCACAAGTAATCCAGTATGTGTTAATAAGAAGCAAATCCATTATTAAGGAATAATTGACGACGGGCCGTTGAATTATTAGAAAAATAATGCACACCCGAGGTGGTGATGCGGCCACAACGCGAAGCGAAGTGGAAGTCAAAAATATTATTTTAGCAACGTCTCTACTATACTATACTATAGTGAAACTTTAAGTTCATTTTCTTCATGAACAGCGCCGTTGGTACCGCGCTTGTGAGAAATGTCATGTAGCTTTTAAGTTGCTAAACTATTTTACTGATAAAACTGATAGCGCTAACAACATAAGTGCGTATGTATCTGTGTGTGCAAACTATCTTTGTACGTCAAGGGAGAGAGAGCGGGAGAAATAGAGTATGTGCTTTACATACATAAAACATAATTTTGTGGCAAAACATGGAAATAATCTCTCATTTTTATCCTATTGCTTACTATATTTTTTTTTTTCAAGTGTCGTTGTGGGTTTTGGTTATTTTGCTGTTGTAAGCTGTAAGGACCTTTGAAATAACTGCGATCATATGGCGAAGTGATATTTACATGTAATGCGGTCAAGAGCTGCCTGGAACTACGTTCGCCGTGCGTTTCCCTGAAAATAATTGCACACCTTAGAACGTTGGTCAGCCAATCAGATTCAAGCATTCAACGGCCCCGTAGTATAAAGCATTTTAAACTGTCGCTTCTGGCCAAAATACCAGTCCAGAGTCCATAATGCTTCCTCTAGTGAAAAAGTCCACAGGCATATTTGTTTGAATTGTTTTGGACTTGTAGACAGTGCTTGATTTGTGCATATTTCTCTCCTGATTCAGATGAGACGACATTTTCACTGGAAAATGCCATATTATGGACAAAGGAATCGTATTTTAGCTGGAAGCAACTCGATGGATTTGTTTCTTATAAACACGCAGCTTTTTGCTTCACAAGATGCAAACTGATGGACTGGACTGTATTATTGTGAGGTTTTTATTAGCTGTATGAACTCTCATTTTAATGGCTCCCATTCACTGCAGAGGATCCATTAGTGAGCAAGGGATGCAATGCTAAATTTCTTCAAATCTATTCTGATGAAAACACAAACTCATCTGCATCTTGGATGGCCCGAGGGTAAATTTTCATCAAATTTTCATTTTTGGATAAACTATTTATTAAATTGGAATGTTACAACATTAAGAACAGAGCTACACAGTAGTCAGTTCAAGGTTAGAATAAGAATAAGATATGCAAAACAATCCACCTATATTATGAACCATTAGCCACGATCCTCCGTATCCTGCAACTGTCAGTGGCAAACAACTCTTTTCTGTGCACATGAGAATGCAACAGGCTCCATATCTGTGAATAGATATTTATGACTGCAGCATGTGGCACATTAGGGTTTTACACTGTAATAGCCTGAAGCACTGGATGCAGGGAGGAGAACAGATGTCAAATGAAGCTTGATAGATGAATGCAGATCCTATGAGACAAGCAATGATCCCAAACAAGACTCAGTATAACAAAGGATGAGAGATATTCACATTGTAATTTCTACTGAGATTAAAAAGTGCTATCGGACTCCCCAGACACAGTCCAGTACACACACCGTATAAACAGGTGCGCAAGTAGTGATGACTGTTTATTTAGGATGCTCACACACTGTTAGTCAGGACTTACTGAAAGGGGCTGCACATCCAAATGAATTGTTCCCCCTAATGGGCACTGCCTGCAATCGGTTCTTTGAATTCCTAACCGTTACGTGACAAGTGATCCAAATGGGTAATACAACCTGTTCTAAGTGGACTATTAACACTGGTGCTCTTGAGGGCTTCTGATCTCGGCCGTAGATACTTAACCTAAACCGTACAGCAACACATATCAAATTGACCGATAGAAGCACAGTAATTAGGCTGATAAGCAGTGATGAAACGGCACACAGGGAGGAAGTGGCCGACCTCACTAAGAGGTTTTGCATTAAGACCGAGCCCAGAACATTAACAACACAGCAGCTCCACAGGCAACAGAGACATACCCACCAGGGTTGGGCAGAACTCAGAATTTAAAGGGACAATTCACCTAAAAATTCTGTCATCTTTTACTCATCCTCTTTTTTTTTCCAAACCTACTTGCCTTGTTTTCAGGAGAACACAAAAGAAGCTATTTATAAGAATGTTGATAAATAAACGGTTTAGATTTTTTTCATTTTGGGTGAAAAGAACTGGCTCTCTTGAAGGAATAGTTGATTCAGTACTAATAAAACGCAATTTTGCAGAAAAAAACATGGAAATAATTTGTCGTTTTTATCCTATTGTTTACTACATTTATTAGCTTAGTCAGTGTCATTGTGTTTTTTTTTTTTTGTTGATGTTTTAGACTGTAATGACTTTTAAAATAACTGAAATAATTTGGCGAAGTGAAGCACGTAACACGGTCAAGACTTCCCTAGAACTACTTTAGCTGGTTGTTTCCCTGAATATAATTGCAAATCTTAGAATGTTTGTCAGCCAATCAGATTCAAGCATTCAATAGCCCTGTAGTATAAAATAAAATTCATTTTATTAAATA
>NW_015536493.1:137674-156925 GCF_001515605.1 Sinocyclocheilus anshuiensis | reverse complement strand
ATACAGTATATACGGATGGGTCAAAGGATCCTGAATCTGGAAGGACAGCAGCAGCAGTATATATTCCTGCATTTAAAATAAAAATAGCGAAATTAATATAGCAATTAGCAAATCTGAAATCAAGAGAATTATATCAATTGAAGTAAGAAAGATATGGCAAAAGTTGTGGGATAGTGGAATAAAAGGAAGGCATCTTTAGCAGATACAGGGGTGTGTAGGTGAAGAGAGAATAAGATGTGGGAGTAGGAAGAAAGATGTTATAACAAGAATTAGGATTGGACATTCAGCTTTAAATTTCAATTTACACAAAATAGGGAAGCATGAAAATGGAAGATGTGATAAATGTGGGAATCCAGAAACAGTAAAGCACATTCTTCTAGAATGTGATGCGTATGAAAGAGAAAGAAATCAACTTAATCATAAATTAGGTTTGATGGGACATGATAAAGTATCACTCAAGATATTACTAGGGAATAGCCAAATGCAATCAAGAATTAAAGAAGAAGTGTTCAATTATCTAAAAAAGACAGGAAATATGGAAAGAATATAAATTATAAATGTATATATATATAAAATATAATTTTTATTTTTGGCTAATTTATCTAAACAAGGGTTGTATGATTGTTCTGGTGCAACTTCACACAATTAACAAGGTGCGTGGAAAAAAATTAAATATTATTGATACAATACTAGCAACACTTGTGACGTTAAGGGGTCAGAGCAAACAAAGAATGTAATTAAAAAGGAAATTTTATTTTGCCAACACGTTTCAGCACACAGGCCTTCGGCAGGGCTAAAAGACTGCAGGTGTACATAGGTTCTTTAAATGCAAATAAGGACAACATTCAAACTTGCAAACAACCAATGAAAATATTGGATAATATATAATCCACCAATCACAAAATTCATCAAACAAATAGCCACATATTTTAATTTATCTAAACTACCTTCTTTGAGGAAAAGACCCTGCATTACTCAATTTGGTTAAACAAAAACCATGTTCTTAAAACTGAGACTAAGTGAGCTGTAAAAAGTGAGTTGTATCTTAATACAAGATTTGAAAGAAATAAGATACTACTGGATGATATGAAAAAATAGCTGCATTAGCAATCTTGCGATTTTTAATGTTTTGACCAGGGACCAGCACAAATATTTAAATAAAGGGATTTATTAAACAGACCAATAATCCAGTGACCTGATGTGAACAGGCCACTCGTGAAGTCCACCTAAGCTACAGACCCCTGAGTTGCATTTATATGAGCAATCAATACTACAATCTCAATCCCCATAAGGCCACTTTTACGTACTGCTTCATACATCACTGACATTATTATTGATTATATGAGAATGCATGGCTTATTGCTTTTTGATTGCTTGTATTCTTGTCTTGTCATTCCATAAGAGAGGCTTTTTGAATGAACATTAAAAATCTTGTATAAAATTAATGAATCTCATATTTTAAATGTCATACATTTAAGAGAATCTCTATTTACATTATGTAGAATTAACTGGAAAAAAGGTTAAATAACTCTGCGATTATGTCAAAGATATGTAGTATTGAAAATGCAGCCTACGGAAAAGCAGTTCATGATATGTTAACAGAAATTGTTTGTTCATTATGCAGGAAAATCCAGTGTTTCTATAGAGAATCTGAAGATGTGTATAGCTGATCAAGTCAATTACACCAGTGGCCCTGCAGAGTCAATCTATTGACAGAGCCTGGAAATGTCTACAGAGTAGAGGTGTTGAATTAGCATGTCTCCAGTGCAACAATAACAACTCCAGGCTTAAAAAAATGGTTTGCTTATTGGTTCAAGTCAAAAAAGCCCACCCCCAAATCTGTGGTTTTCTAAACACTAAATATGGCTGTGGTCTTTTCTTTAATGCAAATGCATGGAATTTGTAGGTAGAAATCATAGATCTGACCACTTCTAGAGGTAATAACACACCTCTCCACAACAAAATGACAACCTAACAGTAGCAATAATAACCCAAGCACCAGTAATTAAATAACTGCCAAAAATTCACTCTTGCAGCTAAAAGAAAAATCTTCAAAGAACAGATTTCAATGGAGGCACAGCAGCATCGAAAACACCTCAAACTACAGCTCATCTGCAAGTTCTACACTCATAAATATTTACATTATTCAGCTTATGAATGCTTTAAAAACAGAAATGCTGAATACCAGATGGATGCAATGCAAATGAAATCCCAATCTGCCCTTATTGAGTTTGTTTATTTGGACGCAGGCAAAAATATTAGCCAGCACAGTGTTGCAGATTTGAATAGTTTTCTGAGGGGAGGCATGCAGGATGATAATGCTTTGTTTAGCAAGTATGCACTTTCGGTCATTGGAGAGAGAGGATATTTGTTAGAATGTCCAAACTGCTCTTTTTCTACACAGTGAACTTGTTAAGTATGTAAATATATGCCTGCCAGAGGAGGATGGCAGCAACAGCCATAGTAAACATTACTGCACTTCATGACATTACAATCTCTCTCTTTAGTGAAGTCATCGGAATCATTATGGTTTTTAAACAGCCAATGCCTTTAACTATTCTTAAAACACCATGAAACAAATTTTCTCTTTATTATAATTGAGAAAAAAGTTAAAAACAACGAAATAACGCCCTGAGCGAAAATGAGTCTAAGCAAATGTGTGGAGATAATGACCAAAACATCTATTGTAAAACTTTCTAACATTTACATACTGTCTCTGATGCCTAAACTGCTTTAGGAAAAAGAATCATTGTAGAAGAAGAAAATTATAACAAACACAAAAGTCCACCTTTTACAAACGGTTACATTTATATGACTGACTATGGAGAGCATCTATATTCAGTATATCAGCATACACCACATTTCTACTATTTCTACTTTATTTTTTTCACCCTATATCCATAAATTAACAGCAATAAAATCACTCTTCTGCTGTATTCTGAAGTGGAAAGAAATAGTTTTACATGAAAATTTTAAAGCATTCCTTTAAAATGACATAAAATGTTCCTGAGTTTTCTAAAGGCGAAGATGTGAAAAATGTCAATGATTTATATGATTATATAAAAATCCCATAGCTTATAAAACAGATATTGCTTTCTTTTGGATTTTTTAAGGTGTTTGTTGTATGACTTATCAGTCTTTGTTATTATAAATGTCAGAAAATGAAAAATTGCACTTCACATATCTAAAATACAATCACATAATGTGACACAATCATTTTGAGATATGTCAAAGCTTTCCTCTGGACACACCATATATTGCCCTAAAACATACTGAAAGTTCTGAAGAAACAATGCTACACTAATAAAAAAGTACCAAAAAGTTCTACATTTTGAAGTGACCCTGTGTCAACAAGATTGCCACTCTGGGAGTCCTCTCAATTTGGGGTTGTATACCACCAATAATTCAAATTTACTTTATTTTTTAGTTTTGTATGTAACGTCAAAGTGATTATATTTCGTTTCGTTTTCTTTTTATTAAGTTAACTTATAAAAACGTTTGGAGCATTTTTTTTGTTCATTAAATGTAAGTTTTTGTTTTTTAAAGTAATGACCAAGCGGCCAGTGGCAGACAGTGAGTTGATCATAGCCAAAGTTTGATCAATTTAGCCTTCTCAAATCATCACGACTTGCCTAAAATAAAATCTATAGATATAAAACAGTTCAAGCGTATCACAATGTTAGTTGTGTTGTAAACAAATGTTTAAATGTTTAACCTATATATCTGTGCACTATTAGACGTGTATCTAATCGTTTGTGGGGAGAGCTAAAGCTTTACAGGACACGGAGGCACCAATGATCACTTGCATTGGAAACAACTTAAAATATGCTGTCATTTTTGCTCATAAAGGTAAGAGTAATACATCACTTGGAACTGTAAAGTATCTACTTTTATTTGTGTGCACTCACAATATCAACAAAACTATAAAATAAAGGATACATACAGGATGCGCTTTCTGCAATTTCGGCCAGGTGCAACCCCCTTTTAAAGGGGTCATATGATGCGATTTCAATTTTTCCTTTCTCTTTGAAGTGTTACAAGCTCTTGGTGCATAAAGAAGATCTGTAAAGTTGCAGAGACTAAAGTCTCAAATCCAAAGAGATATTCTTTATAAAAGTTAAGAGTCAGCCATGCCTACCTAAAACGGCTCATTCTAACACGCCCCCACATGTCTACGTCACGATGTGGGAAGATTTGCATAACACCGCCCAAATGTTCACGCAAAGAAAGAAGGCTTGTCGTGAAGACGCTGTGTTTCGTTGTGAAAGCGAAACTACTTTGTTTGGCCTTCCAAAATAGGACATCCGCTTCGTCATGCCTAGAGCTGAACAGTGCTGGTCGCTGAAGAAATACATCAACTTCGCGCTGTGAATCGGATCGGCTTTCACCGTGGACGAAGCGGAGTCCAGCCCGGGGTGCTTGCCGCTCCTTAAAGAACCAAAGACTTAAACTACTTCAGTCTGTGTGCATTGAATTTATTTAATACACAAGTTTCACAATTTGAGTTGAATTACTGAAATAAATGAACTTTTCCACGACATTCTCATTTATTGAGATGCACCTGTATGCGTTGCGTAGGCGATGTATAATATTTATAATATCATCAATATAACAATATTTCATACAGTAGCCTATGTGTGCTCTGCACAATATGGCACAATAAAAGGAGATGGGTCAGATAATGGCAGACAGGTATATGGCGGGCAAGACACAAGAATAAACCTAAGGCTAGCGGAGATCAACGATCGGCAAACAGAATCAAAGGAGCGAGACTAGAGGAATAAACCAGGTAAACAGGCAAGGATCAAAGACTAAGAAAACAGACAGGGCAAGACTAGGCTAGGACTAGGAATGAACGAGGGCTCTGTAGAGTAGCTATCACTACGGGCGATAAGCGCATACACTAAGAGGAACCTACAAGGCACGACTATCCAATACTCGGCAGTTTGATAGGAGATGGATAGAGTGTTAAATAGTGAGTGAGTGATATGATACAGCTGTGTGCAATCAGTGCTGTGTGCAATCAGTGTAATGAATGATGGGATATGCAGTCTGGGGTGATATGCAACAGTGTGTAGTGAGAGAGTCAATGAAATGGAAAGGGTGACCTCTGATGGCTAACAGACGGAAGTTCATGGACCGGATACGTAACACTAAGTGACAAGTGAAGAGTTGGTACAACAGGAATTTTTTCATTTATTTTAAACAGACAGTAGTGCTACAAACATGAAGCATGAGCAGTTGTTTTTAATTTGAATTAGATTGTATAATTTCAAGACTTGAAGCAAAAACAGAATGGTCTGACTTTAGATTTGTGAAATTATGCTACATTAGACACCTGTACAAAACAAAAACAGCAGACAGACTGAATGAAAATGCAATTCTCTGACTTTAGGTGGCGCTTATGGAACAGCAGCGATATAGTGTTTCGTTGGTTACCACTGTAAACAAAGCAGATGTGCTTATAAACACTACTTTAATATGCATTATATGCAAACACCATCGAGACATTTCTGAAGACAGTCAGTTATTATATCAGATATTACATGTTGCTCTCCCACTCATCCTCTCAGGTCAGACAAATTAAGAATTTTTTCCCCACAAAAATCCAAAGTCGCAATCAGTAAGGAAGTGCTAAAGGATTGGAAACGATAATTATCCTTGAGTTGATATATTATGCAGAGAAATATTTCTGCTTCAGTTTCGGCTCAGTCTTCCGCCGGAGCCTGGGGATTGGGTAACGACTCCATACCTCTGTGATGCTGAGTCTGCAGTTACAAATGCTGATGGAAGGAACACAATGATTTCACAGTCATGAATCACCGCACAACTCAGGGATGTTCAGCAAGTCGGTCTTATCATAACCAACACCTCACAGAAGAGTTCAAAAACCCATTCAGCAAAATCATTCATTTTCATCAGTCGTTCTCTCCTAAATGAACCAGGAAGCCCAATTTATCTCCTTTTTTTTGAGAGAGAGAGAGAGAGAGAGAGAGAGAGAGATGACACAATTCACTTTGCACCATGCTTCAGAGCTACAATATAAAAGGAAAAAAAACTAGAAGATGAAAGATTTTGCAGAACCCAGCTGAAAGATTAATTATATTGATCAAGGCTTTAGATTTGGG
The DNA here is from genome assembly GCF_001515605.1 of Sinocyclocheilus anshuiensis. NCBI lineage: Eukaryota > Metazoa > Chordata > Actinopteri > Cypriniformes > Cyprinidae > Sinocyclocheilus > Sinocyclocheilus anshuiensis. The sequence goes on along the minus strand of NW_015536493.1, from coordinate 150,797 downwards.
GTTGATATAGAATGACATTCATGCATGACTGAAAACTTTCATACCACAAATGGAGTTTGTCTCAAGACAGAGTTTCTTTGGTGGGATATTTCTGAAGCCAACAAGACGTGGGTTCAAAAAGCCAATAAAGACTTAAGAGAGTGCTGTAGCAAGTGAGACTCACGTCACCAAAGACGTTGTGATTTTTGGGTCACACGCCACTCAAGGTGCGGTTATGAGTATATCAGATGACCAATTCCCACCTTGCTCAGTTCAGAGCTCCAGTCAAGGACTGTTATTTTGGCAATATGGGGGTGCTTCCCACAAGCAGTTCAACAATTTGTGATTCACAATCTGTAGGGAGTTGGTCAACTGATTTATCTGAAAGATTGGTGGTTTAGCTAGCTAGTAGAGCCTTGGATCATCAACACAAAGAAGACACAATTGTAATAAGATTAATGAAATTTATTAACAATAGATATGCAAGAGTAAATACAACAACTAGTGATGATACCAATAAAAAGAATATGCACTGCTAATAGATAATATACTGAACAAAATTATAAACGCAACACTTTTGTTTTTGCCGGGCAACAGCTCTGGTGGACATTCCTGCAGTCAGCATGCCAATTGCACACTCCCTCAAAACTTGCGACATCTGTGGCATTGTGCTGTGTGATAAAACTGCACATTTTAGAGTGGCCTTTTATTGTGGCCAGCCTAAGGCACACCTGTGCAATAATCATGCTGTCTAATCAGCATCTTGATATGCCACACCTGTGAGGTGGATGGATTATCTCGGCAAAGGAGAAGTGCTCACTAACACAGATTTAGATAGATGTGTGAACAATATTTGAGAGAAATAGGCCTTTTGTGTACATAGAAAAAGTCTTAGATCTTTGAGTTCAGCTCATGAAGAATGGGGGCAAAAACAAAAGTGTTGCGTTTATAATTTTGTTCAGTGTAATAGACAACTAAATATGAAGAAAGATACCAAATAAATTGTAGAAACAAATAAATGGAGTGAACACAGAATGGCTAAATGCAATGCTGTTGAGCTGAATGTAGCAATGGAAGATATTTCTATGGTAATGTTGCTTATGGGAACCACTTAATGGCTCTGGTGGAATTAACGATAAATAACTGCTTACTTATCTCTGAACAAATAGTATAACTATTATTTGTAATGCTGACCCCATGTAAATGTTATCTAAACAGATTAGAAAAACACAGGCTGCAGGTATAAACTAAGCCAAGGTCTTTAGGAAAGAGGTTTAGTAACTTTATAATTACATTCCACAGGCGGGTGATCAGTCCGGCGGTAGAGGCGTCTTCCACTGGTGGTGCAGACTGCGTGCAGTGGGTGGAAGGCACAGAGTTGCGTTGACCTGGAGCATGCTGAACTTCTGTTGAGCCACAGGGGGTCCTTAGAGCATGGACTGGGCAGCTGGGTTAGATGGGTCTTCACGGGGTCCTTTGCAGTCTGGCTGCGTCGTTGAGGAGCCGTGTGTTTCAGGCAGTGTCTGCCTCTGCGGAGGTCCTTTGCGGACTGGGCTGCACTGCTTTCAGAGCGGCAAGAGTCAGACGGGGTCCGTCACTGCTGGGTCCTATTCAACTGAAGGGCAGCCAAATGTGATAAGGAAGGTTTACTCAGGAGCTGAGTTGAACCTTAGCTGTCTTGAAGTCTTTTTCCTCGTCAGGCCAGAAACTCAGAACGCTGTATCTGCTACTGTCTCTCTGGATGTACTGGAGACTCAGAACTTTGGTGTTTCTGTTAGTGTCTCTCTGGACGAAAGACTCAGAACAGTGTATCTGTTATTGCCTCCTTCCACACAGGTCAGAAACACAGAACAGGTATCTGTTACAGTCTCTCTGGACAAAAGACTCAGAATGGGGAGTGTCTGTAGGAAGGATACTTTTATCCCTTTCTGATGAGGAGGAGATTGGAATCTGGCGCCTCTCCATTCCAGGAATGTGATTGGCCACTTGTGTTCGAGGTGGCCATGGCGTTGCCCACCCTAGTGTGGAACTCATTTGCATACAGTGCAGTACAAAGTTAAACAGTGTCTTTAACATTTCACCCATGCAATATATCTTTACCAAACCTCTTTCAAACTGTTATCAGCATCATGAGGAGCAAAGAGTCCAAACATGATAGGAAACTGTTGAACTATCACTTATTCATACCCTAATATGTTAATAGGCCTGCTTCCGTGAACTGTTGTGTTATAACAGTCAATGGCCATCAACATAAACTGTACTTCATCTGAGGATGAAGTGAATCCCTTGCCATTTGCGTCCATTTAAGGTCTCCAAACATGGGTATGAATGGATTTGGATAGATCTTTGTGGCCTTTCTTTGTTTCGGCCACTGCTGTTGCATCCAGAGATCTGGAGGAATTTTTTTGGCAGTCATTTCCTAAACCTTAGGATTGGGTGTGATGGTGAGGGTCGTACACTCTAAAAAAAGATGGTTCTTTAAAGGTTCTTTATATGTAGTAACGGTTCTATTTAGAACCCTAGCATCCTGAAGAACCCTTTTATGCTGAAATGGTTCTTTGTGTTAAGAGTTCTGGGTTCTTTATTCCCGCTCTTTTTGTTTCTTAAATCTGTAACCAGAGATGGGCACTCGAGTTAGTGACTCGGACTCGAGTCACATTTTTATAGACTTCAGACTTGACTTCAGACTCGACCTGAAATGACTCTAGACTTGACTCGACTCGAGGAAAAGGACTCCTGAATATTTGAAAAGCAACTCGAGTCTTAATCATTATATAACTAATATTCAAAAGGCGGACCGCATCCGCACCCCGGCATCCATCCGGACTGCGAGCTGTAGCAGCACCATTTTGTGAGCAGTGCGTGTCAAAACAGCGGAGCGGATCACATGACATAACAAGTGCTCGGGGTCGTTTATAGTAAATATCTTTCAGCGCTATATAGGCTGCTCTAGTATTTTTATCTAAAGCCAAACACGCTTTATTCAAGCCATTTCAGCTCCATTCGCGGTTTGCGAATGACGCGGTTATTTTAACAACAACAGAAACACGGAGAGCAGCAAAATGATAGATTACTTTCACTAAAACACAGCAGAAAAAAAACAATGCTGCAAATATAGTTATTTTTCTTACTATCTATTTATCTAACCTATTCAAACCAGATGTGGCAAGACGTTTCTGATCTACATTTAGCATTATTAATCTGGCTAAGAACATTTCAAAAGAATCATGTAATTATAATTGGAAAATTGTTGTTAGATGGCTAGGATAGACCGTAAACTTTGAAACTGCTAGTTATCTTTCTTTTCTGCTCAAGATGAGAACGTTTTGATTATTGTAGACATTTTTAGCAGATAATTCTTTTAAGTAAAATATTAAAATAGTATAGATTTCAGGAGGAAAAGCCTGAACAGAAACAGTATTTTTTGACACATGGCCTCGCATGTATCTAAATGTAATAATTCAATACATGTAATTTATTATTATTATTTTTTTGTCCGGACCTCTGCTTGGAAGAAAATATAGAGGCCTCTTGGAACTTTAATTGAATACCCCTGACTTATATAAAAAAGAAATAATTTATTTGTATGGTTTTGTAATATCTGTGCCACATATTTCCTTATGTGTCATGGTAGATAGGACTCTTATTCTAGAGTTTGATTACAGAAAAACTGTTTTGAACATGGTAATGGATTAAAACATAAGTAACAGGCTGGATGTACACTAACCTTACATCTTAACACCTCTTTAAAAAAGAAAAAAAAGCAGATCATAGATCATATATTTTGTCTATAGCATAAAACAGCTTCGTAAATAGGAAGATTTCAATACATGAGGATTCTGAATGGGATTTTTTTAGTGAGCCATTAAATGACTTGATACTCGACTCGGACTCGTGACCAAAGACTCGAGACTTGACTCAGACTCCAGCAACAAAGACTTCAGACTTGACTCGGACTCCAGGTTAAAGACTTCAGAACATCTCTGTCTGTAACTGTCAAAGCTCCTCATTACTGATTTTCTGGAGCTCAGTGATCCAACTACACAGACCGTCAACACACTCTCAACAGGTAACACAGACTGTCAACACACTCTCAACAGGTAAATTATTTCTTTCTTAAAATGTCTATTATTTTTAACTTTTAAACTGGAACTGGTTTCCTACCAATCATGTCTTTTTCTCTTTTTAGTTTAAGAGAACATGTACTGTAAGTGTGACCAGCTCTGTTCAGTTAAGAATACTTCTTTCCCCATCTCCACTAAGTAACAAAGATATGGAATTTATGGTCAATATTGTTAGATACATTTTTTTATTTATTACTTGGGTTTATGCATAATCATAACATTGTGAAGTGCTCACATACTACTTTTGGCCTTCATAAACATAATTGTTTTTACATAAACAAATGAAAGGAGGCACATTGGAGCTCTAAACTTAATTGTGCATTTCAGATGCTGTCACATCCTGCAACCTCGTCATCTGCAGAGAGAAACTGCCACTCAATCACACCAAAATACACAAAATGATGGACTTACAGGCATCACAGAGGATTGTGAAAATACTGTATTTCACTGGAACTTGGTCTTCATTACACTATTTTCTGTTTCTATTTTTGTTTTACTTCTTTAAGTATTTATTTATGGTCAGTGTCACTTGTTATTTATTAATGTATTCTGCTAATAACGGTTGTTAGATCACTATAATTTTTGCTACAATTTCACATGTAATTAAATAAAATAAAAATACCTAATTAACACAACATGCTGTTGTTGTTGTTTTTATGAAAACCTTAATAGAAGCTATAAGATATTATAAGACCAGGCAGATAGAGGGGTAAAAAAATAATAGTAATAAATAATGTATTCATATAATATTAATAAAACTAATATTAATGATATAAATATACTAATATACTTATATTAATGAAAATAAACTATCATTAAAAAGGTTATTTATAGCACCATGAAGGCTCTATATAGCACTTTAAAAGCATGGTTCTTTATGGAACCCTATAAAAAGGGTTCTATTTAGCACCAAAAAGGGTTCTGCTATTGTTACAAGCTGAAGAACCCTTTTCTGGTACTGTTTAGAACCATTTTTCTTAAGAGTGTAGTCCAATGAGAAGTCCTCTCTTAGGTGGTCGTGGGTAGGGATGGGTACCGAGAACCGGTATTTTTTTGGACTGTTACGTAATTGGGTCAATACCGGAATACCGATAAGCTACCGGAATACCGATTAATTAGCATAATTGATCATTAGAAGCTGCTGCTTGTCATTTTCCTTCACTGAATGATGTGGTCGAGGTTTGCTTGACGTGCGTGTGATATCCATGCGCATGTGTTGCGTGCTTGCGTGCAATCAGTCATCGCGGCAAGAGTGAAATATTTGAAAGTGTGGGCTCACGTTACAAAACTAGGTGACACCAGTGTCAGATGCAATATATGCAGTAGTGTAATAGTGAACAAAGGAGGCAACATTAGTAATATAATGAAACATTTACTAACAAAATACAACATCTACCTCAAGCAATGCGCTATATTAGGCTATGTCTCCCGGCTCCAGCTCCAGCTGCAACTCGTGAGACACATTCACATCAAATGTTGATTCGGTAGAGTTACACTCACAAGACTTATTTGCAATCACAAAAGTACATTATTTCTGTGTGCTTTAAAGCCTTGACGGTTAAACTTTTCCTTTGCGTGCTGTTTTAACATGTGCTTATTCAGAGCAGACCCGAAGCGTCAGTACACTAAAAGGCCGGTCAAACAGCACCTGATTACTTAGTTATCGTCTGATTGCGCTAATACTGTCATAAACACACAAGATTTACATATAAACAGTTAATTATGTCTAAAGTGAAAGTAAACAGTTGAGAGAAAAACAGATGCGTGCAGCTCTTAAAGCAGCAGTACTAAACATGCTGCCGCTTGTCATTAAAGGGATAGTTCACCCAAAAATTAAAATTCTGTCATTATTTACTCATGTTGTACCAAACATGTATTAATTTGTATTTATTCTTGTGCTGAACACAAAAGAAGATATTTTGAAGAATGTGGGTAACCAAACAGTTGCTGGTCCCCACTGACTTTAATAGTAGGAAAAAAATAGGAAAGTCACTGGGGACCAGCAACTGCTTAGTTTCCCACATTCTTCAAAATATATTTTTATGTTCAACAGAAGAAAGAAACTCATTCAGGTTTAAAACAACTTCAGAGTGAGGAAATGATGACACAATTTTCATTTTTGGGTGAACTATTCCTTTAATGTTAATAAAATAAAACACAGAGAGAAAAATAACTCACTGTCCTTGACTGAATAACTTTAATACAGTTGCTAAAGTTCAGCAGTAATAAAATCACTTTTTCAAATTTTCAACAACTTTCCACTTCATATCTTTTTGCACTAAATAGTATCGATAACAGTATCGATAAGTACCGGTATCGATAAGCAGTATCGGTATTGATCAAATGTAAACGATACCCATCCCTAGTCGTGGGTGCAGAAGGTCTCCCTTCCTGTCCTGCTAGAGGTGTTTCTGAACATTTGTTTATGTTCCTCCACCAAGATCCAATCACAGTGGGGCACCTCTCCCTCCACACCGGCAGTTAGAGAGGGGCCCTGCCAGAAACTGGTCCTTGGAATGCCAGTTTGACTGTTGTTCACTACAGTGCTGAATATCTGACAGGCGTCAATGAGGATGATACAATTTTTATGAGTTGAGAAAAAGCTTTTTGCTGCCTGCTGATGAATTAGAGTAGTTTTTTTAATGAAAAAAAGTCTGTGAGAATGAAGCGAGGTTTGATTGATTATCGAGATTACCAGCAGTGCAGCCTGGGAAATGCAGTCAGATCATGAGCAGCCCACAGATGTCACACTAGAGGGGGATTATAAAGTCAATGTAATTTCACACAGGGTGTGGTCATGGGGTAGAATCAGATGAAATCGAGTCAAGGATTGTATGATGTCAGCAATCCAGAAGATGATTCCCCTCGCAGGTTCAGGATTGTCTCATCAAGTGCAACGGTATATGCAAATGTGCACGCAGAGCGTGGCAGACTGTCAAAAGAAACGAGGAATCAAAACATTTGTGTTTGAGAAACGCCCCTCTTCCAGAACACTTTCTCAGATAACAACAGAAAGTTGAAGAAAGGTGCAATTCTGAATATCTGTAGATGCAGCAAAGTTTACTGAGCATTTTAAAAACGTGAACAAGTGCAGAACTGAATTATTCATTTTGTTCACGGGCCTGAGCGACGTGATGGATGTTTATCCACAGCAGCCTGACAGTAAAACATCATTCTGCTGCCTGTTGAATTCGTTACATACTCCACATTATTTTCTTTTTTACTCTGTGGATAAGACAACAGGGATTTAAAAGTTTTATTGCATATTATAAAATCAAGTCAATAAATTAAACTACGGTGTTTGCAAGGGAGTTGCAAACAGCTCATTCACATTTATGTATGATATTCTGCTCCCTATGTATGGCTTGGGTCTCTCCTGCAATGTAACTGAGATTTTTGCCAGTTTTATCTTCTGACAGGCAAATAATATAGTCTAGATCTGACCGATTAGAAAAGTAAAAGCACAACAAAGCAATTCTAATATTAATGCTTGACTAAGCAAGTGAAACTAAAAAGCTGTGGAATCTCACATAACATGTTTTTTCAGGGATATTTGTCTCTGATGCAAGATGTAAGGTGTTTATGTCAGGAGCCTCTACTGACTGAAGTCTTGTTTCTCTGCATTTCTAATGATACAGGGTGTGGGCGCCAATGGTTACTGAGGGGTTGTGAACATACAGCAACCCAAAGATTGATCTCACCCTGACATCTCACCTTGAACATCTGTAAAGCAATTATGGGTCAAGAACAGTGTTTATGATGAAGTTTGTTTATGATAGGTACGCCACCTATGTTAATACGATTATGCTTGCTGCGATTATGAGCTTAATCGCATGATTTAGATTGAAGTATTGCATTTACACGAGGTAAAGTTTAATCGCAATATTAAATCTCATTATAATCGCATTAAGAGGGTGCATGTCAATGCTCTGAATGACCAACAATGACACCAGCAGGTAAAGTTACAGTGGGAATCGGCGTCTGTTGTGCCTTCCCTGGGCCCACTGAGTTTTAACAGACCCCCTAAAGTGTGAGGTGGGTTTAGTGGGGAGTAATTGAGAATGAATGGGGAAAAGTCACATGAGAGGAGGCAATGCCTCCATTGTGATATAATTGGAGTTATTAAAAGTTATTATTTTGGAAAAAATGTAAAATGCTTAAAACACCAACTTGATGAGACTATTAACCTTACATTTTGAATAATCTAGGTTTTGTGTGGTGTATTTAATTGCATGGATTTTGTGATTTCCAGATTTCCTCAGTGTCAGTTGTCACTGAAGACAATGTTAATATGCATCGACCTCTGCGCTGTGACTTACACATGGTCACGTCCACATTTCGCCTCTGCCATTACTTTTAACATTCAATCACTGACATCCATCTCTCTGAGACAGACAGCTGTCACAAACAATAAGGTATAAAAAAGAAAATATAGATGGGTTATTCTTAGGCTATTCAAGATGCTAACAAGGTGTCAGTTTCTGACTGTTCATATCTTTTCTTATTTTTATAAGATTTTTATTACATCATATGGCACATGATGATTCATGTTTTCTTCAACTGCATGTCAAACTCGGGATGATGAAGTCAGATTCGTAAACACAGTACCCTAACTTTATAGCATCTGCCTAGTAGAAGGTAATTATAAACATGAATAGATTTTTCCCCTTTCAGGATAGCCATCATTATGTGTAATTTTCAATAAACATCATATAATGAGAGAAGAGTGTGAGGGGGAAGACACAATGATCTGGTGTTATACCAAAGACTGTAGAAGAAAATTGCATTTTAAACTTAATTTTTTTTAAATGCAAAAATGATTAAAAGTGTAAACTGCACTTTACAGCATTAAACCATTTACCATTGATTCACTTGAAAATGAGCGAAATCTGCATGGGGAATTTTTCACCCTTGCACGAAATTCCCAATTGCACAGATTCCTATTGAAATTAATGAAATTTGCTCACAAAATTTCACAAAGCAACGGTAAATGTGACCACTACAGGTGTAAATCAGACACGTCATCATGATACGATATTATATCGATTCTCACACCCAGTGATACGATATTTGCCAATACCTCAAAAAAAAAAAAAAATTACGATATGATTTTGATATGATTCGATTCAGGAGTATTTTGATCGATTTATCGATATTATGATATTATTTACCAATTTTACACAAGCAGTTACATTTTTATTAACTCACAAATGCAACTAAAATATTTAACATGAATATTTATCTGAAATTTGCACATCCTGTACCTCAATTGGGGCAATCACAACAAAAAACACACTTATTCAAATAATAAGGAAAATAATGAATAATTGGATAAAATCAGGTCACATGAGATCAGTAATCTTATGACATGACAACAGTCAAGAAAGTCTTTCGGGCTGTGCAAAAATGTGCAATGTGTAAAATATAGTGTAAATCCTCATTAGGAAACAACAAAAACGAGGTACTCCAGTTATAGAAAAATACTTTAATGTAGAAAAATAAATATACAAAAAGAAATTACAGAAATGCAGCTCTTAAAACTTATTTTGCTTTGAGACTTTTTTTTGCTACTATACATTGCAGTCTGGGTCTCATGCAGACATGCAGGGCTCAGTGCTAAGAATCTTTTCCCAATTAAGCAATAGCAGAAAATAAATACAAAGGCACAAATTAAATAAACAGTGCTTTTCAGGTTTTTCAGGTAGGTCTAAAACAGGGGTGCCCAAACTCGGTCCTGGAGTGCCGGTGTCCTGCAGAGTTTAGCTCCAACTTGCCTCAACACACCTGCTGGGAAGTTTCTAGTATGCCTAGTAAGAGCTTGATTAGCTGGTTCAGGTGTGTTTAATTGGGGTTGGAGCTAAACTCTGTGGGACACCGGCCCTCCAGGACAGAGTTTGGGCAGCCCTGGTCTAAAAGAAGTTTTAAGGTAGCCTAAACATAAATTTAATAAAGTAATCAACTGTAAAATAGTCTCCATAGTCTTCACTGTATAAATTAAATATAGATGAATCCTTATTAAAGTTACAAACGTTATTCAGTGAAGAACAATAAGAGATATTTTTTTTGACAGCATTAGGTTTATTAGGCTATTAGTTTGCATTCACTTTACGAGGAATGTACAGATCTAATATACTGATACACGTGCGTTTTCTTTCTCAACTATTCACGTTAAGATATAACCGACTGTTTACTTGGATATTCGGATAATCGCAACAATACTACAGCGAGAATCAAAGTTATGCCTTGTTTCTTTGCGTATACATTTGGGCAGTGTTATGCAAATCTTCTCACATCGTGACGTAGACATGTGGGGACGTGTTTAAACGAGGTGTTTTAGGAGGGGGTGGATGAGTCTTAACTTTTATAAAGAATATCTCTTTGGGTTTGAGACTTTAGTCTTTGCAGCTTTAGGGATCTTATCTATTCACGAACAGCTTGTAACACTCCAAAGAGAAAGGAAAACTTGAAATCGCATCATATGACCCCTTTAAAACTGATTATTGCTCCAGGTGATAGAGAGATAAATGATTTGTGTTGCTTCATCCCACAGATACAAAACTAGAGCTTTAGCTGAGCTATCGACTGTGTCTACTTTATGTCATCTGATTTCACTTGATCGAAATACAGCACTGTTAGCGAAAACTTCAGTTGCATCTGAACAAAAACATGCTGTGACGTAAGAAAAATATACAACAGACAGGGCAACAGCTATCCCAGTTGAAATACTAACATCCTCCTTTACTCATGTAATTAATCAATACACCCTTCTCAGCAGTGGCGGTTCTACATTGAATTACACCCTGGGCGAGACCCCCCTTCGAATAATAACTGAACTTGTAACAGTTTTGTTGCAAAGCACAATATTATGGTGAAATTAGACCTCGTGTTTGTTGAGTTAAAACCGAATTATTGTTGTATAAGCATAGCAAGCATCATAGGAAAAAGGCTAACAAACTTAAGAGTTATACCCACCAATTAACATTAGCCCTTCATTCATGACATGGATACCGTAATAATCATACAGAGAGAACATAGTTGCATACCTTTATCTTTTGCTCATTTCTCCTCTTCTTCTTTTATTTTTTTCTAAATTGATGGCTTTGACCTTTTCCTGTCCATCTCTGTTTATTTGGTACTCGACAATCAACAGATTTCCCATGCCCCCAACACTGTCACTCACGATCAGAAGTCAAGACTAAACCAATTCACCTTGGTGACCACATAATCGTTTTGTATTACCTATTTTTATTAGCCATTTCACACAATTCAGAAAAACAAAAATGTGCAGGAACTATAGGCCTGTATTTATAATATTATGAATGAAATGTGCGTACCGTGGGCCCCCCCCCCCTGTCCGTTCCATTTGGGAGAGACCCAGAGGTGAACTGTCCCCAGCGCTGCGCTGCGCCGCGCCCCGCCCCCCTTTCCCCTTCTCACACAGATTCTGTGCACGGCACCTTCTCAGCAAGCAGGGGCGCCAATTTGCCAATTCCCCACACAGTGAAATGATAGATAATAGAAAACTGCTTTGTGGCGGCGGCGCAGAGGATTTTTTTCTATTTTTATTTTTTTTTAACTGCTCGTGCCGCCCCCCATGTATCATGAAAAAATACCGCCCCGGGCGGCTGCCCGGTTCGCCCGTGCCAAAAACCGCTACTGCTTCTCAGGACCTTTTATTCACCAAATGCTTGAACGCATGCTGTCAGATCTCACAGGAAAGTGAATATGTATCTATGTTGGTGTAACGGCAGAGCGATTGAATGCTGTGAGGAGAAGAGAGCTCATACTGCAGCCCAATCGATGGCACTGAACTTTCAAAGAGAGTGACTCACTGATCCTCCAGTAGCTCTGATACAAAGCAAAGACGTGCAAGATATATATATATATATATAGCCATCTATGTTAAAATAAAAGGTCTGACATCTGTAAAATAGACCTGGACTTACTGTTAAGGGTTGTATTCTGTATAACAGTCATCCATCCTGTTTTACGCTGTCAGATGTCATTTTGAACTCTTTGGGATAAAAAGAGTGCATGGTCAATGTGTACACTCCTCAAAATAAATTCAATGAATGTGTAAACAGACGACTAAATCAGCACATGAACTCAGTAGGGTCCTTTTTCAATCATCACTAAAATCTACCTGAAGCCAGAGAATTTTCCATCATGAAAAGAGACATTTATTCAGACTTGTAACAGTTAACAATTAGGTTCAATTTTTGTAAATTAACATTTAATAGTTTATAAATATACTATACAGTGGGAAAAACATTTATTTGATCCCCTGCTGATTTTGCAAGTTTGCCCACTTACAAAGGAATGAAGGGTCTGTAATTTTTATGGTAGGTTTATTTTAATGGATAGAGACAGGATATCAAACAAAAAATCCAGAAAAAACACATTATATAAAGGTTAGAAATTGATTTGCATTTCAGTGAGTGAAATAAGTATTTGATCCCCATCCAACCAGCAAGAATTCTGCCTCCCACAGGGATCTGCACAAGGCTGGAATGGGCTACAAGACCATCAGCAAGAAGCTTGGTGAGAAGGAGACAACTGTTGGTGCAATTATTCGGAAATGGAAGAAGTACAAAACAACCATCAATCAGCCTCGGTCTGGAGCTCCGTGCAAGATCTCGCCTCATGGGGTAAGGATGACCATGAGAAAGGTGAGGCATAAGCCCAGAACTACACGGGAGGAGCTTGTTAATGATCTTAAGGCAGTTGGGACCACAGTCACAAAGCAAACCATTGGTAACACACTACGCCGCAATGGACTGAAATCCTGCAGTGCCTGCAAGGTCCCCCTGCTCAAAAAGGCACATGTACAGGCCCATTTAAAGTTTGCCAAAGAACATATAATGATTCAGAGAAGGCTTGAGAGAAAGTGCTGTGGTCAGATGAGACCAAAATTGAGACCAAAATTGAGTTCTTTGGCATTAACTCGACTCGCCGTGTTTGGAGGTTGCTGACTATGACCCCAAGAACACCATCCCTACAGTCAAGCACGGAGGTGGAAA
>NW_015536493.1:132599-137422 GCF_001515605.1 Sinocyclocheilus anshuiensis | reverse complement strand
GTGGAGGGAGCTGAAACTTCGAGTTGCCAAACGACAGCCAAGAAACCTTAAGGATTTAGAGAGGATCTGTATAGAGGAGTGGATCAAAATCCCTCCTGAGATGTGTGCAAACCTGGTGACCTACAACAAAAAATGTCTTACCTCTGTGCTTGCCAACAAGTACTAAGTCATATTTTGCTTGGCGATCAAATACTTATTTCACTCAATGAAATGCAAATCAATTTCTAACCTTTATATAATGTTTTTATCTGGATTTTTTTGGTTGGTATATTCTATTGGTCTCTATACATTAAAATAAACCTACCTTAAAAATGACAGAGCCTTCATCTCTTTGTAAGTGGGCAAACTTACAAAATCAGCAGGGGATCAAATAAATATTTTCCCCACTGTATGTACTATATACTACAATTAAAATATAAAAACTAATTCAAAATATTCCAAAAAACTAAAATAGAATCTCAAAGATACTAAAATAACTGCTTTAGAGTTCAGGTAAAATGCACAACAACATAATCTGATTAAATGTTTAAAAATGCATATAATTTATATAAATATTTGTCATCATGATGTTTGGTTTGTCTATCAGCTCTTCAACATCTGTAACACACTGCCAGTGTGGCTCATGGAACATGATACTACAATATTCTGACAGTTTCATAATTCACCACAGCAGCAAACGAAATGATGTGACTGAATGAGAATCACTGGCAAGTAATAGACAACCCGAGCATCTTTCATGAAGAATGCTTTGTCACTACTAGTTGCATGCAACAACAAACATACAGAGTCACCAGTGTAGTTTCAAACTCACTCCTAAGAGCCAGATTTTAATGATTTGCTCAAAATGACCCACTCACCACTGAATTAATATCTGACTCATTCACCGAACCACAAGCCATTGTTTTTGATCATGTCCAACCCAAAATAAATCAAGAACTGTGACGTATGTTGCATGTAAGTTTCAGACTTTAACTAGATATTCATAAGACAAATGATACACATTAGAAACTGAGTTCATTTGTGATAAACAGGAGCTTTTTTATAGCCTATATTTTTGTTCATTAAAAAAATGACATTACAATAAATGCTCAACTGTCCTAGATCCTTCTTGTCTGACCATTACCATTTTGTCTGTGTAAACGAGGAAGCATCTAATCTTACAGCAGTCAAATATTGAGTGCCTCAAGAATATGTATTAGGTCGCCTGCTGTTTTCATTTTACATGCTGTCCCTTAGAGAAATTATTAGAAAACATGGGATTACTTTCGACTGTTATAAAGGTGATATTCAGCAATATATCTCTTCCAGACCAGAGGAAATTTCTAAATTAGTGTGTTAAAGATATTAAAGACAGGATGACCAGAAATGTTCTTCTATTAAGTTCTGATAAAACAGAGACATTATTCATTGGACCAAGATCCTGTACACAAAATCATTTGGAATACAACCTACACATAGAAGGATGTACTGTTATTTCATCCCATACAGTAAAATATCTGAGTTATATTAGACAACAACTTGTCTATTAATAATCATATTTCCTGTTTTACAAAAACATTGCTTTTCCCATCTTAGAAACACTGTCAAATTACAGAACATGTTACCTGTTTCAGATGAAGAAAAACTAGTTCATGCATTCATGACTGGATTATTGCAATGTGCTGTTGTCATGCATCCTCAATAAACAAGCTAAAGTTAATCTAAAATGCAACTTCTAGAGTTCTTACTATATCAGCATACAGTAATATGATTACATCACCCCAATTTGATCATCCGTACACTGGCATTAAGATTTGTATCGATTATAAAATACTGCTACTTGCCTATACAAGCCAAAATGGCTCCAGCTTCTTTGTTTTTAACCAGTCTTCCATTATGCTACAATCCATCATGCTCAAAATACTTTTAACTTTTGATAGTACAAAAGATATCAAAGTCTGCTAAAGGAGCTAGGTCTCCCAAACTGAAATGCTATGAACAGCTGCTATGCTAATTTTTCTCCTTTTATTTTCCTGATTCTATCTTGTAATGCTCACCTTGAGGTACATTTATTAATGATTATGATAGCTCCAATTTGGATCCAGACTTTGTAAAGATTTCAGATGATATATTTTTTAGAAAGGTATTCACTTGGTTTAAGATCTGTCTTGAGATTAGTATTCTTTACTTGTATGTAGGGATTCCTATCCATATAGACACTGATAGTGTTGTCACGGTACCAAAATTTCAGTATTCGGTACCAATACCAGTACAAAACCACGGTTCTCGGTACCAATTTCGGTACCAAAGCAAAACACAAAAACATGCTAATTGAACAACATTTTTATTAATAACGTTAAAAAAAAATTAAATGTACAAAACCAATGCCATTCTTTATACTTATTTAAAATTGTTTCAAGTTTTTCCACGAGTAATAAAAGTGATGCGTTTCCTCCTCTTGAGGTCGCCACTGCTTTTATGAAGTGGTTGCCAGGTTTTCACAACAAAACCCGCCAAATCGCATTTTGGCGGGGTTCCCCTGGTAATGCGCAATTTTTTTAGTACCGACTTGGTACCGAAATACCGGATCTTTTGACAACACTAGACACTGATATGCCCCTATCAGCCATCACGAGGTCTGAACTAATCCAATCAGGAGACAACAAAGCTATCTTTTGTATCAGGACTACAACTTATAGATACCTCGTGATGTCTTGTGACCACCAATGAATGGAACTATTACATCCAACAGGAAAAGGATGAGTAAATTAACTGATGCCCTCAGGCCTGCAAACACGGGATCTATACATGACCATCACATGACCCATTGAACATCTGCTTCCTGCCCCTTCCCGAAACCCAACGGACCTGCGTCCTTTTCTTACAACGAAAGAAACAGAACCTTGCATGAAGATCGTAAAAGACAATCATTTAAAATCATTTAAATTATCGGAGCAATATACTCCCAAATAATATGCTATCAAAAGCCGGGATTCCCTCAAGCAGCCAACCAGGAAGCTTGTAACGCAAGTACCAGGCAAAATCTTTTCATCTCTTGCTGAACTGGCGCTGATAATTGAGTTTTAGCAGTAAACGTAAGATAAATCTCTGCTTTGTGATTCTCTCAGGTTGCAATTTAAAGAACTCGTGGAAACGAGTTAGAACTTTGGGAACTTCATGCAAACTCCGTCAGCTCTCATTCTTCAGAACTGTATGTGTGTGTGTATGTGTGTGTTTTAGCTTAGTTTAATGTAATCTAGAATAGCCAATAAATTCTTGTTTCATTTATAAAGAAGTATTGTCTGGTGTCGTGACATTTTTAAAGTTAAAACCCTGCCTAGATCCTTGTTACCTTGCTCAAAATTAATAAGATTACCATTTTGTTTGTGTTGTTGGCCACGAAGTAATATGAACAGAATCGTTAATATACACGGACGTTAACGTCTCGCTGGACGACCATTGATAAAGTGTAAACTATTACAATTTGAAATCAGTTCTAATCAGGTTGACTCCGAATTTTGAGATTCAAGTCCTCTCAAAACCTGAATTAATTAATAATAATTAATTCCCTAAGAAAAGTAATCTGACATTACATGTATATCGAATGTTTTACCATAATTTGTGTAGGATTATAGTAGGATTAGATTGTGATGATCTAAAAGCCAACCTGCCTATTATGAATGTGAGGATAACAAGTCTAAATTCCTTTTATTTCCAGAGATGAAGCTCTTTAATCACTTCCTGTATGACAGTGCCAAACATGGTGCCAATAAAGTGAATCAGTCCAAGTCTGTTATTTACAGTCTGTAAAGGCCTAAGGTCAGTCAGCTGATGTCGAGGTAGAGAGAAAGCGAAAGCAACAGAGAAGTATCAACACTCACTGCTGGCTGTGCAGCCCATTATTGTGGTGGCACTGTGAAAAGGTCACGCTGATCGTCCGGATCCCCCTTCTCGTTCCTGCACAATCTCTCGCTCTATCAATTTCTCGCTTTGCGGCTCATTTGCATGCCAAAAGACGCAGAAACCCTTCCTTTCCAGGCGATCGTTATGAGACCCCTAATCACAGGCTTGCAGATGCTCCACTCACTTAATACGTCTCCATATCGACCTGGAGGAAAGCATGGGTGTGAGGGTGAGATAATCCTCTTTATGTACATATAGTCTGAAGGGGTCTAGTGAAAGCAGTCAAATGCCCAACACAGTATCACAGAGAACGAATGATCAGAGTGGCCTTTAACCAGTGCTTTTCAAAGTGTGCGGGAAAAAAAAGGCTTATTTTACTTAGTATTTTTGTTGTTTCGAGTCAAAATATCTACAAATTCTTAAAGGGGTCCTATTATGCTTTTTCCCTTTTTTAATTTGTAATAATGTAAAATATGTGAAAAATACAACCTAGTATGAGAGCTTGTTCTAGTACACCCCCAAAACAAAATCAAGACTTTGTAAAAGAGCATAATAGGACCCCTTTAAATTAAGATGCCTTCAATGCCTTAAATATACATTTTTTATGTATAATTATTTTTTTTTGTCCAATAAAGCAATTTTTGTTGTTTAACAAAAAGTGCCAAACCAAAAAATTTGTGTTTAAAAAAAAGTGCCAAACAAAAAAAAAAAAAAAAGCAGTTATCTTTTTCCCCGTAGGAAAAAAAAAACAAACATAACTTATAACTTCACTGTTAAAATGGTTAGCATTAACATGGTTAGGCATTCTTTGTTAAATTGCTTGTTTTTAAGCTGTCAAAAAAGAAAAAACTAAACCTAAAAAGAAAACCACCAAAAAAACATCAAAATAAAAACAAACAAAGAAAAATACAACAAAACAACCCCCCCCCCCCCACCACACA
>NW_015536493.1:122055-132572 GCF_001515605.1 Sinocyclocheilus anshuiensis | reverse complement strand
AAAAAAAAAAAAAAAAAAAAAAAAAAAAAAAAAAAAAAAAAAAACCCCCCCCCCCCCCCCCCAAAAAAACGAAAAAAACAATAAAAACAAAAAACACAGAATAAAACTAAACAAACACAAACAAAAGAAACTAAAACAACAAAACACCAAACCAAATCCAAAAGCAACACAAAGTGAAAATAAATAAATCAAAAACAAACAAACCCAAACCAAAAAAGTTAAGTAAAACAAACCAAACCACAAAACAAACACAAAAACAACACACTGCAAAAATAAATAAAATGTTTTCTTTTTTTTGTTTCAAATGGGTTCTTGACTAAACAACGAGAACCACTGCCTTATACTAACTTGACTTTTCTCCCTTTTAGATGATACCACCTTCAAACACTAATCTGTAAAATGTGACGATGACAATATTAAATGTAATTTCAAAGACTTGGGAATGTGTCACATGCTTGAAGCTGGATTTGCATGATGGAAATGTTCATTCCAGGCTGAGGCTAAGCGGAAGGACGAGGTTAGACGAGGACTGCAGAAGCAGCAGTAGACTCAGCTTGATCCATCAATACATGCAGACGCTACTCTCACACCTGCTCCTCTTCTGTCTCTATCTGCGTGTCTCCCTCCCTCCAGGCCTTGAAGGATTAATCACTAGCCAAAAACCCAATATGCTTAATTCCATAAAATACAAGCAATTAGGCATGTTGTGTCACTGTTATGAATTCACCATTTATTTCCAGCTCTCCTCACAGCAGCTCAGGGTTCACAGACACACAGTTAAGAGGAAAGAAGTCAGACAGCTTATATGCCAGAAAACACCAGGGTCTGGACCAATCAGTAATGAATTAATCAGTTTTTCTAAATGATTCTTTTAAATGAATAAATCATTTTCATTCACTTTCAAACACTTTTTCGTATTTTCTATTCACTGCAGTCCAGCGATGCATTGTGAAGCATGTTACTATACCTTTTTGTGCCTTTTTCTTGTATTTCTTCCCAGATTGAGTCAGACTTTTGAGTCTTAAAAATAAACTAAATTAACTAGGACATGTCATTCATGAACAAATCGTACTGTTCGTGAATGTGGATCTGCTGACAAACAAGCCTGAATTAGAGGGACATGTTATTCACTCAATTCAGCATGCAAATCAATCTCATCCAACAAGAAGAGAAAGGAAAATATATGAATATGTAAAAATAACTGATGACCACATACCAGTATAACAAAACTCATTTGCTGGCACCTCATATTGACCACTTTGACAGATTGTGCAGTTGTGCTTTCACATAACTGCCTGTCAAGTCTCTACTGTCCTATATAATAAAGGAAAATTGCCAATAATAAGAATAACAAAAATAATAAATCCCCATCATTTTTTTTTTGTTGTAAATATTATTACTGTTATCATTTTCTATTGATTGATAAAAGTCCAGCATTTGACACAATGGCAGAAAATTTTTTTGTGGAGACAAGTTACAATGCTTGAACACACTTTTTTTGAGTCAATCTTTGTCTTCATAAAGGATAAAAAGATGTCTGTTGTGAGTGTGTTTTTAAACTTATCAGGCTTTATTGATTCACGCCTATGATAACATACAAAATACCTGGCCACCACATGGAAGAGTTATTGATAGAATAAGTGAACAAATCTGAATGAGCCTTTTTTGCAGAATCAAATTCAGGATTCATTGAGATGAATGAAATTCAACAAAACCAAAGAACTGCCAAACTTCTGCTTTATGTAATCTCCACTTGTTTGAAAACCTTGTCAGTGCAAAGCTAAATCAAAATCTTCTAAACTCCATTTCTATGGTCTCTGCCAATTTAAAACGATTAATCTGAAAAAGACTCTTGCTTTACAAATCATGCTTAAGTTGATATTTCTCATATTTCTAAAGGCATATCACCATTTACTCATCCTCATGTTATCCCAAACTCTTAAGACTTTTGATCATCTTTGGAACAATTTTTTTTTAAATATTCCCTAATCATTTTTGTCTCTTCATTTAAAGTCGAAGCAACTAAATTTCCAAACTTTCAAAAGTTCATGAAGAGATCCTAAAAGTAGTCCAAATGAATAGACCAGTTTAATCCAAATCTTCTGAAGAGATGCACTGGCTTCAACAGATTTAAAAAAATATTAAACAAGATTTAATTAATTTTTTTTTTTTTCCAAATATAAACATTGATCATCCACAGAGCACATCAAAAATAGGAAAATGAAGCTCAGCCGTTCTTCCCTTGCACTCTAGAATGAATCTCATTTGTTCTCGCGCATTAAACAAGCACATTTGAACTTCTGAATTAAATTTTTAGGTCAGCTAACCCTTTTAGGATAAAATTAGGTGCACATTTTTTCAAATCAACCAGCATTGCTCGGTAGTTACTAGTGTATACTGCATTCCTATCTGTATGTTTTGCAGTAAAGTGGCATTATTATGAGAAGATGGACATGGTGCGTCATGCATGATGAGGGAACGTGAGCACCATTGTTCCGCTTTGGAGGTGAAGAGTGAATGTGGCTTTATCCAGAGCAGATTCCTGAGGCACACATGGCTGTCCTGCTGTTACCATAGAGACACATGAAATGCCGGTCCCCTCAAGACAGTGTGCATCATTCTCCTCTCTCAAGGAGAGATATGCAGCCATCGAAGGGATTACTTTTATCAGAGTATCCATAAAATGTGCTTTATCTAATCTCTCAACAGCACTGCCGCACAACAAAGCGACAAACACAAACAAATAGAGCCAACTCACAAAATGGCGGCCAGTGTGACTGTCCAGCCACTGCAGTGAACAACCTTCGATAAAATGAAGTTACCTTTGTAATTGAATGATTTTATGATTAAAACAGTCTTTCAGAGTAAAAGGGCAAAATGTTCTCAGAAAAAGTCAATGTAGCCTGTGAGTCTGTATTACAAACTGATGAGCAGTGCAAAGGGCACGTTACAAACAGAATGACATGGCTTCAGTGACTTGACAGACAGCCTGTTTTGGGGCATTAGGTTAAATTTGTGCGGCCCATTTTTAGTGTTTGAAAAGGCATGAAGGACTTTTTACTTACTCGACTAAAGTAAAAGCTGGCTATTCTGTAAATAGACCTCTTGAAGAGCTGAACTGGAGTGTGGAGATAGCATTACTGAGAGGAACAATACAGTAAAATGCTTTCTAAACTTTCAGCCAACAGTGAAGACCTGAAAATTACTGGACTGTGAAAAGTCTTTGGGTGTGGAAGTACAAGAAACTTGTACTTTTCTCTGATACGCTTATTATGAAATCATGACTAACTCAATGTATTCTTAAAGCGGTCATATGATGTTGCTAAAAAGAACATTATTTTGTGTATTTGGTGTAATGAAATGTGTTTATGCGGTTTAAGGTTAAAAAAAATGTACTCTGTTACTAACATAACCTCGGTTCCCTGAGATACGGAACGAGTACTGCGTCTGTTTAAGATGCTTGGGGAAACCTCCTTTTTCTCCGATGACTGAAGCCTTTCAATAACGCAGTGTAACTGCATGGCCATTGGTTCGTGCAGTGAATAAAAAACGAACAAATGGCTCGGCAGCGGAGCAGTACTCATTCCGTATCTCAGGGAACCTAGGTTACGTAAGTAACCGAGTACGTTCCCTATCGGTACTTCACTCGTACTGCGTCTGTTTAAGACGCTTGGGGAAAACTCCTTTTTCTCTGATGACTGAAGCCTTTCAATAACGCAGTGTAACTGCATGGCCATTGGTTCGTGCAGTGAATAAAAAACGAACAAATGGCTCGGCAGCGGAGCAGTACTCATTCCGTATCTCAGGGAACCTAGGTTACGTAAGTAACCGAGTACGTTCCCTATCGGTACTTCACTCGTACTGCGTCTGTTTAAGACGCTTGGGGAACCAGTACAATCCCGCCGTGCTATGCTAGAGGAACGACTAATACTTGAACTTGCCTTATGCACCCAAGGGGGCCCAGAGGGACCAAGTATTTTGCAGGGAAACCCCGCAAAAGGCAGTAGAGCTAAACTCAAAGAGGTCGGCCCAGCCTTGTATCATTGTCCCGAAATAATTCAGTACAGCCTCGGAACTCACTGAGGGCCAAGAGCGTACATGAAGGAGGCAAATGCCAAGCACTGGTTGTCATATGACAGGGTGCCCTGCTATGCAGAAAGGACCCGCGCCTGTAAGGCCGGGATGTCCAGACTAGAGAATCTGGCAAATGTGGACGGCGAGGCCCAGCCGGCCGCCACACAAATTTCTGCAATGGACACACCGGTAAACCATGCCCAGGAAGAAGCAACGCCTCTAGTTGAGTGGGCTCTTACTCCCATGGGGCATTGAAGGCCCAAAGAAGAGTATGCTAGCATAATAGTGTCGATTATCCATTTGGAAAGTCTCTGCTTCGTAACCGGACAACCCTTGGTGCGGCCACCGAAGCACACGAACAGCTGATCTGACTGCCTGAACGGGGCGGGACGCTCAACATAGACTTTCAGTGCCCTGACGGGACAGAGTAAGTTCAATTCTTGGTCTTGCTCCGAAGGAGGAAGCGCCGATAGAGTTATTACCTGTGCTTTAAATGGAGTAGAGAGCACTTTAGGTACATAGCCATGCCTTGGTTTCAGGACGACCTTAGAGTCGTTGGGCCCGAATTGTGAGGTGGGGCTCACTGATAGCGCCTGCAGATCTCCCATAAGCTTTACCGATGCTAATTGTAGCGCTATCTAGCTAATAACTTGTAGATTAATTAGTAATAGGTACATAACCATGCCTTGGTTTCAGGATTTCTTGGCCCGAATTCGAGGCAGGTGGGGCTCACTGATAGTGCCTGCAGATCTCCCAAACGCTTTACCGATGCTAATGCTAGAAGCACAGCAGTCTTAAGTGACAGGGGACGAAGGTCAATGGACTGTAGCGGCTCAAATGGAGGGCTCTTCAGAGCCCTCAACACCGTGGGCAGATCCCATGTAGGGACAGTGAAGGGACGAGGCGGGTGGAGCCTTCTAGACCCCTTCAGAAAATGAACAACCAAGTTGTTCCTGCCCACCGATTGGCCAGCTATAGGAGAGTGAGAAGCTGCTATGGCTGCTACATAGACCTTGACCGTGGAAGGGGAACGGCCCTTATCCAACAGCTCTTGCAGGAAGGCCAATATCAGAGATATGTTGCATGAGATTGGGTCTGCGCCGCGGGCTGTAAATCAGGAAGAGAAAACAGACCATTTAAGGGCATAAAGACGTCTTGTAGACGGTGCTCTATCCTGAGAGATTGTATTTAGCACGTTCTTGGGGAGGTTCGCAAGCTCCCATTGAGAGGCCAAAGGTGCAGAGCCCACAGCTCGGGCTGGGGGTGCCATATCGTTCCGTTTGCCTGAGAGAGGAGGTCCTGTCTCAGGGGATTGGGCCACAGGGCTGCCGAGAGCAGCCGGCACAGGTCTGCAAACCAGTGCTGGTTCCTCCAGAGCGGGGCCACCAACAGCACCTTGCGTCTCTGTTCCCTGACTCGCCTGATCACCTGTGGGATCAGAGCGATCGGGGGAAAAGCGTAAAGGAGGAGGTTGGGCCAGTCGTGGGCCAACGCGTCCCTGTCCTTCGAAAAGTAAGTTGGTCTTCTGAGGCGAAGCGGTCGACCTCTGCCCTGCCGAAGATCTCACAGATTTTCTGAACCATTTGAGGGTGGAGCGTACACTGTTCCGAGGGGATGTTGCTCCGAGACAGCATGTCTGCTCCTTGGTTCAACCTGCCCGTTATATGCACTGCTCTCAGCGAGCGCAAGTTGAGCTGAGCCCATTCCAACTGCGAAGAGGCGCTTCGAGGAGAAACCGTCCTGGCGATTTATATAGGACACTACCATCATGCTGTCCGAGCGGACTAAGACGTGGTGTCCCCTTAGGTCTGGCAGAAAGGTTCGAAGGCCCAGACACACTGCCAGCATTTCCAGGCAGTTGATGTGAAGCCAGCCTTCCTCTTTCGACCAGTAGCCGAAAGCTGGCTTGCCATCGCACAGTGCTCCCGACCATTTAAGGGCGTAGAGGCGTCTTGTAGACGGTGCTCTAGCCTGAGAGATTGTGTTTAGCACGTTCTCGGGGAGGTTCGCAAGCTCCCATCGAGAGGCCAAAGGTGCAGAGCCCACAGCACGGGCTGGGGGTGCCATATCGTTCCGTTTGCCTGAGAGAGGAGGTCCTGTCTCAGGGGATTGGGCCACAGGGCTGCCGAGAGCAGCCGGCACAGGTCTGCAAACCAGTGCTGGTTCCTCCAGAGCGGGGCCACCAACAGCACCTTGCGTCTCTGTTCCCTGACTCGCCTGATCACCTGTGGGATCAGAGCGATCGGGGGAAAAGTGTAAAGGAGGAGGTTGGGCAAGTCATGGCACACCACTAGGCTGGCCATGAATCAGCGTCCCTGTTCTTCGAAAAGTAAGTTGGGCAATGAGAGTTGTCTTCTGAGGTGAAGAGGTCGACCTCTGCCCTGCTGAAGATCTCCCAGATTTTCTGAACCATTTGAGAGTGGAGCGTCCACTCCTCCGAGGGGAGGACGTTGCTCCGAGACAGCATGTCTGCTCCTTGGTTCAGCCTGCCCGGTATATGCGCTGCTCTCAGTGAGCGCAAGTTGAGCTGAGCCCATTCCAAGAGGCGCTCCACTAGTGTGAAGAGGCGCTTCGAGGAGAGACCGCCCTGGTGATTTATATAGGACACGACCGTCATGCTGTCTGAGCAGACTAAGACGTGGTGTCCCCTTAGGTCTGGCAGAAAGGTTCGAAGTCCCAGACACACTGCCAGCATTTCCGGCAGTTGATGTGAAGCCGGCCTTCCTCTTTCGACCAGTGGCCGAAAGCTGGCTTGCCATCGAACAGCGCTCCCCAACCTGTGTTGGAGGCGTCTGTCGAGACTACCTTCCTTCTGCAGACCATTCTCAGGGGCACGCCCCGTTCCATCCAACGAGGATCTTTCCAAGGGGCCAGGGCTGATACACAGGCCCGGTCTACCTTGACGCGAAGGCGTCCCAGACGCCAGGCGCAGGATGGAACTTGTGGTTTCAGCCAATACTGAAGGGGCCGCATGCGGAACAGGCCCAACTGTAGTACTGGAGACACCGAGGCCATGAGGCCTAGCATCCTCTGAAACACCTTGAGGGGGCGAGAGGCTTCAACTCTGAATGAAGCTGCGAGCTGCTGAATGGCCAGCGCAGGTTCTGGCACGGCTATCACCCTCATTTGGGCTGAGTCTAAAACTGTTCCCAGGAACGATATCCGTTGGCTGGGGGACAGCGCGCTCTTGACAAAATTGACCCTGAGTCACAGGCATTCTAAGTGGCTGAGGAGGAGGGATCTGTGAGATAGTAGCTTGTCCTCCGACTGGGCCAGAATTAGCCAGTCGTCGAGGTAATTTAGTGCGGATTCCCGTCTGTCTCAGCGGGGAAAGAGCCGCATTCATGCACTTTGTAAAAGTGCAAGGAGCTAGGGACAGTCCAAAGGGAAGGACCGTGTATTGATAAGCCACTCCCTCGAAGGCGAATCTCAAGAATCGTCTGTGACGGGGGGCTATCTGGATGTGAAAGTAAGTGTCTTTCAGGTCCAGCGAAAAGAACCAGTCGCCTGGGCATACTTGCGAGAGGATCTGTTTCAATGTAATCATCCTGAACGGCCGTCTCATGAGGGCGTGATTCAGATATCTGAGATAGAGAATGGGCCTTAGGCCGCCATCCTTCTTGGGGACGAGGAAGTAATGGCTGTAGAAGCCTGACTCGCTCTCGGCTGGGGGAACCGTTTCTATGGCTCCTTTTGCCAGCAAATTCATCACCTCGGCGCGCAGGACGTGTGCATCCTTGCTCTGAACCGAGGTGAAGACCCCTCCGCTCAAACGCGGGGGTCTTCGAGCAAATTGGAGTGTATAACCTCGTTTTATTATCCCCATGACCCAGCTTGACACTCCCGGGGATGGCCTGCCAGGCTTCTGCAAGGGGCTGGATTGGCTCGAGCGGTGGGCCGCCTAGGGGGGACCTGACGCTCGCAATGAGTGGAAGAGGAAATTTGCTCTCTTTTTGAAAATGTTTGTGTTTTATTTTTCCCGCTATAACAGCGGTTGGTTGTGTGGACGTGATTAGAACGGGCCCCATGTTCACAACAGTATTTTTGGTCTCAAACACACTGCCATCGGCACCCGGAACTGAACGGGGTGCTTGGAGGCATAACAGAAGCGCTTTGGGGGGTTGTCCGGCTGCAGCGAGACTTGGCCCCCTCCTCTTCCTGTCCCGCAGATCGGGATGACGCCTGAGGTGCAGGGTCCAACACTATCTTGGGTCGGCGTTTAGGAAACTGGCATCTGGCCGAGTGGGAGCGCTGGCGAGGCTCGGGCTTAGGAGCCGTGGGAGCAATTGGTGGTGCGGGCTTTGCGGGGTGCTGAATTGGCACATTTTTGGGGCGACTAGAAGCACAAATGGAGAAATGTTAATTTTGTTAGAATGTTACAAAAACAACATTTTTCATCTTAGAAACATTGCCTGTTTCTGATGCAGAAAAGCTAGTTCATGCATTCATGACCTCTAGACTGGACTATTGTAATGCACTGCTAGGTGGTTGTCCTGCATCTTCAATAAACAAACTACAGGTAGTCCAAAATGCAGCGGCTAGAGTCCTTACCAGGTCAAGAAAATATGATCATATTACCCCAATTTTACAGTCTAAGTTCAGTCTATGAAGTTAAGCAATTTCATAAGATAAATTCTAAGAAGTTCATAAGAATGTTTTTAAGTGCAATTCGTGGAATTTCTATTAAGTTCTCAAGTATATATTTAAAAGGACAGTTTACTCAAAAGTGAAAATTCTCCTCAAGCTATAACAAACCTACAGTATATGACTTTCAGACAAACAGTTGACGGTAGCCATTTACTTCCATAAAATGGGGAAAAAACACTATGGAAGTCAATGGTCAACTGTCAACTGTTGGTTTACCATTTCTCAAAATATCTTCTTTTGTGCTCAACAGAAGAAAGAAACTCATACAGGTTTAAAACAACATAAGAGGGATGATGACATAATGTGCATCATCCCTGCACATTTTTTTGGGTGAACTATCCCTTTAAGAACATTGTATTTGTGACCCCTGCTGGCAAAATGAGTTGGAATGTGCACGGGCTAATTACGAGCTACAGGCAAAACAAGTAAAAAAAAATGTTAGTTCCCTTTCAGTCGGTCACTCCGAGTCACGTTGGTGACCCACGAATTGGTATATCGCTTCGATAGACCAATCTACTTCGAGTGTAATTCTGTGTTGGCGAGATGGCGCTTCAGCGGTGGTCAAGTGTCGAGTGGGTTGCGCACTTCAGGCTGCACTACCCCCTGTCGTGTTGCAAGTGGCCATCTCCCCCTGTGCGCCTCAGCACTAAAAGAGCATTTCCTAAATAGCAAATTTCTCTAAAAGAGCTCCACGGGAGCATCTTTATAAAGACGACGGATCGTCCTTATAAGGATGCCGTTTCACCCGTGCGTTTCTGGGTGCGGTCGTTACCTGGCACCGGGTGATGGTCACGATCGCTGCCTCACGTGTCTGAGCATTAAGCACGCTGAGGTGGCCTTCGTGGATGAGTCATGTTCTCATTGCGGGAAGATGACCATCTCGGAGCTGCGAACCAGGCTCCGCTACCTGCGAGGGGGTGGAGTCCCGTTGCCGCTGCCGCGATCTGGGGCTTGTTCTGGCGGACAGACGAGAACCACTTCCGGCAGTAGCACGGGCGGTTTAAGGGTTACAGTGATGGCAAACCCCGCAGGGAACCAACCCGCTGGGGACCATCACTCCTCTTGCTCCTCCTCTTTAAAGAGCATACCAGCGGTATCCAGTGGACCTCCCCCCGACCAGATGTCGATCTCAGCATCGGAGGGCGTCGAGTGGAAACCTCCCCCGTGTCCCGGGCCCTCGAGGTTGGACGATTGGTTTCTCGGGGTGGCTCGCGCTGTTTCTCAGCGCCCCGCCCCGGTGCCTTTCTTCCCGGAAGTGCATGATGAGCTTACCAGGTCGTGGACGGCACCTTTTACTGCCAGAAACCAGCCTTCTAGCTCCTCCTCCCTCACCACCCTCGATGGTGGTGCAGCAAGGGGGTATTCAGTGATCCCCCCAGTGGAGCGTTCGGTAGTGATGCAGTTGTGTCCTAAGACCGCCTACTCCTGGCGGGAAGACCTGTTGCTCCCTTCCCGGGCCTGTAGGCAATCGTCTGGTCTGACCGGCGGTGCTTATATGGCTTGCGTGGAAGCTGCCTCCACCTTATACGCTATGGCGTTACTGCAGGTGCACCAGGCTAAGGCACTGAAGGACCTGCACGAGGGTGGTCACGATTCGGAAATTCTGAAAGAGCTCCGAACCGCCACTGACCTCGTGCTCCAAGCGACGTAGGTCACCGCGAGTTCTCTGGGTCATGCGATGTCCATGCTTGTGGTCCAGGAGCGCCATCTCTGGCTGTGTCTGGCGGACATGAGGGACACCGACAAGGTTCGGTTCCTCAATTCCCCTGTGTCCCAGACCGGCCTCTTCGGCGACG
>NW_015536493.1:119961-120569 GCF_001515605.1 Sinocyclocheilus anshuiensis | reverse complement strand
TCCCGGCGTTGGCCTCACGGCCGACGGTACCCAAATTCTCGACAAAAGAGCAGTTTCCTTTATCTCTGGGTCTCAGGAGGGCACGGAGAGTTGCGGACGGACTAATGCCGGACCTCACTCATCCTCCTCCTTTGCCAGCCGGCAGCAGCGGGCGGTTAGAGAGCGTCAACAAAGGCCCTACTCACGCACCCTCTGCCAACCCGTGGAACCAGGTGAGCCTTGCACCCCACACTCACACCCCTCTCCGGCCCGCTCACAAGCCGCCCGAGTTGGGTCCCTGTGTTCCACCTCGCTGCACCACTGTGGGTACGGCTGTGGTTCCGCTGGTCCCACTTGTACGGTTTCTGGGTGCTTGGTCAGCGCTACCCAGCCCGTCTCACTGGCTTCTGTGGACCATCAGCCTCGGCTATGCGATTTAGTTTGCATGGCGCCCGCCCAAGTTCAGCAGTATCCGCCTCACTACAGTGAGGGCGGCCGATGCCCCTGTTCTGCGGGCAGAGATCGCAGTCCTACTGGCGAAGGATGCGATAGAGCCGGTCCCTCCGGCCGATATGAGGTCGGGGTTTTACAGCCCGTACTTCATTGTACCCAAGAAAGGCGGTGGGTTG
>NW_015536493.1:118677-119005 GCF_001515605.1 Sinocyclocheilus anshuiensis | reverse complement strand
GTTCTTCTCCCTGACCGAGGGAACACTCGCCAAAGACGCACTGGCACACAGCTGGCCACAGGGCCTATGCAAGTATGCGTTTCCCCCAGTGAGCCTTCTCGCACAGACACTGTGCAAAATCCGGGAGGACGAGGAGCAAGTCTTGCTAGTGGCGCCGTATTGGCCCATTCGGACCTGGTTCCCCGAGCTAGTGCTCCTCGCAACAGCCCCTCCTTGGCCGGTTCCTCTGAGGAAGGATCTACTGACTCAGAGACGGGGCACCGTTTGGTACCCGCGTCCAGACCTTTGGAAACTCCATGTCTGGTCCCTGGACGGGACGCGGAGGGTC
>NW_015536493.1:104327-118115 GCF_001515605.1 Sinocyclocheilus anshuiensis | reverse complement strand
GCGTGGAAGCGCGGCACTCACCGGGTCCAAGTTACACCGGCCTGTCGCCAAACCTTCACCCCGTGGTCAGATCTTGCATTCCTCCGGGCAGGGGTGCCCCTAGAGCATGCTGTGGTCTACACGGATGCCTCCACCACCAGGTGGGGTGCCACGTACAACGGGCATGTAGTCTCAGGGGTTTGGACGGGCCCGCAAGGGAACCGTGGAAGGCTGGGTTCCATATTGAGACCTAAGCGGTTCTTGTATGTGTATAGTCCACGGTATAGCCATAGAGCCTGTGTTCCCCGGCAGACTTCTGCCTTTCCAAGAGGGTTACAATCACCTGCAGTTCTCCATATACATCTAAGTGGATGCTATATGTGTATTTGCTTCCGAAAACTTCTTCGGGAAGGATGGGGCTTCCGCAGTGTCCCTGTTCCAAGTGGAGCGGGTACATTTTCCCAGTGTTATCCAATCTCACTCAGTAAGGTAGTGCTTTGAAAATTGGTGAGTGGAATTACTTGTCCCGAGCCCCGGCCTACACCCGATAGGGGTGCAGGCGGCTCACACAGGGCACTGGGCACTGGAAGGGATCCCAATTCGTCGGTCACCGACGTGACTCGGAGTGACCGACTGAAAGGGAACGTCTCGGTTACATATGGTAACCTTCGTTCCCTGAAGGAGGGAACGGAGATGTCACGTCCCGTTGCCACGGTTGCTGTACCACCGCTGAGTGGCCGGGTCGCCGGCTCGGCTCCTCAGCGAAAACCTGGTATGCATTGCACCTGCTGCCTTATTATACTCACGCTGTGATCAGCGGCAGCTGGATGCAATAAATGCATGCCAATGTGCATTCGCTCGTTTAGTTTACACTCGAACTAGATTGGTCTATCGAAGCGATATCCCAATTCGTCGGTCACCGATGTGACGTCTCTGTTCCCTCCTTCAGGGAACGAGGGTTACCATACGTAACCAAGACGTTTTGGTTGAATTTGAGGTTTTCACAAAAATTAGCTCAATAAGCCCTCGTCTAGCAATCCCAATGCTCCACATAGTAATTACACATCTAAAATTATATTTATTTGTATGTTTTCTGAGAGGTTTACCTTCTTTGTTTTAAAGGGGTCATATGATGCTTTTTTTAAAGATCATTATTTTGTGTATTTGGTGTAACAGAATTTGTTGCCAGATTGTCATAGCAAAGTCAGAATTACCTCCTCTCCTAGGTTCATGAAACGGTCGTCCATAAAATGCATTGCTGTTCTGTTGTAAGTGATCTTAAAGATTCCTAAATGCATCTACTTTCGGAAGGCCAAATAAAGTGCTTTTGCTTTCGCCTAGGAACACACAGCGTCTCCCTGACATGGCTGCTTCAACACTAACTGCGGTTACTGAAACCACGCCTTCTTTCTTTGTGTGCACATTTGGGCGCATTATGCAAATATTCCCACATAGTGACCTAGATATGTGGGGGCGTGTTAGAACGAGCCGTTTTAGGGGGGTGTGGCAGAGTCTTAACTTTGATAAAGAATATCTCTTTGGTTTTGAGACTTTAGTCTTTGCAACTTCAGGGATCTTATCTATTCACGAACAGCTTGTAACACTCCAAAGAGAAAGGAAAACTTTAAATCGCATCATATGACCCCTTTAAAAAGCAAAACACTGCATCTGAAGTTTTAGTTTTGGTTTTGAAAGGAACATGCAGGAATGGGAGAATTTGAATTGATTGAAAATAACTGATTGATGTTAAAAAATTCCTGTCCTGGGAAGTATTCATGCAGACACAATCTGTTATGTCTTAAGCGAACATTTGGTTAGCTGTTGGGGAAAAACATCTGATGTGTAACATTATATTAGATACGTGCATTACAGTTGGTCTTAATATATAGGCTGTCTGTCTCAATGTTAATCAAACTATAAAAGAAAAGAGGGAATCACTTAGTGCTCTTGATTGAACTGCTTTTGTAGTTTTCATAATAAGTTCATTTGTAATGAATACAATAATGTATATAATACATTATATTTTTCCTATAGATTGGTGTGTGCCAAATTTGGTGGCATTAGCAGAGATTTTAAGGTATGGTTGCTCATTGATTTTATTTTGGAACCATCAGAAAGCTTTAAGTAGATTATTCTTAAAATTGACTTTGCTGTCTCTGACAGGTGTCGCTCAGTAATTTTTTGTCCGATTCCAACAAATCATACATCATTTTGAAGGTATTTATAATAGAGAATGTGAAAATAACTAATTTTCAACAATAGTCAACATTTCATTTCAACAATAGTCATTATGACGTGCTTTGCCAGCACAGGTCACATTTTTCTTCTTAAGAAATACTGTAGGGTGGTTCTTGCTGATTCAATATAAATCTCCTCAAAGGCCATCTTTTTGTAGTGCCTGCAGATGATCGTAATAATCATAAACACACACACACAACACTAGGGAGAAGTGTTTTTTGTCTCAATCATGTTCAAATATTTAAGACAGCACTGAGACAAGAGGGTCACACATTACCACATAGATCACAGGAACATCTTGCTCTCAAGGAACACAGAAGATATGGGTTTAGCGATATCTCTGCACTTACAGAGACCTGGACTGAACCCTTCTCAAGCCAAGCATCTATTATACATGGCTCTAAATGTCAGTAAAACCCGACTGTCTGTGAAACCTCTTTGATTCAGCCTTCTTGATCTGGATTGGTCTGATTATAATACTAATTTCCACACCTTGTTTTGCCATTTTCAGCACTGCTTTATTCTGCTTAATTAAAACTTAAACGTTTTCAGTTCTTGAAGGAACCCCCAAGATCTGATGGCACATGACCAGAGTGCTGAAGGCAACATTTCTGAGGCGAGCCGCTAAGACATCTGTGCAAAACACGCCTCCATCTGCTGCGAGTCTCCATTTACTGCCTTACACACTCTGACACACTGCTGACCTGTGATGTTGATTAAACATAAACACACACACACACACACACACACACACACACACACACACAACTTCTGTTTCAACTGGCTTTACAGTCAATGAAGGGACTGTGGATGGTCTGTGGGACTAAATACAATAAGGCAAACTGGTCCTTAAAATAAAAAAAAGCTTCTACTCCACAGAATATAATAAACAGTACAAATAACAATAATAATAGAAGTAGAAAATAAGAGACACATTCACAAGAGGGCTAAGATTACTTCTCATTAGCTGTTCGAGGACATTTCAGGTGTCGGATCCCACACAATCCCATTTGCTTTGCTGAGATACGACAACGCAGAACAGGACAGAATAAAACCAAATGTATTTTTAGTGTAGCAAACCTTTTCATGATGAATAATAATATTACGTATGATGAGCCACAACAAACAGCCCCTAAAAATTAGTAGCATGCTAATTTCACCAAAAGCAGGTTACGTAAAGCTGTTACCATATGTAAAACCACCTTTTCACCAGATTTGGCAGAGTATCTTTAGCTCCGCTCATGCTTTACGTGATGATGACTTATACATACATTCCTCTTACTGCTAACTGTGCCTGTCATTAGGATGCATTTTCTCTGCTTGCTGCCTTCCGCTAACTGCGTAGCCATGAAATCTTAATATCTGAGAGGAAGTCGGACGAGTGCGGATTAAATGTGTGAGTCATCCATAGGAATGTAGTTCCTGGCTGTAGGATGCTGACAGATGCATTCAAACACCACGGGGTCTGATGCTTCTCCTAAATGGAGTGTGTCATGGGCTCTTCGCTGCACTGTTAACCAAGTGCAGCACAAAAAAAGATAGTTGCTTAGTGCTCTCACACATTTAGTTTATGGACCACTACAGGCCCAAGGCATTTCTGAAATGACTACTGTTCATAATCCAGTTACTCTGCTATAGTAGCATTGCCACCTGTTAACAAAATCCCACAAAAAAAAAAAGACCCAGAGGGCCTGAAGATTTTCACATTACTTGAAATTATGTTTTTTAAAAGGGCTCATATCATACTTTTTTATCACTCAAGTTTTCCTCCCAGAGGTCCACTTATAATTTTAAATTGAGGTTTTTATATCAGAAACATTCATAAATGCAGCCCAGCCTAAAAAAAAAAAGTTTTTGCAAAAGTTGTTGCAACATTTCTGCAAAATGATATGCTCTTGAATGTTTTTGTGGAAATTTTAAGGTGAAATGTCCAGTAAGCAGCACTAAACAAGGTTTTTTTTTTCTTTCTGAAATAGATGAAAATTATTCTGTCAAAATTTGACTATGTTGGTTGTTCTATGCCTATATCATGCCAGTTGGGAAATGAAATGTTTAGTGAGTGAAGACTATCGGTTACATTAAACAAAATTGATAGTGTAAAGAAAAGCAAAGGTGAGATAAAAAAAAAAAAAGCACTTGCTGAAGCAACTGCCATTTTTGATTGCTTCCACAAGGCAACAGTTGTAGTCAAAAGTTTGCATACACTTTGCAAAATCTGCAAAATGTTATGTATTTTACCAAAATACATTGTTTTATTTAGTACTGACCTCAATAAAATATTTCACATAAAAGAGGTTTACATACGTCCACAAGAAAAAGTAATAGTTGAATT
Organism: Sinocyclocheilus anshuiensis; assembly: GCF_001515605.1. Taxonomy (NCBI): domain Eukaryota; kingdom Metazoa; phylum Chordata; class Actinopteri; order Cypriniformes; family Cyprinidae; genus Sinocyclocheilus; species Sinocyclocheilus anshuiensis. The sequence goes on along the minus strand of NW_015536493.1, from coordinate 113,566 downwards.
TATAAAAATGACCCTGTTCAAAAGTTTACATACGCTTGATTCTTAATACTGTGTTGTTACCTGGATGATCCTCAGCGGGTTTTTTTTTTTTTGTTGTTATTCACGAGTCCCTTGTTTGTCCTAAACAGTTAAACTGCCTTCTGTTCTTCAGAAAAATCCTTCAGGTCCTTTTGCATATTTGAACCCTTTCCAGCAATGACTGTATGATTTTGAGATCTATCTTTTCACAATGAGGACAACTGAGGGACTCAGTTGCAACTATTACAAAAATTTTATCCTCACTGATGCTCCAGAAGGACAAACAATACATTAAGAGCCTAGAGGTGAAAACTTTTTGAATTTAAAGATCAGGGTAAATTGAATTTATTTTGTCTTCTGGGAAAATAAGAAAAAAATACACATCTTCATTCTGTTAAAAGTTTACACCTCTGTCCCTTAAAGCTGCACTGAAGCACCTGTGTTCCTGCATCAATAACCAAGTAAATCACTGGTTAATGTACATTTATGCGACAACTTTATGGAGTCAGGAACGCAAGTCAGGAATGGGGTAACTCTGTGAACCTTGATGTGAGGGCCAAAAGATAGACAGATTGTTTGTTTGTTTGATTGATTAAATGACTTTAGCACCAAGTTCAAATGATCATAACATTGCCAGCATGTTAGCCTTTTTTTTTTTTTGAGGGAAAGAAAAACCATGAACTGTACAAAATCACATAACTTCAAAATGAATCGACTTATCCATGCTGAAAACTAGCTTATCATGGCCACTAGGGTTCATTACTGCCTACATGTATATCTAAAAAGAAAAAAATGTGATAAAGTCTTTGCAAGTCATACTTGCAACTTTCCTCTGAAAAGAAAAGAGCAAAGTTCATGGCGGCATCTCAAGTTTTATTGGTCCTTATGTGATGAAACTGCTCTTTATTTTCGCATGAAGTCCTTGAGCCCTTGATGTTTCTGAAGGAGTGACGAGGCAGATGAGAACAAGAGTGTAATGTCACTTGTATAAAGTGACCGAGGTGAATTTCTGCAAAGTAACAAGACAGCACATACTTCAGCATCTGGGAGTCAAAGGACAAGGCTAAGCAATGAAACCGTCACAGACCTTTGTCTTTGGAAGCCATCAGAACAAATAAAGCCAGGCAACCCACGCAGAGCCGTGCTGTCTCTAAACTATCTCTGCTTCAGACTGAATGAGCGCTGAAAAAAATGCTGTCTCTTTTCAAAAGATGCTGATTTCATAGATTCATTACATGATTGGCTTTCTGTGTGGGGGCTGTTTTTTCTGCGCTTGATTGAAAAACCATTCACCTGCCACAATGGACAACATCTCTTCATTATTTCTCAGTGCCGCACTGGCAACCTTGGGAATTGTATGTTGAGTGAAAAACAGCCTTCGAAGCAACAGACTTCTGATAAAGTCTGGATGTGCCATTAAAGTAAGAAAGTTGTGTGATATTAAGTTACACTCAGTTGCACTTGAAGCCTAATTTAATAAGTCCACAAAGTTTGTTCCCTACTTCCCTAAGTTTTTTCAACACTATAAAAAGTGTTGTTTTTTTTCTAATCTGAAGGCACTATATGATAAAGAGAAAAGACAATGTAAATAGTGTTTCATGCAAGCATTACAGAGATGTGGGTTTTTTCATGACACAGATCCCACAGGACACTCTTAGCACATCTATGTCAAAAAAGGCATGTGCGTATTATATTCATTTCACAATTTTTGTTTGTCGTCTTCTGCTTATTTTGCTATGGTAGAACAAAAGGGATCTGTACAATTTTTAAAAAAGTTTTTGTACAAGGTCTGTTATACTTACCAAGGCTGTATTTATCAGATCAAAAAAACATTTACACTGTGAAATATTACTAGAATGTAAACTTGTCATATATATATATTTATATATATATATATATATATACATACACGTATGCAGCTTAATCGTTTTATGGAACCAGTGAAATTTTTTTTGTAATAAATGTACAAATCTTTACTGTCACTTTTGCATTTTTGCTGAATAAAAGTTTTCTACTCAATTAAAAGTTAATAAAAGTCTTGCAAGTCTTGCAGTTACAGAAAATGAACAAACACAACCGGTGAAAGCTTTATAAAATCATATCACAAGAAAGATGCATTGCCTGTAAAATACGAAACAAAATTTTGACAAGGAATCTGTTTATATTGCAGTACTGCAGCATAAATTGCAGCACTGCATTATACATAAAATATTATGAACGACTACCGATGCTTGAATCAAACTCACTCAGAAAACAAAAATTTCTGACTAATCTACACCACACTACAGTATCAATCAGAATCACATGTGCTCCAAAGTCTCCAATTCCAATCAGTGCTCATTAACATAAAGCTAAACTTTTGTCACTGAACACCCTCTCATTGCTTCAGCAATAGTAACTGTAGCTTAATGCTGTCACAGTGAGATTCAGTCATTTAAAAATCCAAACAGCTGAGAACAATTCAGTTTTTACTATATGTGAATCAATTCCACATACTCGTGTCATTTAAAAACTACGGGTTAGAACAGAATACAAATAGAAAGATGGATGTGGATCTGTCAGCAAACTGTGTGTCATTAGCTGTGCTACACTGCATGAACACAAAGCATTGCAACACTTACTGTAGCTCTGTCAAAAAATCATATGTACGTGTTTTTTTTTTTTTTTTTAATAAAAAAAGCTTTTATAAACACCTGCAAGCATGCACACTGAGACATACACACTGTGACTGTGAGTATTTTCCTTTTTTGGAACAATGTGGTCAACCTGCCACTAATTGCTTAAATATTAAATGACAAAGAAAATGAATTTTGTCCATTATTTTCCTCTACTGAAGCAGTGTTGTTAGTTAATGGTAAAAATAAATATTGTATAGATTAAAAAAAATGGCAAAAGTACAAAAAATACTAAAAGTTAAAGTAAAAGTAAAAATAAAATGAAAACTGAAAATAAAAGCTAATTTAATACACGAATAAACACTATATATAATATACTTCATGTACTATACATAACAGTATATAAATAATACTAACACTGTGCTGAAGTTGGCAACCCTATTGATATAGCAGAACCAACATTGACTGCACACTAACCAAGTTATGAAACTATTAGAGTCAGTGGCATATGGTAATGATCACAAAATACACAGCAGCCTCATATCCAATGTGACAAAAAAGATAAATGCTCCAAAGGAGCGTGTAAACACAGTAGCTCTGTAATTTATCACAGTGAGTCAATGTTTTGAGTTCAGTCGTATTTCGGGGTCAAAGTGAGAGGCGAGACTGAAGTGGGGCGGCCTGATGAGAGAGATCGGGTGAACTGATTAGCCCGAGTGCTCTGTTTCACAACCCTCCATCACAGGCAAATCAGTGTAACTGAGATCTCTGTCCAAAAACCCGATGGCCTAAACACCTTGGCTGATTCTGATTGGACCGCTGCTGGCAGGACTGAGAGGAGACAGCAGGAGTGGCCAGTTACCTTAGCAATGGGCCCAATTTAGAGTGGCTTTCTCATATTGTACTGCTGGGTACATCGCAGCAAGTGTATAGAAATTATGAACAGCCCTTTTCTTTTAATTAAATTAAATATTCCTGTTATTTACTTTATCAGCTAGTTTTTCTCAGTCATGCATTCAGTGGCTGCTCTGAGGACCATCTGTGTGACCCTCCATCCACAACAATCAGATTCCTTTTACCTGCAAGGAGGAAAATAATTACTTGACCTAATTACTCTAACAATTGGGTCAGCCAATTATTTTTGACTGGTAATTTGTCACTGCATGTACTGTTAAAACATAACTTCATCTTACATTTTCCTCACTGATTTTTTCAGTAACACGGACGAAACATCTCCATGTAAGTATGGGAACGAAAACAGTTTATAAACATATCAAAAATATTTTGTCACAAACTTTCTCAGGTCTTTAAGCATTGAAAGAAGCCACGTGTTACTTTTATTGAAGATGGGTTTTGAAAAAAAATATCTGGGTTATTTTTGAAATGCTGGTTTTTGAAGTTCAGAATCCATCATGGGGGAGCTACATTTTCCCCTGGATATGTGGAACAGAAGCCTATAAGTCAATAATTCCTGGGGAGCATTATCAAAAGTAGAGGAACAGGCGACAGGAATACAGAACAGCTATTGACAAAGGTCAGCACAGTCAGCAGGACCAGGTCCTCTCTCACCGCAGAACATTTGAAAACGAGTAATACAGAGAATATCAATGTCATAATTGTTTTTACAATAATGTGCATTGATGAATAGTTAAAGACCCCTGAGGTGAAAATCAAGTTTTTAACCTTGTTTACATGTCTATCTGCTGTGTTTAATATGCTTAGAGACAAATCATGTGCAAATTCATCAGTCAACACCATTGCTGAATATTTTCTCCTTAAAATTACAACGTAACAAAGACTGTCTCAAAAATGAGGTTTGAAGCATCTAATGTTTCCTGCCATCACAAACATGTAACCAATCCAGTCGTACATCCGGGGACCGTGCATTTCTGATCAATAGTGAAGCATTTCTGCTTAATAGGGGTGTAACGGTACATGTATTCGTACCGAAAATTTTGCATGTGTACCGAACAAATACAGCATTGATTTAACCATGGCACAAGTTAAACGTCATTGGAAACTTCCAGTTTTATATATTGTTACTTTTGATAAGAAACAAAGTGTCATCTTTCAAATTATGTCAATTTTTTTCAGGAAATTCAAACAATAAATTATGTTTTTACGCTCTTTGATGTGGCACGCTGTATAAACGCGCGATCATCCCTTCATCTTTACTAGTTTTAATGCGAATTAAACATGAATGAACATCTCATGCCTCACATAATTGTTCAATCAGTGTTTCAACTGCAGAAAGACAATTTTACAGCTTGTAAAAAAAATGTCACGTAGCATTTCATTTACCTCAGGCAAGTCATCAGTGTCCACAGCTTGTTAGTTCGCTAGAGAAATTAGGTCTAGAAAAGAGCATTTCACGAAATATTAGACTATAACCCTGTATAATAAATGAGGTAAGCGTGTAGAGTTATATTCAAGTCATTTTAAGGCAAAACAATTGTCATTTGATTATCAAAGTTGAGTTTTAAGGGATAAAAAGTGACTGCAGGGGGACTTTAAAAAAAACATCAGGAACATGCATTGTGAAAGCTTTGTGAGCTTAAATGTGTATTACATGATGACTTTAAAGTCCCCAATGAATGAAAATTGAAGTTCAGAAGAAGTTTGGAAAGCTTTAATCTCCACAACAAGGTCTCAGGCAGGATTTATTGGCTCCTGAAAGCACCCCACCTGAGCCTGTGATGTTGTTTGATGCTTTGGTTCAACGGTTCAGGCAGGAACACTAAAGCTGCACCCACTCAGGGAACACTGCAAACATACCTGGGCATCCGAGGAAGATCTGAGGATCTTCATAGGCGATGTTATAAGAAAATAACTACAGGAATACATTTAACATGAAAGACTGATTGTAACAACATAGACATGACAGTTCTATCTACATCTAAACCTTTCGAAAGAAATTAATACTGTTATTCAGCAGAGACACTTTAAATTGATCAAAAATGACAATAAACGCATTTATAATGTCACAAAATATTTCTATTTCAACTAAATGCTGTTATTTTGAACTTCACCAAATAAAAATGTATCACTCTTTCCACAAAAAAAATATTAAGCACTCTTTTTAAACATTCATAAAAATAATGTTTCTTAAGCAGCAAATCAGCATATTAGAATGATTTCTGAAGGATCATGTGTCACTGAAGCTTGGAGTAATGATGCTGAAAATTCAGCTTTACCATCACAGAAATAAATTACATTGTAAAAGATATTCAAATACAAAACAGGTATTTTAAATTATAATAATACTCCAAAATGTTTTTACTATATTTTTGATCAAATGCACGCAGCCTGGAAGAGGCTAAGAGACTTATTTTGAGGAAAAAAAAAAAAAACTCACTGACCCTAAAACAGTTGTGTATCTAAATTTAAACCTATCTAAAATAAATTAAATTCACATAATTAATATTATTTTATTATTACTATTACTATTATCACTACTACAATTAATAAGCTAATTATTTATGCAATATTTGGCCATTTTGAGATTATTATGATTAACCTATTAGCTCCCTCTTATGTCAGTCTAAATATAGTGATAATATTGTCTTTAGATAATTAATATGTTTTCAATAATTTTTTTGAATTTTAAGTAATGATGTGTTGCTTTTTATTATATTACATTCATTTCTGATTTAAGCCATTGTATGTAATTTATGCCAATGTTTGCCACTGTATTGTGTGGTCTGCATTATATTATGCTGTTATAATATTGGCTATTGGTCACCTTGCTCTTTAGACATCATGTATCAATATCGGGCACTGAAAAAACCTTACTGGTCGACCACTAGGCCGATCTCAATCCTCCTCCCTTTTAATAATTTCCTGTCTTCTAATATTAAAAGTGGCCAAAAACAAGATCCAAAATACATGAAAAAAGAAAAAAAATCCATAGTCATGATACACATCCAGCTAAAACAAACACGTGTCCACAGCACACTCAGTTTGGGAGCGCTGACTCAACTCAACTCCGCCTCCTAAAACTCAGGCCTGTGGCTTGCAGCAGCAGCTGAACTTTGCTCACAACACCTCCTGCAGTGGTCACAGGTCACTCTGACTCGTCTGTGGTGACTCTGGTCCTTACTGTGTGGGTCACAGTAGGTTCCGTCTGTCCTGGAGGCCTGCCGCCAGTTTTCACTTTTGATCAGTGAGGCACAGGTCCTTGGGTAAACGCCTGCACATGGGCTACAAGTACTGCTGAGAGATCTCACAGACTCCGTCCTGCTGGTGCCCCCACCAGTATGCAATTAACAAATGACTCATCAAACTGAGGCAGAAAAACAGCCTGTTTTACAAACACAGCAAAGACAAAGTTTGCACCACTGAATCCAGAGTAAATGGACTTCATTTGAATCTCAGCCCTGTTTGACCCTTGTTTATAATTTGCTAGACAATATGGTAATTGTACAATGGAGTACGGGGAAATTAATTCAATTCCAGGAATATGATGTTTTGACTAATTACATGTAAAATGCTGTTAACCCATTAATACCGCAGAGTACTTCGTGCATTGTCTTAGAAAACAAAAATGTAACAACTGTAAAACGTTTGTAATACACAGCCTTAAATGGCCTTAATTAAAATGAATTAAAATAAACAATTTTTAGTGTAGTGAAATGCAACCTCGGTGAAGAAAGTGTTTTAAAGGGGTCATGAACTGGTTGTTTTTTATTTTGTACTGTTCTCTGAGGTCCAATTATAATGTTATCAATATTTTTACATAAAAAAAACATCTTAATTTAGAATAGGCTATTTTCTGTCCTGTTTTTAACCCCCCTCATCTGAACGCTCTATTTGAATAGATGTGGCGGATTGTAGACTTGGAAGTAAACGCCCACTGCTATGATTGGCTAACAGTTTGTGTATGTTTGAGAGCGTACATTCATTACTAATAGATGGACGCTGCTGTGATTTAGATCAAAAACGCATAAATACTCAGTACATATAAAAAAATCTGTAAAAACAGACAAAGCAATAGTGACTATACGTAATAAAACAGTTACTCACACTTGTGTGTTGCGACATTACTGCCGGATCCAATATATCCGGCACAGCACTTTCTGGAAATCCGCGGTAAAATTAAGTGAACAAAGGGACAAGTTCTTATTGACGCGGTCTGGAACTTCATTCAAAATAAAGTTGATTCACTCTTTCCTAACATTGGGATCAGAAGAAAGGCAATGTAAAGACCTTTTTTTTTCCCACAAATTGGCACTGCACAGTGTCTTGTTGTCTTCAGAGCATCTTTATCATTTCACGTTTGCCTCTCTTGTAAACACTACATGCACGAATTGGTGGGCAGGGCTAAACAGGCAGTGATGCAGAATCGGTGGGCGGGGCTAAATAGGCAGTGATCAAGAATCGGTGGGCAGGGCTAAACAGGCAGTGATGTAGAATCGGTGGGCGGGGCTAAATAGGCAGTGATGTAGAATCGGTGGGCAGGGCTTAACATGCAGTGATGTAGAATCTGTGGGCGGGGCTAAATAGGCAGCGATATAGAAGCAGGCGTTAATCTTCCTCTGCGGAGGCAGTGTTTAGCCACACTATTACATCATAGAGTGGTACATTCTACAAGCTGTTGTTTTGGCAGATTGGCTTCAATATAAGCTGTTTTTAGACTAATAAGAAAGTTTTGAGTTCTGAAACTTACAGGATGTTTTTATAGTACAGTGTCCTCTTGTATGTCAAAAGATCAAGGGAATTTTGGTTTCTCAGTTCATGACCCCTTAAATATCAGCTTTGAAATTCAGATTTACAGTTATTTTTAGCATGAGGATATAGGGAAAATATTCATATATCAATCAACAAATCAAAAATATTAATCAGTTATTAAAAATCACTTTACTACAGTTGTCTCAGGCCAACTGTTGTTTTTGTGGAACCCATTTAATATGACTACAATAATAACAACAGTTATTATTAGTAGTACTACAACCCCTACTACTACTATTCTTAAAATATTTGTATTTGATTAAATAATAAAAATTAGACAAACTAATAAAATATTTCTACAGTAGAAATAATATATAGTAACAATAACAATAATAATAATAATTTTGTGCATGTTTTCCAATGTTTTATGAGCTGAGGGATGAATCTAAATGATTTTCTGTGGTATTGTCACATACGCTGCTGATAGAGCTTGGTGTTTTTATGATTTTCTGTGGCAATGTCACATATGCTGCTGATAGAGCTTGGTTTGTATTTAACCCATAATATTGCTTTAATTCAGACACGTCTTTATAAATGACAGCACAGCACTGTCAATAAAAGCTTTTGTTCATATTCAAACCCACTGGTCAAATAAAAGGTGGTCTGTTCTGTCTCAGTGGGTCACAAGCGACTACAAATCTGATTGTACTCTGGTGCTACTGAACAGGTTAACAACCCAATGAGATGTATTCTACTGTTTGTGTCATAATGTCCCTATTCATTAAATGCAGTTAATCACACACCGAACCTGAGGGAAGCCTCCATTACAGGTTTCCAAGCAACTAGACCCCTATAAATGACCAAACATGGTCAGAAAAATCTAATTTGACAAAAAAAAAAAAAAAAAAAAAAAAAAAAAAAAAAAAAAAAAAAAAAAGG
>NW_015536493.1:101614-104211 GCF_001515605.1 Sinocyclocheilus anshuiensis | reverse complement strand
AAAAATAAAAAAAAAAAAAAAAAAAAAAAAAAAAAAAAAAAAAAAAAAAAAAAGACAAAAGATGGGCCACATTATCACTGTTCACATATAATGAGTTTTTTGCTTGAGGTTAGGCACGATACAAGCTAAGACAACACAGAAATGCCAGACGTTCAAATGATTGAAGTCAATCTAGGGATAAATGATGGATGACCTGCTATATTTCAAGAGAAGAGATATTAATTTGGTATCTGAGACCATGCAACACAAATAATTTAAATACTGTCATTTTGGGTCCGTTCTTTCTGAGGAAATATTTTACAGAGGAAGTTTTTTGTGTTGGTTGTTACACGGGGTGAATTGTAAGAATGTCAGTTTAACCACTGAAAGTAGAAATCAGGTACAGTCTGAGCCACAGCCTTATAGGCAACGCTCTTGACATATCACAGAGTAACACTTCAGGCGACCTGAGTTCAAGTCCAAAATCAAGATCCTTTCTTAATCTGGTTTCCCTCCATTTAATTTCTATCATTTGCTCTCTCTACTTGATTGCCTTTTTCAAAAAGGCAAAGAAAATGGAAGGAGGACAATATACACCCACTATTTACTGACTATTTATCATTTATATATCATCACAAATTGAATTTCACATGGGATATATTCTGATTAGATGCATGTTAAATAACTGAACACATGTCATGTGAATAAGCAGATACTCTTTTGATTTGATATATAATATCTACTTAAAATCTTCACCAAAATATAAAATATAAGTAATGTAATATATAAAATATAAGCCCTTTTTATATACTTTTCCAATTCAAAATTCAGCTGTGCCACACAGAACTGCATACGCTGTTTACATTCAGTGGATACTCTCAAAAATGGCACCAGGGTGACGCGGAGGAGACAAATTGTTTAATAAAGTCGTTATTTTTGTTTATTTGCATGCAAAAAGTAATCTCGTAGCTTCGTAAAATGACGGTTGAACCCCTGATGTCACATGGATTATTTTACCGATCTCCTTGCTACGTTTCTGGACCTTGATCATGGCAATTACATTGCTGTCTATGGGAGGGTCAGAGAGCTCTCAGAATGCATCAAAAATATCTTAATTTGTGTTCCGAAGATGAGGGTTTAGAATGACATGAGGGTGAGTAAGTAATAAATTTTTGTGTGAACTTTCAACTTGTACTGGTCTGTCACATGACTGAGCACAACATGGTAAGCTTGAAATACATGGCCGTAAATGAGCTTTGAGTGCTACAGATTTCAGGATCTTTCAATGTCAAAATGTTTGGAGTATTCAGGAAACACGTTTAAATATAGTCATTATTTTTGCAATTCCACTTGGTGTTGGTTAGAATGGTCTCGTATTTCCAAATAGTTTATGATCCCCATATAAATGAAAACAGAATAAAAAAAAAAACTTGTTTGTAATAAAATAAAAATATTTGTAATAAAATTATAAATAAAATTACATTTATTTGTGAATCTTATTCCATTTACTGGTGAATGCATTATTTTCCTCTTTACATGTACAGTATTTGTGGTTGATAATCTGTTTATCTGTAAATATGAAATGACACATTTCAGTGTGTTCCTCACAAAAAGGTATTACGTTGCTTAAGAAAACTTGGGATTTTGTGCCTAAGTGATAAGGACACTTTTACATATTTTTTTGTCCTTTCGGAGTTTGACAGTATACAGTAAATCACCATCCACTTTGTTGTATGTAAAACAGAAGGTTGGTCATTTTGTGTTCTGTCTTTCACAGAAGAAAACAGATCGGAATAACATGCGGATGAGTAAATGATGACAGAATTTTCATTTTCTGTGTCCTATTCCTTTAACATTTGATGAGAAAATGTATGCATGCCGCATATGGCATTTTAATTGACGTTAATTTCTTTCCTCACACAGAGCAACAACCTTGAGACAGTTAAGAGATTATACAAACACTATTCTGCTATTACAAAACCCTCACAAGGTGAAAACGGCAACGCACACTGTTACATGAACTCACACATGCACAATCCTATATCTCTTTTGTGTTGACAGCTGTACTGATGAAAGGAGTACTGGGAGTGTTCATCAGTCATCCACTGTCCAGGACGACAGATTTCCTCAAGATGTCAATATCCCCAGCTACTGACAACAACAACCATCCGTCATAGTGAGCATTTATCCACTCCTGCTGTCAAACACATCTAAAGCTATTCAAGACATGAAAATAAGGACAAGAACAATATCAGCTTGCCTCTGTTTACTCAGTTGAGCATGTGAATCTGACGACTCTGTGCAGACCAAAAATGTCCTGCTGAAGACAGTCACTCACTAAGGATATAATACATAAAGAGCTGGCTGAATAGTTCTAATTCTTAGGAAGACCATTTCACATTTCTTGATTCTACTGTACTTTAAAGTAGGGGTGCTCCGACTGATCGGCTACCGATCACTATCGGCCGATAATCACGTTGGGATGTTTGATCGGTGGTCTCTAAAAAGGCCGATCTCAAAAAACCGATCTCAAGCTGATGACGCTGCCGTGAGAGGTTTGGCACGACATGCAGCGGCACCGTCTCAGTCTCTGTCCGGCGCGGGTAAAATAATTATAA
>NW_015536493.1:98408-101532 GCF_001515605.1 Sinocyclocheilus anshuiensis | reverse complement strand
GCGCGCTCTCCTGGAGACCGTGCGCTCATGCACACTCGCAGCACACACACATAATGCCAGGTTCACATTACTCTGTACGTGGTGCGCATTTTTTCCGCGCTTATGTTAACAGATTGATAAAGCGTTCACACTGCACACGGTTGCGGTCCGGCAGTGCGTTCCAGGAGCGGCGCATCTGCAGCAGTGCAGAGATCGTTTCCGCTGCAAGCGCTGAATTCAAGCATTGAATAATGTGTTGCTTATATTTATTGTTTAAACATGTCTGTGAAAGATTGTATTACTGTACTGTGTAAAAAAAAAAAAAAGAATTGCAATGCTGAAAAAGCATTTTCAGTGACAATGTTTGGATTTGAAATCAAAATAATGGATAAATGTTGTTTGTGGTAAACAGCCACGGATCAGTAGCGTACTCCTGTGTGAAAGCACAGTCCGTGTTGCTTCCCCTCTCACAAGAGTCACCTAAGAGGGGAATTCCCCCATTTTCAAAAATGAAATTCAGGCCCTGAATAAATGTCTAAAAATCCTGATTGGAGTATCACTATAAATAGTTATAGATGATAAAAAGAAGGCTTTAAAAAGATCGGTATCGTTGATCGGTATCGGCAGATACTGCTTTCTGTGATCGGCGATCGGCCTCAAAAATCCTGATCGGAGCACCCCTACCTTAAAGGTAACAAATCAGGATTATAAATGCAGAAACTTATTGCACGTGCATTTTTATGCTAATTCGCCAGTATGCTGAATGACTTTCTGGTGACTTTTATTGATGCAAGTTGAACAATTGAACAAATAAATGCCCATTTTTACACTATCGTTGTAAAGGTTTTTGAAAGAAATTAATACTTGTATTTTTTTTATTCAACAAGGATGCATTAAATTGATTTAAAGTAACAGGAAATGTAAAATGCAACAATAGATTTTAAGTAATTTTCAAATTATGTTTTTTTTTTTTTTAAATGTCTATTCATCAAAAAATCAGATAAGAATACATGACTGATTTCTGAAGTATTGTGAGACACTTAAGACTGGAGTAATGACTGCTGAAAATTCAGCCTTGCCATCACTGAAAATGATGACATTTTAAAATACATTCAAATAGCGAACAGATATTTTAAATCGCAATAATATTTCACAATAGTATTGTTTTTTTACTGTATTTTTGATCAAATAAATGTAGACTCGATGAGCATAAGATCTGAAAAACATTCTAACAAATTTTACGATCCCAGACTTTTGAATGGTAGTGCATATATTCCAAATTTGCTTATTTTGAATATGTATTTTTGAATATGCTTTAAATATCCACTATAACGTTTATTTTATCTGTGTGTAATAAGAAAGCCCAAAGCCTACAAGAAAACAACAAGCTGTAATATGTCAAACACACATTTTTGGAGTGAGGATGACAGGAAATTATTTACAACCCATAAAAGAAATGAACATAAATCACTATACAGCCAGGCGAAAGCACGGCAACAGTGTCATAATTAAAATGGTTCCTGGCATACGTTTTTCAATTCATCCTTCAGCCTCTCATCTGCTGTTGTTGAGGACATAATAGTCAGAGAGGTCATGATAGACAGAGAATTCACTAGTAGGAATAGAAAGTGCATGACTAAGTTTATTCAGAATATGATTACCATGTATACAGGTATATTTAAATAGCTGTGCTCTCTATGAAGCACATGGACCTCTTAGGGGAATAAAGACTTAACGAGAAAACGGACATTAATTCTATAACAATGAGCACTTAAACATGGTTAATGAATGAATCTTACATTGATTATGAAAATCAACCACTGATTAGGTTAATGAGTTGAATAAAATATATGTGGGTAAGAATACAGAAATAGAAAGAGCCCAAGACCACACCAACTGTACATTATTAACATTCATTATCGTAATAATCCTTATCACATTCATAATAATGAATAATCCAACTAATATCTCAATTAAGAAGTAAAGAATTTTGATAGTTCTTATTTTTTGCCCTTTGTTAAGTCAAGGTACAGTAGCAAAAGGAAAAGAAAGCGTTCTAGACATATTTATAGACATGTCAGAAGAGTAAACATGGCAATTACACACTGTGGTGTCATAATGAGATCTTCTTCATAGTTTTAGTCACTTTCTGTGACAGGACCACTGAGAGGACTATAAAGTGTCTTGCTGTTATGGTAATGTCTGATGGTAAATGGAACTGTTAACATGCACAAAAATGTAGGATTTTCATTTCAGAATGCATGTAATGTGCACATAAATGGCTATTTTCATTGCACTGCAGCATAAGGGGCCATTCACACAGAAGATGTTTTCACACAGAAGACACGGCGTCTTAAAAACATGGCTCATGGGCAAGACGCTACAAAAGATGTGAGGCACAAGTGCAACGGTCATCTAGCGCGCTTACATAGACAAACAATGGAAAAGTAGTGCATTGGAATGGAAAAACACATTCTGTGTGAATTAGTGTTGTCAAAAGACCCGGTACTTCGGTACCAAGTCGGTACTAAAAAAATTAAAACGTTACGGTACCAGGTTTTTTTTAAGTACCGGTGGTACCGAGTACCCGGTCAACCCGGTTCTTGATGCGCTATCCGAAAGGTGCATAAAAGCACTGAGACTTGGCGACATCAAAAGGAGGAAACACACCAAACTAACAAAACACTTTAAAGACAGACACCCAGATCAAATGAAAGAAAAAGAGTTCAAGCAGGTAAGTTTCATTTAAATTTTTTATATTTAGATATTCTCAGTGTTTCCCATATTGATTTATTTGTGGCGGCACAATATCAAAACTGACAGCCACAAATAAATTTTCCAAAAGGCTTTGACTTCGTTGAATAAACATGAGTACTGCACGTGTCAAAGTCGAAACCCGGTGCGGGTGTTTTTATATCACTGTATTTCTGAAGCAAACATCATTTCCTCTATCTCTCCCGCTCCAACAGCTCTTCCTGCTGGCAGAGAATGCATTTGAATATACAGTGGGTACGGAAAGTATTCAGACCCCCTTAAATTTTTCACTCTTTGTTATATTGCAGCCATTTGCTAAAATCATTTAAGTTAATTTTTTTTCCTCATTAATGTACACACAGCACCCCATATTGACAGAAAAACACAGAAT
>NW_015536493.1:63986-98211 GCF_001515605.1 Sinocyclocheilus anshuiensis | reverse complement strand
TAGCAAATGGCTGCAATATAACAAAGAGTGAAAAATTTAAGGGGGTCTGAATACTTTCCGTACCCACTGTATATGCCGCCACAAATAGAGTGCAAGTCTGTGGGAAACACCACTTCTGTTATTAATATTATTCAATATTTTAATTTGAATGTTGGATTGAAACGAACGCGGTTATTAGAGTATTGGTTAACATTGTTTGTGTCATATCAGTCAGAAAAGCAGTTCTGGGCTTTTTCTTTTTTTTAGCTAACTTAGTTAGTTGCTATTCTTGGCTGAATAACTCAAATTAAAACTTAAAATTAATAAAGGAAAGGAAAGGATGTGACGTGTGGCCAAGTATGGTGTCCCATACTTGGAATTTGTGCTCTGCATTTAACCCATCCAAGTGCACACACACAGCAGTGATTAGTGAACAAACACGCACACGCACACACACCCACACACCATCAACACACACCCGGAGCAGTGGGCAGCCAATGCTGCAGCGCCCAGGGAGTAGTTGGGGGTTCAGTGCCTTGCTCAAGGGTCTCACCTCAGTCATGGTATTGAGGGTGGAGAAAGTCCTGGACATTCACTCCCCCCACCTACAATCCCTGCCGGACCTGAGACTCAAACCCACGACCTTCGGGTTACAAGTCCGACTCTCTATCCATTAGGCCACAACTGCCCCTATGTATATGTAAATATGTACACACACGATTAAATTAAAGTATAGACAAATTTTTTAATTAGTATGCTTTTGTGTTATGCTTTGGTACCGAAATTGGTACCGAGAACCGTGGATTTTCACTGGTATTGGTACCGAATACTGAAATTTTGGTACCGTGACAACACTAGTGTGAATGGCCCATAAATGTGTCAGCTGTCTCTAGCAAACTGTGCATTATTTTCAACAGAACATATATTTACAATGAGTTTTTGATATTTGAGACTGACTGTCACTGACAGGCCCACTTTACCAATGACCCACTCGACGGTCTATAGATTAGTGTATATAACATGGGCAGCGGCAGTGATTGAATGACAGCCTCAAGTATTCAAGTCATGCCTGCCTCCCTGAATTAACATCCCTATTACACCATGATGGTCCTGTGCACATAGTATGTATTCCAGACCCTATTTACAGTAATCTCAAAGTCAAAAAGTGACCCAATTTACCTGAATCTGCCCAATTAAATGAAGCATTTTACCCCAAAACAGCAGCTGTGGGTAAATTGTGCCAGATGCTTTCAGGGTAAGATGTGTTTTCTCAATAACTGTTACCTCAAAATGCAAGAATTACTATTACTATAAGAAAATTTCTTCATATTTCAATATTCTGATTATTAAACCGCAGCATGCTGGACCTCAGAATGTGTTTGGAGGTTTTTTACAACAATTTTACTAAATTGCACTGCCATTCAAAAGTTTGAGGGGCCAAGAAGATTTTTTCCCCCTGAAATTCAGCAAGGATCAAAATATTCAGCAAATCAACATATTACAATGATATCTGAAGGATCATGTGACACCGAAAACAATATTACTGTTTTTACTGTATTTTTGATCAAATAAATGCAGCCTTGTTGAGCAAAAGACTTCTTTAAAAAAACACACCAAACTCTTAAATGACTGTGTACATTCATATTTTTAAAATTATATTTGAAATTAAAATAATTTGAGCATATGCAATGATTCAACTTCCTTGACATGACACAGCTTAACCCTAACATGGCAAACAGACTGAACTGAATGCAAATCTCTTAAAATCTGGGCATGTAAAAACATCCAGTCACTTCAGCTTATCTCAAATACAAATATTTCCTTTCATTTAATCAAAATAAAGAACCACCCAGCTGTCCTTGACCAAATCGCTGAGCATTGTACATATTATCAGAAGAGATGTTTCCACTGCATCACAGGCTGCAAGCTTGGTCAAGACTTAAGTGGATGTCAGATAAGCAGCCTTAAGACTGACTTCTTCAGTTTATACATAACATAACATCTTGGGTACGTACAAAGCAAGCAAAAAAATAAATACAAATTGTATAATGCAATGTAAAGGGGACGTATTCAAATCCCATGAGGGATCCTCACAGTAAACGGATACCAATCCATCTGTCTAACTGCACCAGTGGACTCCAACATTCCCCAATGCTGATGTCTTTACAGAGAAATCAAAACTTTAAGATTCACAGTCTATACAATAAATTTCATGCCTATCCAGGTGATTTAATAGGCTTTGCCAATTAAAATACAGTAAGTATAAGATTTTAAATAAGACTGAAAAAAGGATGATACTCCTGCTTTGCAGAAGGACCTGCGCCCTTATTCACAAAACATTTTATCTTATTACTAAGAGTTCTCCTAAATAGCAGTAAAGGTTTTTAGCTAAGAGTTTTCTCTTAAAACCTATTCACAAAGCTGCTGAGACAAACTTTTACTAAGGAATAGACAGAAGTCTTATAAGAGTAAGGGTGGGGTTGACCTCATTGCTATGGATGATGTCAGCATACTTAATAACTATGCACACAGTGATTGGCTGATAGTCTCTGTCAGAGATTTATTCATAGAAATATTGTAGAGCGCAATATTATGTTGCCATATTCAAACAAAGGTTTTAAAATAAAAATGTTAATTGCCACATTCAAATAAAGATTTTAAAATGCAGGCTAAGTGTCACTAATTAAACAAGTATATATTCAGCTAATTGTCAGCCTCTTATATGTATGCTTCTCGTAAACAATTAGTCAGTATGCATTAGGGCTGCCCTCGACTAAAGATTTTTCTGGTCGACTAGTAGTCGTTCATTTTAAGCATTAGTCGACTATTAGTCACACTTTTATTAATAAACCATATAAATCATAATAATGAACCTTTAATTGCCTACATAGTCTAATAAGCGCTCAAGCGCACGCAAAAGAGGCTTGCCACAGCGCACCGGCAAATATAATAATTATGAATGTGTTAGGGAAAAGTGCAAGTACACTGCATTAATGTTTAAATAATTTATTGTTACACTAGTGCTTTCTATTTTCGGTTTAAGAGATGAAGTCGGCGACAAAATATGCATTAGTCTTATCTGTATGACCAAAAATGACGAAGAATTTTAAGAGCAAATGATCGCACCTGTGCCTCCATCTGTCCTGCTGTGAGCGCGCTGCAGTTCAGCTTCCACACTCCGCACAAACACGTGAACAGTGCACTTTTTTCAAGGCTAACATTAGATTGAGCTGCCATGTAAAGTTGCTACTACATACTTATTTCAGATGATAAGCCATATTTGAGGTCGATGAATGTCAGGTGACCATATGGATGTCCTGCCCGATGTACTATATTACCACATAGTCCAGCCGTTAACGATTTGTCTGGACTGCGTGATTTCGCCACTTCGTGTGGAATTTTTTTTTTCTGTGACTAAGCGACTAATGAAATTTTGGTCGACCAAGCAAGCCTCTTCTCGTCGACTAATGGTTAGTCGACTATTAGGGGGCAGCCCTAATATGCATATTAACAGCCTTTTAATTAACAGAGTAGAATAATCATGGCTGATAGACATGCAAACATAAAAGAAAACCAAACTGGACTCGAGAACAGCTATATATTAAGGATATAATCAAAAATGTGGAGTTGGGATAACCTCCAAACCAAAGCCGATACCTTTTTAAAAGCTCATCATCGTCAAATGTTTCTAAAATGTTTATATTCCGAGGCAGATTGCTGGCAACAGCCATGTCAGGATAGTTCAGATTTGGTCTTAGTGACTTAGGAGTCCTCTTCACTACTCCTAACGTTTCATAGATTTAGGAGCTAGGTTTCGTGCTAAAACGCTTTGTGAAATACTCTTAGAACAAAAATGTAGGAGTCCTAAATTTAGGACTGACACGCCCATTATTTTTAAGATTTTCTCCTAAATCGGCGAGTTATGAGCTACTTTTAGCCTTAAGATGTTTTGTGAATACAGGCCCTGGTATCTCATAAAAGATTAAATGAAGATGTGCAGTCCACACTGATCTTTCATCCGTCTTTATCAAATTACATCACAGCTGATAATTCATGGTAGATATTTACAGCTACAGAAATCCAAAACATGAAGATGCAATCTAAATAAGTTAGAGCTGCTGAACGACACCCAGCAGCCTGGATTAGTAATTATTGTTCTGGGAGCTAATAATTGCAGATGGATGTGTTACCAGCTACCAAACTGGTTAAAAGAATAAAAAGGCTTTTAAAGAAAAACTCGACCAGCCGCACCTTACATATGACGCAATAACAGAACAATTATAAACACCTGTGAAGCTGGGCACTGAAAAATTATTGACAGAATCGATGGACTGTGCGTAAGGTTTATTGTTTGGATGTTTTAACTAACACTTATTCTTTGTGAGTTATTCTTACTCTGAGTATCATAAACGGAGCCTACTGTAATTAATCCCCTTCAGCAACTTCACCAGACGCACAATGAAAATTATTTGCCTATTATTTCTGTAGAACTTGATTAATGTGCTGAAAAGTGGCCCGGAGGGTAGTCCAACATCTTGCACACCAGCACTTACAAAGGGTGACCTGAGTTTGAATCCAGGTCATTGGTTGATTCTCCCCATTGCTTTCTGAGGGTTCTTCAAACTACTGTCTGAATAAAGGCAAGACCACCCCTTTCCAAAGTAGTAGTAATAATAATAATAATATATTTTAACCTGTTAACCTGCACCCCCCATTTTGGGACTTACAGCTGAAAATAACTTAAAATCAGTGTGCTACACACACAATTTTGGTGTCTTTGGAAAGAAGACCCTTTGGGCTTTACTATCCATCATACAGAGTTGATAATGCTCAAAAAGATAAAAAAGTTATAGACACTGAAGTGCCTTGAAAAAAATTGTACCACACTGAATTTTTTTTCATTTCATATAAAAATACATGAAATCAGTCCTGGAGCAATCCAGAAAAGTAATGGGTTGAAAGTCACATGTCTCATGAGTTTCTATTTCAGAAACTCCCCCATGCTGATGGCTGCTCATACGGATGGTAATTATACAGATGGCCGGTCATATAGTCAATAATCACACTCTATTCATATAGACCACATTCACACTGGTAGCTGTCATACACACAGTAATCACACGCTGATGTGCGGTCATACAGATGGTAATCATGCAGATACAGCCACATTCCCCACAAAACACACACACATATATGAAAAATGTTGAAGAAGAAAAAAAAAAAGAAGAATTATTTTTGCAAAAAGCCGATTGCTAAGTTACGCCCCCATCAGATGACAGGTGCATCACACCTGAGAGAGCGCCAGAATTCAAATAAACAATATTCCACGTATCTTTGACTTTTTTTTAGTGTATGGTCTCATTCTGTTTGTGACAAAACCATGTTGCTTTGTACTACCAAGATGCAGTTTTTTGAGCGCAAGTTATTCCATAACGGATACAAACAATAACTGTCCCAGACGAAATGAGACGTAAACAAAGTAATTACCATCCATATTACAACGTTATTGCTTCATTGGACTAAAAGTGCTCTATGGGATGTTGTTCAGTGGACCCTTGACTTTCCGACTAAACCGGGATTTACAGCTGTGGATGCGTTTATGACTCGTTATTACGATTAATCTGGTATGTACTGCATTTTGATTATGCATGTCTTGATGTGTACTGCTTAAACAAATTTAGCAAATATATTCTTTATAAGCTTTCCATTGAAAAAAAGCGATCTATTGTCGATGCTTGAGGCTTAGACCTTTAGAATGATATATAGTTTGTCAAGATTAATTATGTCCATTTTCATTTAATCTATTTAGTAAACATTGACACGTGCAAACAAAGAGCGTTCAGTGCGCCGGCGTCCAGGTACGGGTTAACAGGTTAAATATTTAATTAAATCATTTAAAAGCATATTTACTTATTATAATTATCATTAATTCATGTTTAAATTGTTTTTTTTATAATAAAAAAAAAAGACTAATTGTAGATATTTAATATTCAAGTCATAATTTTGAAAATTTAATGTGCCTAGAAACCAAAAATTATCAGACTATCATTAGTCTCTATCATTTATTATCAGCTTTTATTTTAAATCATTTTTTATTAAAATATAATTTGCCACAAAGCGCACGCCTTTATTTACTCCAAAAGACATTTCTCTGTCTCTGCTCTTTCTGTTTGAGTAAAAGCTTTTTTTATGTATTCATTTTCATGCTAGTTTTACTTGGAATCAAAGTTTGTGAGTATCAGTCTTTTCAATACAACAGCAGTATTGGAAGCTGATACTTCTATCTTACATGCAGGATCAACCATGCAGCCAGATGGAGACCGTAATGTGGTCTAATAGAATTTAAAAATAAAATAAAAAATATATTCTCCTTACTGTTGCACCCTACACAGACAAAGCATGATTAGGCTCTCACTGTTCTCCTTCACTAAGCCCCTAAAGGCCCAATACCTCCCCCATGAGAACAACATAAATATGAAGCAGTGCCACTCAATTTCCCTCTGCCTACCATTCCAGCTAAAGACCGGCCTGGGTCTCCCCCATCACAATAATGCAGTGGCATCAAAGGATCCTCAAGCAGCCCCTCGTCACCAGAGAGAGCGACACATAAAAAGCTGGGGGTCAGGGGTTAAGCATCCCATCTCTCGTTAGCATTTCATCCAGGCTGATCGTTGACAAGCCACTTCCCCCGATGATATTTTATAGAAGTACAGATGATGGTTGAAAATATTAGCTGTGAATGTTTTTCCATTTAAAAACCGCCATGATAAAATTTAATTTACTGAGTACTATGTAGATTGAAGTCGATATATTGAAGTGTCAGAACCTTGGGAGATAATAGTAATCTTCCGCAGATGTGGTGTATTAATGCAAATGTTCATTGATCTTTTGAGATAAATGTGTTTTATGTACTATGAAAACATACTGTAACTTTTTGGATATAATGTACATAATGCTAAAAAAAAAAAAAAAACACAACAACAAAAAAATCTGTTGCTCACATTTCACCTGGATTGCAGCTATTAGAGTGGGGAGAGTAGGGCAAGATGCGTCACCCCCAAATAAGCATATTTAGAAAGGGTTCATTATCATTTTATGTCAACATACATTTTCTACAAGGCATTAAAATGAACTGTCAAAGCAAACTTATTCAGGTCTGATATATACAAAACTGAGGAAGAAGCACATCACTGATGCATATAATGCCAGGTCTGAGCAGAAGATTTTGCTGCATTAGGTGAGGCAGTGGTTATTATTTATTATTCATGTTGGTTGCCATGTTAATGGAAAAACAAATCATGCATATGAATTCATATATTCTTGCTCTTGAGTAGCTTACATAACTATCATCATGACACGAGTAATAGCATGTGATTGTGGCCATGTAAATAACCAATAATAACAAATAACTAGATTCTGATGAAACTGTGACAGGTGCTTACCATGGAAGAATTCACTGCCACAATGTCAGAATTTTTCCTATTTACTATGTATGTCAAATGGGCCTCAAAATGCTCCCCAAAGGCAAACCAGTGCTAAGATATGACTGGAGCTCCAAGGGCCCGAGAAATGACTGAATGCTCTGGATAGTTCATTGGGTGTGACTAGGCAGATGGCAGGATGTCACGACCCCTTATCCTGTCAGTTAGCTCACGCTCCACCTGTGAAGGTCCTTGATCACTTCAGTCCAATCTTAACAGCTCAAGCAGCACATTGTGGATTGTTTTATGAATCCATCAAAATGTAATCCTTCCTCTGTAAAGAGACTGTTATTGAAGAATTAGGTACAACAGCAAACCTGCAGAGATTGCTGCTTCTCTCACGTGTGAAGGATGAACAGCAGAAACGTACTGTTAAATACCAAGGGTGGAAAATGCTTATGAAAAACTAAAATATGGAAGGATAAATCAATAAAATGACCCCTTTCAAGTCAGAAAGAATGTTAATGGATTATCATGCATATTCAGTTACAGTACAAATTAATTTACAGCAAATATTTTAATAGCAATACAGCAGACACGCTAATGCCTCACCATTAATCTAAAACAGTGCCTGATGGGGCGTATCTGGAGGTTTTTCAGGTGACAACTCTATCAGAGCTCAGCCTGAGTCCCTCTCTCTCCTCCTCATATGTTCAGCCTGTTTGCAGCCATCACAGCCATGGTGCTTATGGCAGGTTAGAGCTAAACTTCCTCTCCCCTGCTGAGGGGGAAGACGACACCGGATCCACCCCAGTCACCTACTCATCCAGCATGCATGGCCTGTCTGCAGCTAATCAGAGGAGACTAGAGTCATTAATTATGTGCGCAGAATGAAACTTCCCCCTTTGCCTTCTCCCTTAACAAAATGACAGTAGATTCCCACTGATCAGATGCGTTACTGTTATATTAGCTGCCTGTCTAGTTATCTCGCCTTTGTGTTCTTGTACTCTGACTGGATTGTGGGCGTTGTTGCGGGATTGTTAGTGGGGTCCTGATGAGGCAACGCGGCGGTGCCGGCCTGTCACGGCTTTGAAAGGAGGGAATGATTTAATTGATCTGATTTTTTATGCATGAATCATGTGGATGAGCCTCACACAGGGGGCAGTCTCAGCAGCCTGGTTTCACAGGAGGATCATTCATCTTCCTTAGAGTGTCATGAGGCCCCTCATCTCAGCATAGGTCAGTTCTTATCACAAACATTAATTTTGAAAAATGTGAAACAAGTAGGTATGGAACGATTCAGAGTCGAGGGAGGAGGAGGAAGACGGGTAGGGTAAGAACGATTATAAACCTTATCAGCACGGCTTGTGAATATTAATCAAGGGTCATAATGTTTGCACGGTTGTCAAGAGGTTTTATTTACCTTAGGTTTTATTTATTATTAGGATTTTTAAATCTAAACATCAAAGGTTCTAGCATAATGCAATGCACAAAACAAAATACACAAAATTATTACACTTATTTATTACATTATATTGCAATTAAATATAACATTATATACATTAGTATATAATTGTATATTCTATTATACTTTACTAAGTACAGTATTGTACTTTAAATGCACATTTTTATCTGTAAATGAATGTACAATCACATGCTGAACCATTTGCAAATCTATTTATTACATTAAATTGTATTATATTTTTACTATATATTTCATATTTTTAATTAATGCAATGACTGTTTTCAAATACATGTTTTTAATCTGTAATTTATTGCACAAATACATGCTGAGCTGTTTACAAACTTATTACATTACACTGTATTATATGATATATTTACAATATATTTTATTAACTTTTTAATAAATGAATCTTGCAAGATCACATTATGCTTTTTATATTATATATTCTATTCGTAATATATTACAAATATGTATTTTTGTAAATGTATTTTTAAATTTAATGCACAAACATTCTGAGCTGTTTGAACTTGCATAAAAAATTTATTCAAAAATTTACCTTATTAACGTCAGACTGCTTTTCCACAATACTATATACAATTTCAATAACTACAAACTGTTTTTGATGATTCACAAATACAAGCAGTCACATTTGTTAAAATGCTCACAGTAATCATGGATAAATGGGAGTTTATGTGCAAAACAATCAGTGTTATATCACGCCTCAAATTAACCTCAGTCTGGCTTTCTGTATATCAAGACAGGCAATTAGATGCACACAGATATATTGAAGGATTTGGTCATTGATCAGCATCAGGGAAGCCAAGCAACATATTAGGATTTTTTTCAGCATGTAGACAAACACTCATGACCCATGTTTCTTTGAATCAACTCATCATTTGAACCATGTGCCTTTGGAAAAGGTCACGTGTGTCATGAATAATTATGAGACAGTGTTATGAATAATTACGAAACATAGCTGACGTAGACTAGCATGAAATCATCACTTCCTGGTCTAAACATCACATCAATGTTGATTTCAAATGCAAAAGACAAAACAAGCCAAAAATATAGTTTTAACCCTTGTGCTTTGCTGAAGATCCACCTAATTTGGAGTTTCCAGTCAAAAATTACCAGCCTTTTAAAAATATTTCTTTATGCTAATACAAAAATCTTGAATTCAATCTTTGTCAACTTATTTCTTTTAATTAGCATAGGTTTTGTATTTCTTTTTGGAACTGACTGATTATAGGCCTCAATTATCTGAGGCCTGTGATGCACCTATGTTTTGCAGTGAAAGATGATAATCTTGCAAATGTTCATTCAAAAACTGAGGTGCATAAAAAGAACAAAACCTATCCAGTATTGTAATTTTTGTAGCCTGTTTATTTATTTTTTTTGGAGCAGAACATGACAAGTGTAGGTGTGTGTGGGGGGAATCATTTAAATAAATAAATAAATACATTTTATGGGGACGCTGTTATACACTGTGTGAGCAAAGTCAGTTAGTTTTAGTCAAATGCGATAGCATTCACTAGCATTTTCAGGAAAAAAAGAAAACTATCCAGATCAAAATGACTGGAGCACAACATAAGGGTTAAAAGTAGGGCTAAAATGCTATAAAAGTGCTATAGATTAATGTCTCTATAAGCAAGATAAGGCAACACCTCAAGCTGCTGCCTGAATGCTCTGGAAGAAGGCAGGTATCGGTGGTAGCAACATGTGCAATCACAAGCCTCTGGAGACCAAAATGATGCCAAGATCACCTCAGAAAACTCAGTGTTGATATCAGAAATAGTTAAGAAAAAACCTTCCACAAGAGTTAGTTCCAGCTGGAGGGAGTGATTAGAGAACGCTTCACTCACAATCTCTGTTCCAGACACGCTGTCAGTTTGATGCTTGGCTTCACCCAAAGTTTGATGCTTTGGCTTCTTTTGGAACCATTTTCATTGCTGGAGAAAAAATATACAAACTAACTGGCCAGTGTTTGTCGGAAACATAAGTTCTTTAATATTAAACTCTTGTTTATTGAACTTTTATACAAAAAGCGATATCCTCACAGTCGTGTTGTTGGTCTAAATATCAGCATGGCCTGAGGCCGAATCACACTGAGAACTGAGAAGCCCTACTAGCGGATGACCTAGTTAGCGACCACCACAGACAAGGCTGGAGAGGGAGGTGCTTGGCAGTAGAGGTGGGATGCAGAAGCTTTGCAAGTCAATCCCTTTGTAGAGCTTTGGTGGAATTCGGTATTACAGGAGAGAAGAGCCATCCACAGAATGGCTAGTGAATTGCTGCTAAAGCACAATCACAGACCTGATCAACCTCAACTGAGTGAAAAGTGAAGGGCATTGGGATGTATTGTGAATTGCAAAGTGAAACGTGAAGAAAAAAATAATAATACCAGCCTACCAACTGATATAGTACCAACTAGTGATGATAAACTACAGCAGGTAAACATGTCAGCTGTGTGGATGCTAGGGCTGGGTTGACGATATTGATTTCATGCTTCTAAACAATTTTCATGAGCAAAACTTAACTAAGTATTATTCGTAGCATGTCAACCCATCCAATAATCATGAAAAGCTTTGTGCTTTGTTAATTTTGATATGAAAAAGTCTGAGCTTTCAAATTCTGTCAGTTTCATAACAAAATTCAGTTCAAGCGGTATGTGAACCAATCACTTCTTCCTCTTTAATATTAGTTATAGCATGAAATACACATGAATGAAAGTCAAAAGTTATGTTGAAAGAAACATAAATGTGCAGTATCATGTCTCAAAATCACAGTGTTTCAGCCACGTTAAGATGTTAGCTTGTAAACCATGTCTCATAATGCTTTACCTCAGGAAAGCCATTCAAAGTCCGTAGCTCATTAGTCAAATAGAAGAAAAAAATAAGTCTAGAGAACAGCATTTTGCTAAAAATATGCACTACATTACATATTACATATTTACTTAACCAGGTGTCTTCATTATTTAACATGTTCAAATCTGTCATGAAAACAGGTTATTATATAGATATTTTAAATGTTTGTTATGTGACGATATCCTCACACAGATATATTTGCATTACACTGGCTCGTTCACAAGTGGTGGTATGTAAGATATTTTATGTTACATCAGGCAAGTGGCCGCATGATAAGCGGGGAAAATTACGCAGTCTAGTCTTTATCCAGTCATAAAAACAAAATTCACAGTTTAACACTGAATGTCATGGAATTTGTCAAATTTTGAATTAATTAATCAAAAGTAGGTCATTACACTTAAATCAAATCACGATATGGACTAGTATCTGTAAATATTAAGCCACAAAAGACGATTTAAATATGAATCCTGCATGTTCTGCCTGTCTCTGTTAATGAATGGCGCAGAAGCGAGGTTTAATTTACTACATACACACTGAAGCACGTGTGACACTCGCGGTGATTTCAGCATCTGCCGTCTCACTAAATGAGGACGTAACACATGAACAACATCTCCACAACTGCTCTGAGAGTCACTTCATGAGCATTTTAGCGTTTGATTTGAGTAAAACTAGCGTCATATCACATACACAGAACTGTAAAGGTATTCACGGCAACCCGTCAAAATAAAAGTCCGGTTTGATTTGAAGACATTGTGCCTATAACTATTTTTCAGTAGAATGTACATAGCCTACTACTACTACTAAAATAAAACAAACATAATTTTTTAAAGGGGTCATATGATGCGATTTAAATTTTTCCTTTCTCTTTGGAGTGTTACAAGCTCTTGGTGCATAAAGAAGATCTGAAAAGTTGCAAAGACTAAAGTCTCAAATCCAAAGAGATATTCTTTATAAAAGAGTCAGCCACACCTACCTAAAACGGCTCGTTCTAACACGCCCCCACATGTACGTTTTTTATATTTAAAGAGTTTTTATATTTTATATATTTAAAGCGAGTTTTTTGGGCAGTGTAGAGTAGCGCTTGTTGTTTGTCATTTCTCCGTTGAATCGTCGCTCCGGCCGGACAGGGCATCACAGTATGGTAAGGGGCGTAACATTTCCATCACACGCTTGCGGTATTTGGCCAATCACAACGCACTGGATAGATGGCCAATCACAGCACACCTCGCTTTTTCAGACCGATGAGCTTTGTAAAATTCGACGCGTTTCAGAAAGGCGGGGCATAGAGGAGAAACAATAATGTACAGTATGTGGAAAATAATGTGTTTTTTGAACCTGAAACCACATAAACACATTTCATTACACCAAATACACAAAATAATGTTCTTTTTAGCAGCATCATATGACCCCTTTAAGGAATAATCACACAGAACATTTCTTCCATGTTTTAATTTTAATAGTAAGTCCCATTTGTTTGCCAAAAAATCTTGTTTGCACAGAATTTCTGAGGGAAAAAAAATTCATAAGGCTACTTTAAAAAAAAAAAAATAAATAAAATTAAGTTGTTTTATGCATTCAAATAATTAGACATGCTAAAACACAGAATTTGGTAACAATACATAATATGGTGAGAAAAAATAAAACATTGCATAGGGCCCTAAACATGTAATTTTTGTTAAACTTTTAATAAATTGATGTGAAAATGTATGTTTAATGTTTTTAATTAATTAGACATGCTTTTTAATTAATAAAATTTAATTTAACTATTAAAAAGGAGTCGAGAAAAATTAAAATGGAAAAAAACGGAATTTGGAAAAAATAAAACGGATTTCATAGGGCCCTAACGATCCCTCAGCCTTGCCGCGCCCCCCAGTTTGGCAACCACTGCTTTATTCTTTTAAATTTATACATTAATCGTGTTTATTATATATATTTTTTTATTAAAGTGGAAATCAGTTTACTAAATAATGTAAACTTGACTGACTGCTTCACTTCCACTTTAAAGGGATATTTATGTTGTTTATTATTTATTTTTATTTATACTATTTATAATTTTTGTGCAATTACTTGCCTGTCAGTTGAGTTTGTGGCAAAACATTTTGCAGTGTTTACATGTTGTTTATTACTGCATAAAATTTATTAAAATAGATGTTTAATTTCATAAAGTACAAGCTGATTTCAAAATGCACCTACTTTTTTGCATTTTGTGTTTTTCAGTTGAATAAAAGACTATTTTTCCCTATATATTTCATCATTGAGGATTTCTTTAAAAAAAGTCTAAAAATCTCGTCTCGTTCTCGTGAACCCAGTCTCGTGTCTCGTCTCGTCTCGTGGGATAAGTGTCTCATCACACCCTACTAGTTACTGTTACTAAAAGCAATGAATTACTGTATATTTAAGCTATGGGACCATATCTATTAAATTCAGAACTATTCAATAATAAAACTTAGAATGTAATCGGAGACATATTTCTTCCACAAAAAATCAATGACTTTTAAGTGAAATAAGCTCCAACTCGAATGTAAGAACACTGGGAAACACAAAGAAAACAGGCTCAAATCAAGGTTTGACAACATCGAGCAAAACAGTATCATTTTCAAAAAACTGAGTGAAATGTTCAGTCATGCAGAAGTGAATGTTTCCCGTTCACAGTGAATTCCACTGATCATTTGTCATTTTTATAGCCATTGCCAATGTGTATAGTTTGGTCTTGTGTGCATCTACATAGAAATAATAGAGAGTGATGACTCTCAATTGAGCCAAGGATGATGAACGCAAGCAGCTAAGTGGGAAGGAAAATGAAAAGAATCAAATGCAGAAATGTCAAGGTAGATTCAATGAAGTGACGTGACGGGTGGGTGGTAAAGAATGGCTTTGCGTGTCAGAGCAGATGAAGAGTTATTGAGTTAGTCTCAAAACTAAAATCAACTCAACCAATTAAGAACTCAATGCCACAGCTATATGTGTTTTTTGAATAGCTACATTCACACAATCAGTGTTTGGGACTGAGAAGTGCATTTACTATCAGTTGTAACCCCTTTAGATTCAGGTTCATATGGGCTCCCTTTTCGACACTTATGTGAGAGCAATGGGGTGGAAATTAAGCACTGTCACTGGAATTATGCACCTTTTTCATTCAGTCTATATTTTATGCTAATACATCACATTCTGCGATGCTGCTTTAAAATTTTAAAGCCGGTTTAAACTGAACACTTTAACCACTTTACCCTTAATGTTTAAAATAAAGTGTGGTATCATTGTTTTAAATAAAGTGCATTATGTATATACAGTGGTGGCCAAAATTATTAGAACACAAGTAGTTTCACCAGCTAAAAATGGGTTTAAGTCAGTTATTTCTATCTTTTGCTGTAGTGTGTCAGTAGGAAATATCAGTTTGCATTTCCAAACCTTCATTTAGTCATTAATTGTAATAATCCAGTGAGATTTTTGTTTGCACAAGGAGTCAGGGTTGCTGCAAGATTTTTAAGCTCAAATTTAAGACTTTTTAAGACCTTTTTTAAGACCTGCACAAATAAAATTAATACCATATGAGCGGGGTAGGGCAATGTCTATGGTAAACTATTAAACTGTAAAATGACTGTAAAAAGTATGATTTACAGTTCAGATACAAGTTTTCACAATACCAAAAAGTTTTATAAAATTATACAGTTCACATTTCAGCCTTTAAACCGTTTTTAAGAAAATGGAAAAGTATTAATT
The DNA here is from genome assembly GCF_001515605.1 of Sinocyclocheilus anshuiensis. NCBI lineage: Eukaryota > Metazoa > Chordata > Actinopteri > Cypriniformes > Cyprinidae > Sinocyclocheilus > Sinocyclocheilus anshuiensis. The sequence continues at coordinate 82,762 of NW_015536493.1, read as the reverse complement.
ATTATCAATAAATTATTCTATTAATTAAATAACATACAAACACATTTTACTGTTTAGATTTTTATAACGAATTATCTTCTTATCGATCCACCAGTTCACATTTACAGCTCTGTGTGTTTGCAGGGTAAAAACATGGGCCGATTTTCACATTAGTCTGAACAAAAAACAACCCAATGTTCCTGCAATACTGGAGGCTGCAGTTTAGTTTTATCTTTCCATCTTATTTTTAATGTAAGAGCTAGAGTGAACTTCAGTGTTCGAGGGGGTGTCAGCAATCTCCATTTAGCCTATTTAGCTGTGCAAAACAGTTCATTGTGCTGCTAGATGTTGTAAATGAGTATTTGTATTAAAATTATTTTACATTTATTAAAGTACTAATAATCACACTAATTTGTACCGCAATTGTTTCACCGTTTACTGCATTTTAAGTGGGTCACACATCAGATGTGAAGCTGCGCTGCGGCTAATGGACTGAAGTCTCGCACAGACACAATTTCTATACTCCGACTAATCTTTGGAGAAACCTATAAATGGCTGTCCACCGATGGTCCCCCAGCCAACCTGACGGAGCTTGAGATGATCTAAAGAGAAGAATGTCAAAAAACCCAAATGCAGATGTGCAAAGCTTGTTGCATCTTACACAAAAAGACCTGAGGCTGTAATTGTTGACAAAGTGCTTCAACTAAGTTGAGTTAAGGGTATGAAGACTTGTGCAATGTATCAATAAAAAAAAAAAATAAAAAGTTTTTTTTTTTTTTTTTAAATCTATAGGGTCCTAGAAATGCAACTGAAACTACAGCCTCTGGTATTGCAGGAATACCCTACTCACAACAACAGCTTTATTAAAAGTGTTATATTTAATCAGAGGGGGTGTACTCATTTATACTGTGCACTATAAAGTTTAACAGCTAAAATGGATGTCAAAGCAAAAATTAAGCCATGAGGTCAAAGGAAAGGCCTGCAGAGCTGAGAGACAGGATTGTGTTGAGACAGATCTGGGGAAGACTACAAAAAAAATTCTGCTGTGTTGCAGCTTCACAGGAGCATTTGGCCTCCATAATCCTTAATGAATGAAGTTTGAAACAATCAGGACTCTTCCTAGATCTAGCCTGTCTAGCCAAACTGAGCAATCGAAGGAGAAGTGTCTTGGTTAGAGAGGTGATCAAGACACTGATGGTCACTCTGGTTGAGCTCCATGATCTTATATGGAGATCGGAGAAACTTACAGAAGGACAAACATCTCTGCGACACCACCAATCTGGGCTTGATGGCAAAGTGACCATAAATCTGGGTTTTGCTTTGTCATTATTGTGAGTGGGGTGTAGATTTATGTGGGGAAAAAAAGTAATTTAAAGCAGTTTAACAACGCAACATAAAATATAAAAAAAAAATGAATGGGTATGAAGACTTTCTATAGGCACTGTACATACAAAAAAAAAATAAAAAGTTTTTTTTTTTTTTTTTTAAATCTATAGGGTCCTAGAAATGCAACTGAAACTACAGCCTCTGGTATTGCAGGAATACCCTACTCACAACAACAGCTTTATTAAAAGTGCACATTCATTCTCTGCCAGCAGGAGGCGCTTTCGGATCTGTTTCCCCGGTAAAGGCAGAACGCAAAGCAGTGTAGCACCGGACTTTGAAACGTGCAGCGCTCATATTTATTTAGTAAAATCATAGCCGTTTGAAGTTTAATCGTAATATTAAGCTGTATCGCAATTCTGGTCTGTACCCAAATTTAAGACCTCTTGAAATCATAATTAAGACTTCCTTGTACAATTTAAGACTTTTTATGACCTTAAATTTGATAAAAGTAAATTTAAGACATTTTAAGACTTTTTAAGGACCCGCGGGAACCCTGGGAGTCTGACAACAGCCAGTGCTCCACACTAGGCTTGCTGCGATAGACGGTGTTTTCGGTTATACGTCATTTGCCTACAGCGGCACCGCCCCCCATATATGGGCATATATGGTGCATTTTTATTCGTTTTGTTAATAAAAGTTCTATGAGTTTGACGTTGTTGTTGCTTGAATTGAATCAACGCCAAATTGCCGCTAATTTGAAAGTGAAAGTAAATTGCGCACGGCGCTTTTTCAAGCTATTTGAAAGCCAAGCAATCCGAGGAAAAGAAGGAAAACTCAAACGAACAATTGCTTGATGCCGAATTGCCGCTAATTTGAAAGTGAAAATAAAATGCGCACAGCACTTTTACAAGCCATTTGAAAGGAAGAAAAGAGGGAAACTCAAACGAACTAACACCCCCCCCACCTCCCAACTGTGATACCGGTATTACCGGTGTTGTCACATGTCGATTAACCTGTGGAAAAATTTCTTCACCGTCACAACCCTACTCCACACAGAGACCTGGGGCCGGATTCACAAAAATCTTCTTAAGAAATAAGTTAAAGGGGTGGTTCAGTGGTTGTTTTCTAGGCTTGATTGTGTTTATGGGGTGCAGTCTAACATGTGTTAATGCTTCGTTTCTTAAAAAACCGCATTATTTTTCACATAATTGACCTTTATACCACACCGCTCTGTCCCTTCTCTGAGAAACGCGCTGATCAATTTCCTTCTTTTATGAAGCCCCTCCCTCAGAAATAGGTGATGGGCTCTGATTGGTTAGCTAGCCCAGTGTGTTGTGATTGGCTGAACCATCTCTAGTGCGCTTCTTAACATCCCGCCCCTCTCCTCAGCGGCATGTGCTCCGGTTGTATTATAAACAAAGGCGTCGTTAATATCGCTTATCAGTTTGAGCTCGATTGTTTATCTGGGTTTGTGATGTCACGAACCCGGGAAGTAACTTGTTGTAGTCCCTACCAGCCGTTTTTGTAGGCATTAAACTGCCAGAATTTAAAAACACGATATCTCCGTTTGCATTGAACTTTCAGCTTCGTAACTTTGCAGATATTGTTTATGCTCAAACAGCAACATTACACACTAACGTTAAAAAAGTGAAATCACAATGAACCACCCCTTTAAGCAATTTCTTAACATAAATTCCACGAAGTTCGTAAGAATGTTCTTAAGTGCAATTCTAGAAAATTTCTCAAGTTCTCAAATATATTCTTAAGAACATCTTTATCTGAGAGAATAGGCTACATGACACACTGATAAACTCACACTTTATTGTCTTTTTGCGCTTCCTGCAGATTACCCTAATAATCATAAGCACGCACACTATTTTCGTCGCGAGTTTGACTGGCACTCAGTCAAACTGCATCACTGTGTAACACATCTGCATAATCCCCCCCTGCCCGCAAAATATGAACAGAGTCTGACCTGCCCACAAACACTTCCGCTAGTTAGTGTGTTTACATCATGTTGAGAAGACGCTGTGTTCAAGGATACCACAGTGATACAATTCGAACCTTTTGTTGTGTGCATGTCATTTTTACCAAGGACTGCTTCTCTAATATTGGCTTTTATCTTTTAGTGTTGCTGTAATGCTTAAATATAACAATTAATTTGAAATAACTAATAATGAATTGATAAATTCATTAAATAATTCTTACTGTTTGGGATTTAAGACAAGTCTGGGGCTGTCCTAAATTTAAGAAGTTATTTATGTTGATTTTTAAGAAGATTCTTTTCAAGAATTTGAATTCTTCTTAAGTTTTGTCTTAAGAACAATCTTAAGAAAAAATATAAGAATATTCTTAAAGAGCAGGTCATATGGGTTTTTGAAAAATATCTATTTTGCAGTTTATAACATAGCTACCCTTAAAAAAACCCAGAGTAGGCTTATGGAAGGGAGGGGTTTGCTCCGAACTTGTTTTCTGACCTTAGATGCATTTAAAACTGTTGTAGGGGACTCCAAAACAATATTAGGACACTTTAAAATACCATATGACCTGCTCTTTAAGAAGAATTTTTGGGAATAAAATTATGTTAAAAAAGAAGAAAATGGCAGTTAAGAGGAAATTTCTTCTTAAGAATCTTTCATGAATCCGGCCCCTGATCTCATCATCATCCAGTCTGTCTGGAATCACATGAAGAAACAGAACAAACCGAGACAGACTAAATCCAGAAGAACTGTGGCAACGTCTCCAAGATGCTTCAAGAAACCTACCTGTAAACTACAGTACTGTTAAAAGTTTTAGGCACTTGTGTAAAAATGCTGTAAAATGAGGATGCTGTCAAAAATAATGTCATAAATAGATTTTCTTTATCAATTAACTTCTATTAACTAAATTAAAATCAACATTTGGTGAGACCATCCTTTACGTTTAAAGCAGCTTTTGCCCTGTGCACTTGTGCATAGTTTTTCAGGTAGCTTTGCAGGTAGGTATAAAAATATGCATGTATTATGTTTTGAAACTTACATCAGCAGACACTGTACATCACAGCTATTCTGAGAGAGATGTAATTTGCCAACTCGCAAGAAAAAAAAAGACAAACTATATTGTCAGTAAATTTTTAAATATCATGGTTTCTTTCTTAAATTTACAACCATTTTAAAGACACAATAATGATGTTTATGAATATAAGCAAAACAAAACAAATCAGCCTAGAGTGAAATAGACTGGACACATGGCACATTAGCAGCAGAAAGCTGGAGAAAATGGAGAGAGAAGGGGACACGGGTCATTTCTGTCATCTCACTGCCTCTATTACAATGTGTTGCTGGTGCTTGTTTACAGAGAGCTTTTACATGTCAGAGGAGAACAGAGGAATTGGCCATCCAATTATGAGCCAGTTTTGTCATTTGTCATTTGACATTTCAGATTTATCATATGGTGTGATAAAAGCTGTTAGATCTTAAAATACTGGAGGCTGTTTGAAGAAAGCAGCAACAATATTAGAAACCCATTTATTATAGGAGTTAATTTGTCACCAATCAAGAGTATAATTCTTCCTGCAAACACTAAATGCTATACAGCTACGTGACAAAGACAGAGGTATTTATATATTACTTACACAACAATTTTTTAATGTTTCTGAAAAAGGTTGTGAAAATTGTGGTCACTATTTAACTAAAACGAGGGCCAGAGTTTATAAATCGTTGGGACGAATTCTTAATTCATGGCCTTAAATCTTCATTCTTTTTTTTTATTTTATGTATGTATTTATTTTTGCAAGTTGTGTGGGCCTCTGTAGGTTTAAACAAAAAGACACAGGCCTAACCTTGGATGAGAGAACATCTCCACATAGCCTAGCTAGCAAACATAAAACTGAATGAAAATGAATGAGAGTGCATGGTGTCTGCACGCATGCACATTACATGAGGTGATTAACAACAAACAGAGACCTGGCTGTTATAAATGCTGCTAGGCTCTCAGAGGAATATTTGCATCCCCTTATTTCGCCTTCACTTCACTAAATAAACAAGACCTGTCGAGATACATGAAATTTATAGATTATATTAAAATCCCTAAGGGAGTTAGTGCAGTTTCAACATGGGTAGTGACATTTTAAAAGACTTCAAACTATACATAAAAAGGAGCCTCAGATGCACATTAGTCCTAGTTCAAAAATGAACATTATTCAGAAATTTACTACAAAAGAACATAGTTCAAAAATAAACATTTACTCAACCTCAAGCTGTTGTAAACCTGTATGACTTTCTTCTGCACAACACAAAAGGATGAAGAATGTTTGGTAACTAAACATTTCTGGTGACCATTGACTTCCATTGTATGGACAAATAACACACATTTCTCAAAATTGTGTTTTTAAGAAAAAATAAAGTCATACAGGCTTGGAGTGCCATGAGGGCAAGTATATAACATTTTTTAACAGATTTTTTGGGTTAACTATGCTTTTAAGATTGTTTGTGAGGCTTAGTTTGAACTAGGGCTGCACGATATATTGTTTCAGCATCGATATCGCGATGTGCGCATCTGCGATTGTCACATCGCAGGATGTGCGATGTTTACTATACTCACCGTTATATTTATACTGATCACTTTCTTTGCTCACACACAGACACCGTGTCATGCCGCTCGTGTCCAGTGTAGACACAGTGAGAGCCACGCAGATGCACATGAACTCTGAATTCCGTTCACTTCCGCGTCTATAAACGACACATATGCGCAAAATTGTCAAAATGCATGTCTCTGCAAGTATCCTTGTAAACACAGTTACTTATGGCTTAGGTGAAGGTACACAATTGAGAAAGAAAATGGATTTGTGAGAACATTTTGTAGCTTTATCACAGATTTATTAGATTTAATTTATACAGTGAAGACTTTGCAGTGTTATTTTACATTTGATTATTCAATTTCTGTACCTGAACACTGTTAGACTTACCTGAAAAATATAAAGCACTGTTCATTTCATTAGTATTATAGAGCTATTCAAGTCATCTGGTGATTTTTTTTTTTAATATATCGCAGAAAAAAAAAAACTCGCAATGGGAGTTTTTTCCAATATCGTGCTGCCCTAGTTTGAATATCATGTGAAGATTGTGTTTTGAAAGAGAACTGTACACACATGATTCAGTTAACTCAAGATGAAGAAAGCAAGCAAAGAAAGACTTTTGTTATTAGATCAAATGGTTTAAAAGTCTGAAGCCGAAGAAAATTTGTAGTTTTGCTAAAGGCTCTGATTGAGAGACCCACAAATGAGTCAGGGGACTATTCAGGCCCACCAAAATCAGTGTGCCAAATTTGACAACTTTTCTGCAAACGGTTCTGAGGGCTGTCATAAACTCCCAGCAAGAAGAAGAGGAATAAAACAAATGGCAACCAAAGCAGCAGGGACACACAACTTCAGTGCTCAGCCCATTACTATGACAGTAAAAGGCTTTAATTTGGTTTCCTTTATGTTGTGCATCGACATTTGAAAGTTTTATCATTAACACAGAGGGCAGGAAGATATCGCGCCTCATGATAAGCTTGCAGAAGCCTGTGAAGAGGCAACGTAGGGGAGAGTTCTTATCTCTGAAAGTGAGTGGTACAAATTGGAGAGCGCTCGAGCAAGACGCAAAATATCATTGGAATAATGAGGGCTATTTGTTTTTTTCTTTTTGAGAAAGTGGGAATTTAAGCTCCTTAAGGCAAAGAAGAGAGATACAGAGGTGGACAATGAAGCAGCTAATAATGACAGATACATGCAAAAGCAATTTGCTCTTGGCCAAAAAGAAAAAGACTCTACACAAACACACAGTATACAGTTCAACCTGAAGAAGACAAGGGTCATATTAAGGGCAAATAAAAGTGACAGAGGGCTATATATATATATATATATATATATATATATGTTGCATATATAAAACAGAAGTCTATGGAATGTCCCCATTTAGATAGCTAAGTAATCGTGTATGTGGGCACTCACTTAGTAAAGGTCGACTATGGTCCATGACCTCTTCCTCCAGACCCGGATTGAAACTGCTGCTGCTTCGCTCGCTGGCCAAGCTGGAAGGGCTTTCCATGTGAAAGCTGGTTCGAGTTGGACTGGTGATGTTGGACTGCAGAGGGGTTTGCACTTGGCCTCCACTTGATTCTGAGTGCACAAAGACGTTCACAATTATAAAACGAAAACAAAAAAACAAACAAAAAAACTAAATAATAATAAAATAGAATTCTAAATTCAAAATCAAAATTTAAGCTGAAGATTTTTGGGAAACCTATATGCAAAGAGTCATTATTGTTCTTTTTTACAATCCACTTGGGGAACACTAGTAAAACAAAGCTTTTATATAAAGGCAATCTTTTGCTCAAAGTGGGATTTTATTCCAAAAAAAAAAAAAAAAATTAAAAATAGCTTATTTTGTCCATCAAGCTTTAAAACAAACAAACAAAACTAAGCTTTAGGGGGATTTGTGTTTTCTGTAAAACGTGGTAGATCTGACAGATGGAGTTGTATTAGTTCGTACGAGTTTGTGTGGGTGGGTGGGGAGTGTTCGTGTATATTTGGCAGTGAATTTCCAGGAGTTGTGTATTACCAAAATCTCTTTGATCGGTCTCAGACATGAAGGTCTTCCTGTCACTGCTGCATTCACTAAGCTCGGGATCACTGCCATCGCTTTCACTTAAGTTAACTTTTAGAGACAGAGAGAAAGACAGAAAGAAAAAAGGTGAGAAAGTGATTAAGACAAGGGATTCATGAGTGTGAAAAAGTGCATAAGAAAAAAACAACTGAGGGGGATTCAGAATAAAAAGCATAGTGTTGTATATTCACAAGGATACAAAGAGGTCTGTATGAATATTAAAACCAAGCAGCCGTAAGCTGCTGCTGTGAAGCTGAAATTCACATGGCCACGAAACTGCATGCAGACATTTTTGATCAAAAACGCAGAAACTAAAGCACAGCCCAAAACCCAGTGTCTGGCACCACTGCACTAAGCAAAACTCTTACAGAGACTAAGAGACTGACCACCCTCAAGCTCAATAAAATACAATCCTGCAACACCAGGAGAACATCGTCCATCTGAAAGACTAAAGCACAGTGACATCAAATGCATTCATTCTGAACCAGTCTGTAAAACGGCTCAAGGCAGAGCAAGAAGGTAAATTGGAAAATAAAAAGTAGAAGAGAAGCATGGGAACAGAGAGACAATGAAAAAAATGTGTGCCTCTACAACAATATCATACGCTTCTCCATTTCTCTGTTTCTTCTTTAATTTCCTGAGCAGAGGCAGGCAAGTATACCGTGAGGAACTTCTTAGAGGCTTCAAGTGGACATGGACCTTTGGCTGTCTTTCCAAAGCCTTCATCATCCCAGCAGCACACACTTGCCCCCGATCAGCGGTTTGAGCCCATGCTGAAAATGAATATTTTTATCAGAGAGAGAAAAGGCAAGCTTCGGATCAGCACCATTCTGCCGTCCAATTTGGATGCTGCACCCCATCTGCCATGGTTTCAATCAGAGGAAGGAGGATGGAGGTGCAGTACTGTGGTGTGTGTGAGCAAGTCAGAGAGAGAGAGACCCGTCTCCTGTCACAAACTCTCTCTCTCATTCTCTATATACCACCCGTCTCTCCAATCTGGCTTAATAAATACGGCTATAGAGCAGCAAATTCTGTCGTCATGCTGAATCACTGTTACACACTCAAAGACACATGGGTTGGTTTGCCTTGATCTGTAAACCATAAGAAGACTTTTCTTCTTTTATAGGGTCTTTGTGCATGCATATTGATGTTTAGCAGCAAAATTCAGTCCTAAAAATGTGTGAGATTTTGGATGCTAAATTTATTTTACTTCAAGTATTTTTAAGACAAATCTAGCACATGGATGTACATGACACGCTGTGTAAAGCTTCAGCTGATTGCCATGTCAAAACAGACCAGAACACAATTTAAAACATTTCTAAAAACACACAAAAAAGTTGTATCGCTACTAAAAAAAAAAAAATAAATAATCAGAAATGGCAATATTTATCAAACCTTGAGGTCCAGTCAAAGGTCTGGCTACACAAGACTATTATTAGAGGGTCCACTAGCTTATTTCCCAGCCTAACCATCTAAAAAACAAACAAACAGGTGAATCTATTATATTACACCAGAATCTAGCTGCCAACATTACTTAACAGCTCCTAGAGTTTCCTGGAAATTATTCAGATAATAAAAATAAATAAATAAATAAATAAAACACCTATTTTACAAACTAAAATCGGTGAAAATGCTGAAAGTGAGTCTTGACTTCTCGGATATTTCATGTAAACTAACAAAAATTAAATAATACAGCACAGTATTAATATCCCTACTCAACTGACATCAGCTACATAACATCTAATATAAATTAGAATTTCATATACTGGTAATACACAACAATGCCAAGGTCCCTGGAAGAGGTTTGGATAAGTGATATTTACATTCTCTGCGATCGATTGAGCAGTCTGGTGGTGGTGACTTCTTCCACTAGTTGTGCTTGTAACAATGCAGTGGGGAATGGAGCAGTAATCCGTTTGGACAGCCTTGAACATGAAGCGCTGGAGGATGCTGATCTCCTGGATACACGTAGCAAGTTTTTTTTATTAATTATATAATAAATAAAAAGAAAACAGATATAATAGAAAAAGAATAGAGGAAGCTAGAGTTAGAGGCCTTTTTTCCTTTTGTTAATTGTATAATAAATAAAAAGAAAACAAATAGGTAGAATACAAAAAGATTAGAAAAGCTAGTCTTAGTTTTTTTTAAGAAAACAAGCAGTAAATTAATAGAGTACAAGTCTAAAAGGGACAAGCTTTTTTTTTTTTGCAGGTCATTCCACCAGGAGGGAACATTTAATTTAAAAGTCAGTGGAAGTGATTTTGTGCCTCTTTGGAATGGCACAATAAAGCAACGTTCATTTGCAGAACGCAAGCTTCTAGAGGGCAAATAAGTCTGAAGTAATGAATTTAAGTAAAGGGGTGCAGAGCCAACGGTGGTTTTGTAGGCAAACATTAATGCCTTGAATTTTATGCGAGCAGCTGTTGGTAGCCAGTGCAAATTGATAAACAGAGGTGTCACATCACGTCACGCCTTGTGATGTTGAATAAAGCAAATCTGCAGGACCGGGCAGTTTTAGCAGTGTGGTCTGGGAAAGTCAGTTGATCATCAATCATAACTCCAAGGTTTCTGTCTTACCTTGAAGGACCTATCTGAGAGGTAAGACTCAAACCACTGGAGTGTGGTTACTGAGATGCCCTTTGCCAATAGGTTTGACATGAGGATCTGGTGGTTAACCATGTCAAAAGCAGCGGACAGATCCAGCAAGATAAGTATTAATGATTTGGAATCCGCTCTTGCCAGTCTTAGGGCTTCAACAACTGAGAGCAAGGCAGTCTCGGTTGAATGTCCACTTCTGAAACCAGACTGGTTGCTGTCGAGGAGGTTTTTCTGTGTGAGAAAGGCAGAGACTTGGTTGAACACAGCTCGTTCAAGTGTTTTTGCAATGAAAGGAAGAAGGGAAGGTCTGTACAGAACAGAACAGAACTGTACATGAACAGGTACAGAAAGTCTGTAGTTCTCTAAAAGAGATGGGTTAAGGGTGGGTTTCTTAAGTAGTGGGGTTATACGAGCCCGTCTAGAATAGGATCAAGCAGACAAGTAGTAGGATGATTAGAAAGGATGAGTTTGGAGACTTCTGCCTCAGAGAGTGAAGAGAAGGATGTGAACGAGTGTATGTTTGCTGGTAAGTAGGGCTGGGTAAAAAATATCGATCTCTCAATTTTAATCGATTCTCATTTTTACGAAACGATATCGGCGAGTAAAATCTGAGAATTTATTAGCCAGTGGCTAATATTAGACATCATTTAGTCGCCCAGAGTAAGATTTAGTCGCATATGCGAGTGATTTACTCTCAATGTAGAGGGTTGCATATATATGGATATTGTACTGTATGTGTACTCTCACACTTTATTTGCTTCTGTTTTAGAACACTATTATCTAATCAAAATAACAAAATTTGTTAGTCATACACTGGGGAAAAGCGCAGCGCTGCGTCTAGGACAATTCACAAGTATCACACACAATTGTCACACAAGTATCACACGCAATTGCCCCACCCCCCCCAAATTGTCAGTCATGGAATCCCTGATGTCAGCCCCGCTGCAGCGCTTAGCCAAGCACTAAATACAACATGTTTTTGCAGCGTTCAGCAATGTAACCAATCACAGACATATCTGTTGATTTCTTGAACGCAATGGCCAATCAGAAACGTTTTGTCAGAATTCACTCACCGCTGAAAGCGCCGCAGTTTTTAAGTGCAGTTTTGCACGCTCCTGAATCATCTCATGACTAAGTGCATACACGATGTAAATAAGAGATTCACTGTGCAGTTTAGAGAGCTTCATTGATTATAACGGAATTTTGTTTGCGATGAAGATGAGTGACGCTTTTTAGTGATAAAAGGAGCACGCTTTGCGCACTTTCTAGGGTATAATCCATTAAGAATTTGTATGAAACTTTCGTTTTTCTGATACATAGGCTACATCCTGCAAAGTTTCGGGAATGACATTCGCATATTTATGCGGGATTCACTCTCGAAATAGCAGTGATTGGCAATGGACGGAACATAAAATATGTTGATTTAATTCTGGAACCGGTCCTGTCCAAACCTCCACAGACAGCGCCCGTCCCAAGCGAGATCTAATTCACAGAGCAAAAGTGTGTGTAAACTTTATTGAGATTGGGACATATCAACCAGTAATTTCATTTCATTTCCAGTAACGGACAGTAGAAAGTTCAGCAATGAATGGTATGCGATTTATGACAGAATATAGTCCCACAACTGATCGTTTATTTTTTCCTCAAGTGTCTCGCCTTTGGTAACAACGATTCAAAACGGAAACATTTCAAGTGACACGGGAAAAAGACACGGAAAACTTCAGTGAACATCAGAAAAGCAGCGTGCACATTTCTGATTAAAAATGAAAGGCCATCAACAGGAAGCATCACCATTCAAGTAAGCAGGAAGAGCCAAAGCTAGTTCACATTAGAGGTCTGCGCGGCACTATTTTTTTAGTCCCGCCCACTCCTGCAAGGTTATATTCTGCACCCACCTGCTCCCGCTATATATTCACTCTTTGTTCACCCGCTGTCCACTTAGAATAATTTTCTTCCCGACCCGACCGTTCCCACTAAATTTAGATCTCGTTTCCAGAATCTCACATTTAAATTTCCGCAACTGTAAGAAAGAGAGATAGGCTAACAAATAAAAGAGTAGTCTGCACAAAATTGTAGGCTATGTTGTTTTATTCGTCTTGTCAAGAGTCTTGAATTTATTGACTTTGACTTGAATTTATATGAATTATCTTAAGACAAGTAGGAAAAAAAGTGTCAGAGAAAATAAAAATGTTGTAAAATGTTGTACAAAAATTGTATTTCCCGGGAGAGCCGTGGGAATGCAGACCTCTAGTTCACAGTTTATTAAACGGTGGCAACCTCTTTAAGTTATTCTTGACTTGGATTGACTGCTTTGATGCGTTGCAATACGGTAGGGCATTGTTTTGTTGCTTACATCAGAAAAAAATTATTTTCATTTTATTTATTTTATATATATATATATATATATATATTACTTGCCCCCCCCTGACTCAAGAGTCAAATTTCCCCCATGTTTGTTGGTATTGACAGCTTCAAGATGCCTCCAGTATGGTGTGATTTTGGCCCATTCTTCCACACAAACAGTCTTCAAATCTTGAAGGTTCCATGGGCCCAGTGTAAATTTTGACAGCCCATTTTGATTTAGTTTTAGTCATAGTCTTTTGACTAAAATGCTATTGAGTTTTAGTCATATTTTAGTCATCTGAATTGTTTTTAAGTTTTAGTCGACAAAATATCATAAGATTGTAGTCGACTAAATCTACAATAAATTTAGTCGGCTACAATCTAATGGGTTTAGTTACAGTGCATTTATTAAGCATTTCTATAAAATTTCCAAACTCATTATATAGGTTCGATATTAAGGTTTTATCATGATAGACACCGATTTAACTGTGGTGACACACAACATGCCTTTATGTTAGAATTAAATAAAACCACTTCTCATAAAGAACAAGAACATGGTCTTCTTTTTTATGAAATACCAATGATTATATAGGCTACTTATGCATTCTTTATAGCAACTTGTTTACCATATTCATTCTTTGAAGCAGACATATTTATTTCTATACATAAATTTAGATTAATCTTTAGGGCTACTAAAGTTTTTCAGTCAAGAGCAGTGTGTGATTTTCTGTCTTTCTGTTGTTGCTTTTTTATGCGACGTGCAGCAAGTGTATGTTAGCTTATGTCCCGCCAGTTCATATGTACGCATCTAACCTCCGAATCACACAGCAGATTCGTTCTGAATTAATCTCTTCCCAAATCGTCCCACCCTAACATTTTCGTCTCGTTTTTATTCGTTGACAAAAAATGTCAATAGATTTATGTCAGTTTTTGTCATTCAAAGAGTTTTAATTCGTTATCTCATTGTCGTCGGTGAAAAAAATGTTGTTGACGAAAATGATGACGAAAATTATTCGTCAACGAAATTAACACTGCATGGGCCTCTTCTATGAACTCTAATCTTTACTTCTTTCCATAGATTTTCTATTGGATTCAAGTCAGGTGATTGGCTGGGCCATTCTAACAGCTTTACTTTCTTTCTCTGAAACCAAATGAGTTTCCTTGGCTGTGTGTTTGGGATCATTGTCTCGCTGGAATGTCCACCCTCATTTCATCTTCATCATCCTGGTAGATGGCAGCAGATTTTTATCAAGAATGTCTTGGTACATTTTTCCATTCATCTAGATTTCTGCCTCTAGAGGCCGCTCTCATACTGTATAATGACAGCGGACCCTTCTCAGCTGCTCCAGCAATGGTCACAATCCATTAAACTATCGGCATGGATTTTTGCCGATAGCCGATAGTTCCAGCAATCAACTATAGGTGCTGATTAATCGACAAAACCAATACATTGGTTGACCTCTACTTTGCATACAGCTGATGCTTATTGTATTTAAGGGGCAATGTCTGAAGAATAAATAGTGTTGAAAGCAGAAATGTAGCTTGTTTCCCTCAATCAAAACAATTGCATAGAACATACATATCTGAGTGCAAAAAATGCACCGAAATGGTTGAGTTAAGGCACATTAACTTGCTCTCAGTAGTCTATTCATAAGATTAAATACAATAAGTGCATGAGTATTCAACAATCTGAATATGGAGCTTCACTGAGATTCCTTTATCTCTGGGACTGAATGATGTAGGACCTTGAAAATGAAGATTTCAAAAGACAATTTCATTAAAAACTATAATCTAAAATTGCAGACACGCAAACTTTGGAAAAATAATATTTATGGCACTTAGACAGGTATGCTCAATGCAGTTCTTTGACATAAGGATACAAGATACATTTCTAGTTTCAACATTATTTGTTTTTCAGACATTCCTCTTTAAAAGAAAAGAAGTATCATCTGTATGCAAAATGACCCACATTTGGGTTTTGACCACTGAAAACGTGTACAATTTAGCAATTTGTTTCTGAAGCCATATTGAGATTCCAATATCTCTGGAACTGAACCATACAGGGCCTTAAAAATGAAGATGCCAAAAGGAATTTGTTTTGTTAAGATCCAATATCTAAAAGGGCATTAAGATATCTTTAATATGTCTTCTTGAAAAGTGCTTTTTCCCATTTTTGAACGGTCACCACTGGCATATAGCCAACTGCAACAAAGATTGCTAAAGTCAACAGATTTTACTAATAAACTTACTAATCTTTGTGTAAAAATAACAAAGATGCTGCAGGGCTCCAGACTGCGACCAAATGGTTCGAGTAAATTTTGTGTGGTCGCACTCACTCACATTGCCATTTCTGTTGCATAACGGCAAATGAAACAAAAGTGTAACAACATCCCTCTACTCGTTTGAGCTGCGCAGCGCGGACCGTTCAACAGCTCGGACCGCGACGCAAACAAACTTGTTCGAGCTCAGAACAACTTTAGGGACTTTGCTTTACTCAGGAACCAACAATGATTTCGTGACACTGTTACAGCGCTGTGCTACAAGATCCAGTGAGAAGCGTTCGCAGAATGAATAAAGGTTGCTGCGAGATCTAGTGAGATGCATTCAAATTCTGCCCAGAAATCTTATAAACACATCAATCGGCGCTGACGTAGAAAACCAGAATCAGTAAGGCTAAATGAATCGAATGTTATTAGATTATTAATTTCAGGGTTTATACAACCTTTTGAGAGAGAAATTCAAGCAATTTTCAATGACTTACAAACATTTCACACAACTGTTTCCAGCACTTTAAAGCTCAAAAATGATCCAATTTGAATGTTATTTTCAGTGGGATGACCAAAATATACTGTGGTGAACAAACAATTGTGTAAAATAAAAAAAATACATCAGATCACTATTATAACCTCTAAATTGCAGCAGAGGAACACTTATTGGCTTATTAGCCATTCATTTATAATTTTCCTTTATGTTTTGAAATTATAAAATAACAATGATAAAATCACTATTATAAAATATCAAATCAAGAAATCAGATTTTGTCAAGAGCTTTGCTCTTTTTTGTGTATGAAGTAAGACAAGTCAAAAAAAGTGCTTTGAAAAACAAACTTTGCTTCAATTTGCGACTAAATCACACATAATCACTAAGTTTTTGGTCAGTTCCAAATAAGACTATAGAAAAATAATGGTACATTTAATAAGAGTACAATATATACCTTTTCTACATAAAATTTTGATTTTGCCCATGTTACTGTTGTTAATAAAATAAATTTTGTAAGCTTATGCATCTTAACTCAAGCTTAGTTTACTGTCAAATCTGTATAAACAATAAACAAAAGAAAATTAAACAAGAAATGAACATGTAATATTATTAGTAACTGCACTTATTAATGCAAAACAATAGTAATTTCATCATATATATATATATACACACACACACACACACATTTAGTCATTTAGCAGACACTTTTATCCAAAGAGACAAATGAGGACAATGGAAGCAATCCAAATCAACAAAAGAGCAATGATATACAAGTGCTATAACAATTCTCAGTTAGCTTAACGCAGTACACGCAGCAAGTTTTTTTTTAAATTATATATATTTAGTCATTTAGCAGACGCTTTTATCCAAAGCGACTTACAAATGAGGACAATGGAAGCAATCCAAATCAACAAAAGAGCAATGATATACAAGTGCTATAACAATTCTCAGTTAGCTTAACGCAGTACACGCAGCAAGTTTTTTTTTTAATTATATACTAAATAAAAAGAAAACAGATAGAATACAAAAAGATGAGGAGCTAGTGTTATTTTTTTTTTTTTAAAGAAAACAAGCAGTTAGTAAATGAACAGAGTGCAAGTCTAAAAGGGGCAAGTTTTTCTTTTAAAGAATAGAATTAGAATAGAGATTGCTAGAGTTAGAGGGTCAAATAAATACGGAAGAGATGTGTTTTTAGCCGATTCTTGAAGATGGCTAAGGACTCAGCTGCTCGGATCGAGTTGGGCAGGTAATTTCACCAGGAGGGAACATTTAATGTAAAAGTCAGTGAAAGTGATTTTGTGCCTCTTTGGGATGGTGCGCAGCGCATGCTGGAGCACTTGAGAGATGCTCTGGATGAAAGCACATTCACTCTATGACAGCAGATGGCGCTGAACAGCAGAAATGCAGCCGTTACCTCGCCGTTAAGCAGCTGCACTACTTTCTGTTTCTGAAAGGTGTTTAAATTATTTAAACAGCCATTCAGATTTGTGTATTCGCTATGGTGTTCATCACAGCGCCAAATACTTAAATATTTAGACTTAATAGGCTATTTATTTTCAAACTTTTTTACATTTTAATCTGGACTGCAACATAACCTAGATATTGTTTGAAAGTGTTTTGATTCTTTATTGTTCGGTCACACTTTACATTAGGGCTTCATTAGTTAACATTAATTCATTAGTTAACATAAACTGCCAATGAAAAATTCTTCTGAACATTCATTAATGTTAGGTAATTCCAATATTTAATAACACATTGTTAAAATCAAAAGTTGCAACTGTGTTATTTAATAAGCTAACATGAACTAAGAGTTGTATTTTTTTAACAAAGATTAACAACTTCTGCAGCAAATGTAGCTATTGCGCATTGTGAATGTTAATGCATTAACTAAGGTTAACTGAGATCTTATTGTAAATTGATACCTATTGGTCTTTATCATTCTTTTGCACTTTAATCTGTGTAAAATGTTTAACTTTATACATTTTTGTGTATTGCTTTATTGTATTTAAATGTTTAGTTATTTTTGTTACAAGAAAAACAATTATTAAACTTGTTATACTGTATTTTGACAACACTTTTTTGCAACTAAAATTCAACATCGTGATAATACCGTACACTGTGATAAAAGCATTAGCAATTAATCGCAACATGAAAATTTGATACCGGCATATCCCTACGTCCATGACATTTAATATTTTGGCTTTCATCACTATACATTAATATTTCTTCAGAAAAAAAATTTACAAAATCAAAAATTTGAGCAAGGGACCACTGGTTGAGTTGACACGGAACGACCCAGATCTATTGACCTTGACACACGATTATGAAGGTCTACAGGGGGTCCTTACTGTAATATAAATTTCTGTTTTAGGTAGGGCTGTCGCGATTCATCGATTTTATTCGACTATTCGATTTTTTTAAATCCTCGACTTCATTTGGCTCATGTCGACTAACCGGCAAAATACCGGAAGTGGCGCATTTCACAGACGAGAATGTATAAAACACATTTTGTTTGTGTTTTCCAAGGCTGCATGATATTAAACCCATTTAAAAATAATCAAGCATAATTGTGATTTCACAAACGCTACGATTTAATTAAATAATTATATGCGATGCAGTTCTAATACAGCATATGCGCTTTAATTATGTACTTGCGTCACACAGCAGCTCCGTTCACAGTAATTCCACAGGAACTGTTATCATTTACATGTGTGGAGCGTCTCAAACTCCATCTCTGCATGTTGTTGTGAGTTTGGGTTCATTATAACGTTCATCTGGGAACGCAATGTGCGCCATTTCATCAGATTTGTAAGGTAAATCATTTATAAATCTACACACACTCATACATCGCGGTTTCAAAATAAAAGCTCAAACCCTCACTCTGAGTTTACACGTTTTGATGTCCACATATTCTTTTAATTACAGTGGCTATAGCATTTCTGTCCTAAAGAAATGGCCAAATCTGAAAGATTAAGTGGACATTTGAATGAAATGGTGCTTGGTCAATATTAAACAAGGATTAAATCGCACAGTAATGTGTAAAAATAATCACCAGGCCGTTGGCGCCCCCTGCAGGCCTTTGTTGTAATGCGTAATGTACATTAGCTCTATTGTTTATAATACATTATGTATTTTAACAGTTTT
>NW_015536493.1:46891-50741 GCF_001515605.1 Sinocyclocheilus anshuiensis | reverse complement strand
GTTTAATAAAATATTCTTAAGTAAAATTGTTGATTTTTTGTGGGAAATTCATCGTTTAGATTAATCGATAAATTAGTCGATAGATTAATCTAAAAAAAATATATAAAATAAAAAAATAGTTGTTAGTGGCAGCCCTAGTTTTATGGTTTTCTTGTCACATGTCAGCAAGATGACTTCTTGCATATTAGCTACATCCTACATTTGATCATATGCACTGTAAATCATATAAGGGCCCTGACAACACTGAAAAGACAGCAGAGATTTACAACAGCAAGTGACCTTTGGCGGAGACAACAGAAATGATTGCATAGTGCCATAAACGAAATAGCTGTTTTTGAGCCAACCATGCAACCACACAAACCTTGGGAGAATTTGATTTGCTAGACAAAATCAAAGCTAGTGACTTACCATATAATATTTGTTGTCAGCTTTATCGATAAGCTAAAATATTTAGCAAAAGCCTTTCATCCACAGTGACACATGGTGTAGTAACTGAAGGGAAATGACACTACTGTAGCTGCTCACAGAAACAATGACCACGTCAGAGGTGAATATGCTCGAGTCCAAGATACAAAGCACCATTATGACCTTCTGAACTTACTGTGTGCAAATGTTGTTAAAGCCAAACAATGCATCAATAACAGACAAACCATCTGGAGTTTTTCATAAGGTTAGACATTCTTGCCCCCACATGCCCTCAGGATAAGATAATTTCAGTAGATACTGTATATCAATATACATACTGACATCATCCTTCAGAAATCATTCTAATATACTAATTTGGTGCTCAAGAAACATTTCCTATTATTATTTATGTTGAAAACAGTTGTGCTGCTTAATATTTTTATGGAAACCATGATACATTTAGGAACCTTTGATGATACATTTAGGAACCTAAATTCCAGAATCAATATGTTCTTAAGTGAAGACCAATGCGATTCTATAGTTTGTAACTGAAGTATTTATAGCCTTCAACACTTATTAACCACAAGACACATGACTAAATATGTTTACAAGTAATAGGACTTTTTAATAATCTACATAATACATTTTGACCTCTCTAAAGGCCTTACCCAATAATAACCAGAAAGCAACAGCGTTCCGGTCAATTTTTTATATTATCTGAAGAATATTTGTAATGATGATTCTTTTTTGATTCTTTTATCTCTAAAAAACACCAACAAAAAAAAAAACACCACATCTATCATATCATGTTTTCCTTTTTATTGCAGCTTTTTTTCCTTCCTCCCTTCCTTTCTTTCTCTCCTCTCTCCCTCCCTCTCTTTTTCTTTCTCTCTCTCTTTCTTTTCTTTATTTCTCTCTCTCTAAAAGATTCCCACAATATATGGCAATGATTGCCTTCATTCGAGCCACACAATCTCTAGCAGACTGTATTTTTTGCTTATATATCTCTTCTGCTCAGGGGTGAGCAACCAAATTCTCTCCAGGTTGAGAAATATGTTGTCTGTGTCAATATATATATACATAAAAAAAAAATCTAAGAATTTGTACATTCAATTTCCTCCCTAATAAAGAAATGTAGGGATGGCTTACGAGGGTTGACTAACGTGGTTGACTACAGTAATTTATCTGGATTTTGTGTTGTTGTACTGACATTTTGAGCAATGGTGATTTAATTATTGTGCTAACATTATGCATTATGCTTTAGAAAGTGGTAAAACCCTCTTACACCATGTCCTAACTACACGCGACGCTGCGACACGTGATAAAAAGTATCTTTTCCATGTTAATCAGAGGTTTTGTCCTAACTAGCTGCGATGGCGACATATGAAATTTCTATTTTAAAAACGGTTTCTTATTTCCACAACGTCGCAGCTGGAACAACAACATACAAACTATATGGCAGTAGATAATTCTCAGGTGATTATGTGCTTTATTCAATGTTAAAAGTGTCTAATGTGAGTTTGAATACCATTTTGCGTAGGGCTGGGCAATTTGGCAAAAAATTTAAACCTTAACGTTTGACCGATTCTCAATTTTTAAAGATTTTGAACTAGTCAACTTGAAAATGTAACTACAACATGATTCAAGTAACTTTTTCTATATTAACCCTCTAGTTAAAGAAAATTCTATTCCAAGTGCATAATAATAATAATAATAATAATACGAGGAAAATGCTTTTCACCAATTGATCGGCTAGGGATCGGAATCGGCCGATTTTCCTCATGATCGGCCCGGATCGGTGACCGGCCAGTCAGTCTTCTTTCCGATTCCAAGCTGATCCGTTTTGTTACCAGCAGCACAGGCAATAACGTCAGCCGCGCATTCTCGCTCTCTTCTCACTCTCACACACGTCTCATTCGCTCAAGTTAAATAGTGCTTGTATTGCGCATTATTTTAGTCATTCCCGTAGGTTTCGTGCTTACACCAAAAGTGCGCGCACCACCACTGATCTATATTAGTGGAGCGCACAAGCCGCACTCAGTCTCAAACAGCTTGTGAGCCACAAATACCAAAATGAGTGGCTAACTGTATACATACAAAATTATGTCAAAATGCCCGTCTTGGCGAGTATCCAGTTAAAAGCAGTCAGTTTTGGAACAATAAATCCAATATTCCTACTGCTGTCTGTCATGTTAATCAAAGAACAAAAGACAAAGAAAATCACTTTCTGCTCTTGACTGAATATGTTTTTTATAACTTTAATGGTAAACACTAATCTGTATTTAATTTTTAATATGAAGACTACAGAAATTAAGTAATCAAATGTAAAATAACACTGGATGTGTTATTTTACATTTGATTACTCTAATTTCTGTAGTATTTCTTACTTAAATAAAAACTTACTTAACCTGTAAAACTTAGTTTCATAGCTCTATTTATTCTATTGCATTTATTTGTGCTGTTGTTTGTAATTTATTATTTGTTCATATTTTATTACAGATTTTTTACTTGTGTTTTTTTATTAAAATAAAACTTTGCGTTGAAGAAAAATAGATTTTGTTTGTATATGCTGTCAATTATAGTTCTTATAAAGAAAATCGGAATCGGCAAAAATCGGTATCGGCAGATCACACTAATAAAAAAATCGGAAATCGGAATCGGCCAAGAAAATTGCAATCGGTGCATCTCTACTTTTAAATAATCTCAAGTCAAGGTAACCCCTTTGCTGTCACCCCCTATTTTCGGCTGGATTACTTTAATTTCTGTAGTATTTCTTACCTGAATAAAAACTTACTTAACCTGAAAAACTTAGTTTCATAGCTCTATTTATTCTATTGCATTTATTTGTGCTGTTGTTTGTAATTTATTATTTGTTCATATTTTATTACAGATTTAATCGGAATCGGCCAAGAAAATTGCAATCGGTGCATCTCTACTTTTAAATAATCTCAAGTCAAGGTAACCCCTTTGCTGTCACCCCCTATTTTCGGCATGGAGACACAATGACATACCCAAAATAAAAAGGTTGCTGCTCATGAGACTTTCTGACTAGATACATAATCAACATATGTTCACAAAGCTGACACTTCAAAGTTTACTGTTCAAGAATCAGAAATACTCAGACAGTTATGATAATAGAAATATATAAGCTCAAACTTAAAAACAAAAATAAAAATATTAAAAACATATTTTTTTAAAGGGGTCATATGATGCGATTTTTTCAACAGCTTGTAACACTCCAAAGAGAAAGATTCATTTCTCTTTGGAGTGTTACAAGCTGTTCGTGAACAGATAAGATCCCTAAAGTTGCAAAGACCAAAGTCTCAAACCCAAAGAGATATTCTTTATAAAAGTTAAGACTGGTCCACGCCCTCCTAAAACGCCTCGTTTAAACACGCCCCCACATGTCTACGTCACGATGTGGGAAGATTTGCATAACGCCGCC
>NW_015536493.1:43475-46192 GCF_001515605.1 Sinocyclocheilus anshuiensis | reverse complement strand
TTTAAAGAATTTGCCACTGATGATTCAAACGCGAGTTTGAGCAGTGTAGAGTAGCGATTATTGTTTGTCATTTCTCCGATCACAAATGCAGACATGGTTTTATGTTTACGCGGCGCGATGCAACGCAAAGTGCAAAAAGACAGTATAAAGCTGCGGTCACACTACACTTTGAGCATGCGAAATTCGTTTGGACGCTGCAACGATCGTGGTATGACGTCATGCTCTGCAGCGTCTTTTAAAAAACGTATTAACACATAAACAATAATAATACACCTAAAATATAAAAACATACAATCTACTCCACTTTCCTGCAGCGCTGCAGTTTTAGATTTATATTCTTTTTAGTGCTTTAGAAAAGCACTAAAAGTTTTTCAGTTAGACTGTTTTCAGCTTGTTTATTTTCATATAAAAATATGGCATGCAGTTGCATCAAACAATGGTATAAACATCATTCAATGTAAATTGTGATAATCATAATTAATAATCGCAATTACAATTTCAAGGGAGTAATCGACAATTATGATTTTCGTGCAGCCCTAGTGTAGAGTAGCGCTTGTTGTTTGTCATTTCTCCGATCACAAATGCAGACATGGTTTTATGTTTACACGGCACGATGCAATGCAACGCGTAAAAAGACAGTATAAATCATTATAATACGTAATTTTGTCCCCACTGGATGCAACAAATGCCTCGTTTATAATGGGTTTGAATGTTTTTGTCTCTTCGCTCCGGCCGGACATATTGCATATCACAATATGGTAAGGGGCGTAACATTTCCGTCACATGCTTGAGGTATTCGGCCAATCACAACGCACTGGATACGTTGAAATACAACGTAGATAAAAATCTATGCATTTCAGAAAGGCGGGGCATAGAGGAGAAAAAATTATGTACAGTATGTGGAAAATAATGTGTTATTTGAACCTTAAACCGCATATACACATTTCATTACACCAAATCATGTTCTTTTTAGCAACATCATGACCCCTTTAAATGTATAAAAAAAATATGTTGCTGTGGTAAATGCTTTTAGAAACACAATGAAGCTAAAACCACAAGTCTACTAATGCTTAATTTAAAATATCTAAAACTGTGAATTTTATGAAACATTTTCTAAGACCATGTGTCATGTGTGTTTTTAGAGAAGGCTAATAAAATTGATTTATGGCCCCCTGTAAGCTCTCCTGCATGCTGTAGACTCATGTCTGGCCTGGCAGACCGCCCTATTCATGATTCTATTGTTCTCACTCGACGAACTTTTCACACCTCTGCCAGGTATGACACATAATCCTCATTATTCCTTTATCATTATTCTGTTGTTTTTATTCAGCCATTATTAGCCTTTATTCTGGCATTACAAGGTTTACCAAGCCACATCGCTTCAATCCCAGTATACATTTACCGGCCTATTATCAAAAGTATTTCTAAAAAAATACAACAAAACATTTTCTTACGGACCTTACGTACATTATTATGACAAAATACATCATGAAGAAGAACTGCACCGGTTCTGCAGCTGCATTAGAGCTAACATTAGCATCAAGCTACATAAGACAATTTATGAGATTATTAGTACACTTTTACTCAAAACTCACTTTAAACCACCATCGAGTGTTTGTAATAACTTCCTTTTCAGATCACATGTGGAATTTGGTCGTTTACTGTTGTTAAAATATGCTATTTATAGCCCTTTATATCGCTGCACAAATTACCATTTCAGATGTACACATTCTTTATTGTTATGAAAATACCCCAAATCTCAAGAAAATCACATACAAACCATATTCTATCGTAATCGTGTGTTTATTATCTTTATTCTTTGTGTGTAAAAGTGTTTATCTGGGTTTGTTATGGTCAGAAATGAATGCGGAAGAGCACGGGAAGTGCATCACAGGATGAGACAGGGCAGGATGTGATGCACAATATGATTGACATTTCACCAGCAAATCGGCTTTCTCTGACTCATACTACGCCCACGGAAGAGTATAACACACAGATACAGCGCTGGGAAGTGCTAATGATAATGAAATCGCCTAAATCAGTGGAAAATTAATAGAAATGATGATTCTGTCCGAAGAAATATGAAGTAAACATGAATAGATATATCTATATATCTCCATGTATATGCATCGTTGGACTATAAGCCCTTATTGACGCTGTTCAGTGAAGCTATGTGAACACAAATAAACCGCTGCAGACGTGACTGAATATGAATGTGTGCTGAATTTCTATTCCAAATATGACATACGGATTTATTATTTTCCCCTCCTGCCATAAATTAATAAATTACTGTCACTGCAACAATGTTTTATCAAAACAGTGGTCAAATATAGAAGTTATAGTCTTTAATCTTTCTACTGATGCACAGTTTGTCCAGATCAAGTAAAAGTGTGATGTTTTAACGTGCTGTTAAAATGAAACAACAATAATCTGAGGACGTCACCGATCTTTGTCAGTTAAGGGGGTAATTCAAATTCAAAATGACTGAAGGTATAACACCAGTAGACTATTATTAACTATAAATGTATTCTAAAAAGAACAGCAGCTTTCAGCCTGTCACCATGATGCAAACATGAAATATCAGACATACAGTAGTAGTTCTTTACAGGTTTTTTATTCGATTGCGCTGCTTTTCTATTGTTTTTTTCTGTGTAAACATGGATGTGTTTGACTGTTGCGCTCGCGTCTCTTGCAGCGTCTCATGCATGAAACGACAC
>NW_015536493.1:42194-42938 GCF_001515605.1 Sinocyclocheilus anshuiensis | reverse complement strand
GTCCCATCTTCTTAAATGTTTTACCTATTCCACTGCCCGTGTCGCATCTTTGTCAAAACAAAAGCGCATTCTGTGTGAATGGCGCTTAGCGCTATATTTATGGTCCTTCACAGGTCGCATCACACGTGCGCCGACATGTGGTTGGATCGTTCTTTTCTCTTTACTGTTATCACCGGCATATTGCCAAAGTGTCTATTTCTAACATTTGGTAATATTTCTATTCAAAATCGCAATTCCTCGATTTCTAAAAAATAAAATCATGGCAAAATATTAAATTCGAATTAATCAATACAATCTAGAAAATCAGCCAGCCCTATTTTTGCATGACCATATAGCCATACTGAAAACAACAACAGATGGTTTACCTCAGATCTTAAAAATAAATTAAAGCAAACATGTACGTTAAAACTGTGAACTCACTGCAAACCAACGATTATGTATTCCATAACAAAGATGGTATCAGTCACTCAGTATGTACATTTAATGATGTTAAAAATGATTGATATTTATGAATGTAGCATTTGGACCAATCACACACAATTGTTCATTAGATTTAAAGGCACATTATGTAATTTTCGCTGCTAGAGGGAGCGTATTCAAAATAAACAAAGAGGCAAAGGCGAAGTGATGACGCCGTGACTGAGTGTGGAATCATGGGAGTTGTCGTCTTCATCCCCACAGCTGATGCAATCCGACAGGACTCGAGCAGAAATCATGTTCATGGATGAGCTAATGATTTATTAA
>NW_015536493.1:39180-39494 GCF_001515605.1 Sinocyclocheilus anshuiensis | reverse complement strand
TGATTGGCCAGCTATCCAGTGCGTTGTGATTGGCCGAATACCTCAAGCGTGTGACAGAAATGTTATGCCCCTTGCCATATTGTGATGCCTTGTCCCGGCCGGAGCGACAAGACAAAAACACCATTATCCATTATAAACGAGGCATTTGTTGCATCCAGTGGGGACATAATTACGGATTATAATGACTTCTTTTTACAAGAACAACAAACAACAAGCGCTACTCTACACTGCTCAAAACTCACTGAATTGTCAGTGGCAAATTCTTTATATATAAAAAACGTACTTGCAGTCTGTGAGTCAGAACAGCCGGCATT
>NW_015536493.1:30040-39079 GCF_001515605.1 Sinocyclocheilus anshuiensis | reverse complement strand
CAGTGTTGTAAATAGAACTTAACCACTGATTTCTAGTCGTGTCCTCTTTTGGAAGGCCAAACAAAGCAGTTTCGCTTTTACAACGAAACACAGTGTCACACACGGCGGCCTTGAGTGAGCGGAGGCCGGCGGCTAGAGTGAGCAGCAGCTGGCGGATTCGACGAAGAAGCGGCCGGTGGGCTTGCAGCAACCACATGTGACAACCACGGGCTGGACTCCGCTTCATCCGCGGTGAAAGCCGATCCCAGCAACAATACTACAGCGAGAATAAAAGTTACGCCTTCTTTCTTTGCGTGAACGTTTGGGCGGCGTTATGCAAATCTTCCCCACATTGTGACGTAGACATGTGGGGGTGTGTTAGAGCGAGCCGTTTTAGGTAGGCGTGGTTGACTCAACTTTTATAAAGAATATCTCTTTGGACTTGAGACTTTAGTCCTCCGACGGGACTCAGGCAGAAATCATGTTCATGGATGAGCTAATGATTTGTTAACGTAGTAGAATGAAGCAGGGTGAGGCTGAAAGCCGTCTAAGCGAAACGAGGCCACTGAACAAGCGCGACACGCAGCTCGAAAGCAGCGGAGCTTTTATTATGCCACAGTCGACCGCTTCCGCTCCTTCCAGTCGTGCGTATGTTGGAAAAAAAGCAGCGCTGTTTAATCATACTAGGTACATTTGAAAGTTGTTATAATGCTACTCTGTGAGGTCGTCACCTGTCTAATAAAACGCACAACATATTAAAGTGTCTTTGGTGTTTCCATGTTTTCAACATAACAAAACCGCAAATCGAGGGGTTATGACGTCATTGGCAGGCGACACAATGACACTATGGACACGGTCCATGTCACTAGTTAAAATTGCTTATTTCTCTGGATTTAAACATTCTTCGAAACATTTGGGATAATGTAAGTACACAAGTCAGCAAAATATATAACACTGTTCTTTAACACTTGAAC
The DNA here is from genome assembly GCF_001515605.1 of Sinocyclocheilus anshuiensis. Classification (NCBI taxonomy): domain Eukaryota; kingdom Metazoa; phylum Chordata; class Actinopteri; order Cypriniformes; family Cyprinidae; genus Sinocyclocheilus; species Sinocyclocheilus anshuiensis. The sequence goes on along the minus strand of NW_015536493.1, from coordinate 38,126 downwards.
AAATCGATTATTCATTAGGTTAACAAACAATCACAGACCCCTCACCCAACACCAGACTCGGTGCCCATATGTTTATGAACGATCTCCAGGCCAGGACACCTCAGCCAGATCAGATCAAAACAGTATGGCTTCTTAGTCTGCCTGTTCCGCCTTGGCTTCCTAGTCTGCCTGCTCTGCCATGGCTTCCTAGTCTGCCTGCTCCGCCATGGCTTCCTAGTCTGCCTGCTCCGCCATGCCCCCGGAACTGCCTGATCCGCCATGGGTCCCGGATCGGGTACCACTCTGGAGGCCTGCCGTCCTGTGTCTGTCCTGAGGGGCCTCCAGAGCGCCCACCCCCCGCAATCACATACTGTTATAGGAAATTACTTCTTTCATTAATTCATAGACAAATTTTTCTCTGACTTTCCTATCATGCACATCCCCAGGTCTTTGTGTATGATTACTACCTCCTTGTACATGGTCTTGTGTATTGTATACTATTTTATGTATGCGTTATGATAGATCACTAGTTAATATAACCCCACCTATACCATGTTTGGTATCTATGAGTTCGTATTTTCATGATCTAAATGAGATTATATTATATAGTGTATATTATATGTTGATACCTATGCAACACATTAGTATTATAAGAATCTTGAAGATTCTTCTCTGGAACACCCAATCGAGTTTCATATGCAAAACACCATGCTAGAGACAAAGGATCGTAAAATTTCCTTCCAAAGGTACCATTCCTCATTGGCTCACTCAAATCCTGAGAGGTGTGACCTGCTTCGAACATTTAAGGCTTCACATCAGTGACCCTCAGGGGCTTTTTGGCTTTTGTCTCTGCTCTCATCCCCCTCCCAGGGCTGGCGCATCCGTGCCTGGCTGGCCTCAACTACGGCCATGCCTTCACTTTCCATCTGGGAGAAAACCACCACAGAGTCAGAATAACATCTTTTTGGAGTTCATCACTCTTCAAACCCGGAAGAACGTGATCGTGACTCCTACACCACCGAACCTCCAAACCTTCAAGACTTTCATCCGAGACTGCATCCGGACGCTCGTTCAACGGCCAAGGCAATGCAAGTATCGTACCTTTAACTAAACGAAACAGAGGTTTAGGATAAGCTGTAGACCCCGTTATAAAACGCAGCTGAACGGTTTCAGTCATCCACTTCCAACCTCCCCATGAATGAGTGATTTTGTATGTTTGTTTGTTTGTCTAGATTAGTTATGAAAACCTTTGGTGCACGAATTACATGAGTTTCTGGTTCTGTCACTGCTTGTGAATAGTGTCCCTTTTATGATCCGATCTATAGCTACATGCTCTAATGCATTACTGTAAGAAAGTTATTTTCTGTGGCTACGAAAATATCCTTTCTTAGAGTTGATATAAAATTATACTGAATGTTCGCTGGACGAACAGATTAGTTGATTATAATATTAATTCTGGTACAGTTACTACTGGCAGCTGGGGTAAATAATTGTAATTATAATTAATTGTAATTATTTATATACATTTCCCTTTTGAGCTAATTTGCTACATGAATTAGATTATAAACTTATCCAGTTTGTTGCGTGTGCAGTGCGCTTCCAGAGAGAGCCCGCCCACACACGCTTTTGATTGGCTGTGATATTTGATTGATTCTGTCGTGTTGCGTTGTCGAGTCGCACCTGGTGTGGACAGCCAAATTGTTTGTCACTGGAATCTTGTCATGTCGTGTGTAGTTAGGAAACGGTGTTAGAAAAGTAGCATTATTAACCATCTGAATAGCTGATTTTGAGAACGTGTCCCTACCAAAAATTTTAATTAAATGATCACATGAGCCAAATACAATTACTCTTTTTAAAATTATGTGTGCCACCAACATAAACGTCATTAGATACAAAAATTATGGGGAACTCTCAGAGCTGAAAAGTCCTGCAATACAAGACAGGATGCAAAGTTAGACTTCTTTTACAAAATGGGAATCACCGCTGTCTCAGACTCCCTTGTGATCAGTAATTTCTAAATAAGAGCTCATTGCCCATCTGACTGGCATATTATCATCCCAAATCCAGTGGCGTTCCGTCCATATAAGTTGCGAATGCTCTGCATACCCAGGCCATTTGAGAGAATAAGTTCACGGGATAATTAATATAAACATGATTATAAGTTGATCCCTTGTCATTTGAAATGTAACTTAAAGCTTAAAGAGTTAGGAATAAGTAGGCTATGTAAAATGATTTATTTGCCAAACGGCATTCATTTTCTTTAAATCTACCTGTTATGGAAGCTTCCGGGTGAGCGGATTCTCCGCAGCTTTCTTGACTCCACTCTGTAGCTATGACTTGTCAGGATTGTAGCGCGTTCTCATTGGTTTGCTTGTATGCAGCTGATTTCATGTGCGAAGTAAGCTGTCCGCGAAGCACTCGCCCAATTGGAAAAATGCACTGTTGCTGTCAGATCTCAATTGCCGAAAATCATATCGTGTATGATACAAAACCAACTCGACTAAATCACAAGAAAAAAAAAAAACACTGTAACTATATATTTTTATGCTTTCTCAAGCAAAGCAAATTTTAAAACTCCACTGAAAACATATCTTCTTACATTGATCTTGATCATATACAACGTATGTTGAAGATATACGTTATTGTCAACATGCCTAACTGGTAAATAAAATTTTTTTTTTATAAAAAAGTGGGCTACACAAAATGTTAAAAATAACAAATCAGGAAAAGAAACACAAATCCTCTGAACATTTTGAACATTGAGATGTTATTGTTCCCTTTGTTTTGAGAATACTCATGTCGCGAGTCCTTCTCGGATTTTATTGTTTGCAAGGTTGCAACATTTGTCACGTTCGCTACTGTGAGGGAGCAAAGAGCGAGGAATGAGGAGACGTGGAGTATACTTCGAACAAGGGGGGGGTGGGCTCTCTGGAGGCCCCTCAAAGGCAGAGCAGGGAGCCATGGCGGAGCAGGCAGACTGGGAAGCCATGGCGGAGCAGGCAGAGTAAGGAGCCATGGCGGAGCAGACAGCTCAGGAGGCCATGGCGGAGCAGGGAGTTCAGGAGGCCATGGCGGATCAGACAGCTCGGGGAGCCATGGCGGAGCGGCCTCCGTGGCCTGGCCTCTACGGCCGGAGCCCGATAGGAAAGATAGGAAAGTGCACAGCGGATCGACAAAGTTACTTGAAGACGAAACATCTAGAAGATCTTAAAGTAGAGATACACTCATATACCTGAATATAAGCATTGAGAGTATAACTAATACAAATAAAGAGTTGTAACTAAGCTAATACAATAGGGAAACATACAAATAACACATGCATATACCAGATACAATTGTAACGGATTAATTATAGTCTAAACAAAGAAATGTCTTTATGTGTGTGTGTGGGTGTGTGTTATGTGAGCATGTTGTAGTTTGATGGTCAGCCAGGCCCATTGGTGCGTGGCCCCGGGGGTCATTTACGTCTCTTTGGAATGTGTTGGCCAGGACTGTAATTTATATGCAAATGTCAAAAGGCTAAGAGGGGTCTCTAAAGACATAAAACCCCAATGATCATCCATGATTTTAAGCAGACGTCACACGGGGATTGGAGCCCTCTTTGGGCTAAACTAAACGGAAAACAAAACGGGGAGAAGGGGCACCGCTTACTTTCTGTTTTGATCCGGTATTCTGTCACGTTCGCTACTGTAGGGATTTCATGAACAGGACACTGATACGTCACTGAATCACCATCATGAGGCTTCGAATTAATTCAATCAGGAGTCAACAAAGCTTTCTTTGTATCAGGACTGAAAAGCCAGTTCAAGGAGAATACATAGTCAATTTGTTAAAATATACTGAGGTCACGGCTCGCTGGACGACCCTTGATTTAAAGTGTAACATAACAAATTTGAAATCGGTTTAATCAGGTGGACTTCGAATTTTCAAGGTTCGATTCCTTTCAAACCCTGACTGAATTAATAGTAATTAATTCCCTAAAATAAAATAATCAAGTCATTACACTACTGTGAGGGAGCGTGGAGCGAGGAGACATGGAGTATACTTCGAACAAAGAGACTTTAATAACATCAAGGGAACCAGGAACACACATGTAGCAGGGAAAGATGACATTCAATACCGGACACTAAACTCAGAACAGGACATATTTTAAATACACAAGACATGACGAGAAACACCTGGGAGCAATAACATAATTGCACATGAGGGAAAACTGGGTCATGGACAGCACGTGGGGGAGGAAAACACAAGACACGGAACAAAAGACTAATCAAAAAACGAAAACAAAACGGGGAGAAGGGGCACCGCTTACTTTCTGTTTTGGTCCGGTATTCTGTCACGGTGTGCCTGCTGTGAAGGAGCAAGGAGACGAAGGAGCGAGGAGACGAAGGAGAATCCAGAATTATCACAGACTTTATTTTACACCAAGGAAATCACACGTAGGACACGGGGATCGACGTACAATACCGGACGAAGAACTCAGAACAGGAAACACTTTAAATACACATGACATGACGAGGGGATGACGAGAAACACCTAGGAGCAATAAACGTAATTGCACATGAGGGAAAACTGGTTCATGGAAAGCACGTGGGGGAGGAAAACACAAAACATGGAACACAGGACTGACAACGTTACTTGGCAATATTTTAAAGATATTATTATTTTTGCCTGGTCTGTTATAAGAGTAGTGTCACCAGGGTGGGAGTTTTAACTCCTATTCAATGGCAATAAAACAATCATTTAGCAGATGCAGAGATATATAAACTGGGGGAATCCCCCATCTTCCCACCCTCTGAATATGATGTATCATAATGTAACTATGTGTAACTGCAAACATTTGTCTTAAGTTAAATGTTGTATATCAGTAAAGACAACTTTACAACTTTACTGGCCCTGCCACAAAAAAATTAAATAGTTTCTGTTATCATTGTTTTTGATCTGTTATCTTGTATTCTAATAAATAAGCTTATATGACACCAATATTTTAGATACCAATTAAATTTTACAATTCTCTATTTCAATTTCGATACCACAGCAAAAATCACTAGACAAAAATAAACATAAATATAAAGTTTAAAAATTATTAAATACAAGTGACAGCCAGTAAATAAGAACAAATTACAAGTAATTGCCCAATTAAGTATAGGCCTATAGCACAAAAATAGAAATGAAATGATGCTTTAGGTTTTTATGTTTGTAGATGTTCAGGTACAGAAATTGAAAAATCACATATAAAATAACATTTGCATATTCTTCACTCTGTGTTGCACCTTGAAGTGCAAAAAAAGTGCAATGTTTGATTTATATTAGACTGTATAGATACAGCGTTTCCTTGCTTACCGCTGTAAACACAGCAGCGCTGCGTGTATTAACACTAATTTAAATGCATCATACGGAGACAAAATAAAAAGAAAACTCCATTTCTGAAAACAGTCAGTTCCGTTCCCCTCAGAAACACATTCATATAAAATTCAATGTTTGGATTTTCGTCCTATATTTCGCGCATTGTGAACAGTGATCTTGTTCTGTATTTTCTTCCTCTTTATGTCCATCTTCAGCATCTCTGGCCTCTGTTAATGGCCGTTTACAGACTAAGTATAATAATATCAACGTAATATTTCCACACAAATGGCCATTGGGAAAATTATTGCAGTGCAGTTTGTGTGCAAGCACGGAACAGAAGATAGTCTGAAATAAAACAAAAAATGTCCGGTAGATCGGTGCATCTGTACTGCAGTGTATAAATTTAATATAGATTAATCACTGTTAAAGCTACAAAGTTACTTGCCAGGACCGGTATTTTGACATACTTTTGTATGTATTTGCCCGTTCAGGGGGCTCGTGCATGTCAGACAGTGTTAATTTCCTTGACGAATAATTTTCATCAATGACATTTTTTTCACCGACGACAACGAGACGATAACAAACTAAAACTTTAAATGACAAAAAACTATGACATAAATCTACTGACATATTCGTCAGCGAATAAAAACGAGACGAAAATGTTAGGCAGGAAGAGATTCATTCAGAACGAATCTGTTGCGTGGTTCGGAGGTTAGATTGCGTACATATGAACTGGCGGGACATAAGCTAACATACACTTGCTGCACGTCGCATAAAACGTAAAAAAAATGTCAATATGTGGGAGTAAGAGAAGAGCAGACATATGGATAAATCTGACGCCGCAAGAGAGAACTCAATTCGGTCCGGTTTTCTGAGCGCAGACACTGAGGCATACACACACAGAAAGCGTGTCTCACAGCACAAGTCCTCTCTCGTGTCGCATGAACGGAGAATTACACACAAAATGATGTCTATCATGATAAAACCTTAATATCAAACCTATATAATGAGTTTGGAAATTTTATAGAAATGCTTAATAAATGCACTGTAACTAAACCCATTAGATTGTAGCTGACTAAATTTACTACTAAAAACTACTACTTAGTTTAGTTAATTTACTTTAGTTACTTCAGTTAATTACTACTACTAATGAACTAAAATCTTATAATATTTAGTCGACTAAAACTAGACTAAAACTAAAAACAATTCAGGCATTTTAGTCAAAAGACTATGACTAAAACTACAACAAAATTTGCTGTCAAAATTAACACTGGTGTCAGAGATGCGGCTGTCTGTGTGCGCGCTGTTCACACAGAACACAGCACGCGAGTACTGGAAGGAGTTGTCTTTCGCGCCCAAATGCTTTTTAATCGCTTGAATTTTTAAATTAACAAGTCTTAAAAACACATGCAAATGATAAAATGTTGTGACGACGCTGCAGTGGCAAATCCGTCTACTGTCCTGAACATCTTTCACGCTGGCCCTGGACCGTCGGGCAGTCCTTATTGTCAAGCCCTGGGGATGAATTAAATTTACAATTAATGTAGGAAATGTGCATAGGCTACTTTTAAATCGACATCTGCCACGATGTTTCCTTCTTTGAGTGTCCTTCGCTCTTGTTTCCACGTTCCTCTTGTTTGTGCTTCTTCTTCCAAATGTTGCGGTTAGAGTTTCATGTAAATCAGGGTGGGTTTAAGCGTCATCATTGGTCCACTAGTTCTTGATTGACAGCTCCTCCTCAGCCAATCAGTTGAAGAGGATGGTGACGTCACTCCAACACGCCTCATTAGCTGCCGATGCTCAGCGTTCACTTGTACAGGTGATTGGTGAAAATGGATAACTGTCAGCTGAGGTAACATCTTTCCATACAGGACACCGTTATATGTGTCTGTCTGTCACTGCTGTACGCCTACCTGGCGATCCGTTAAAGTTAAATTAGTAAATTGGTAAATTAATTATGAATGAATGTAATGTTTTTGCATTGAAAATGATAGTGTTACAGAGGAGACGGTTACAGAGGCCAGGTGGATTTGATATACACAATGATTTATTTGCATATTGTTTATTTACATAGTTACATATATAATTGCCTATCACTATCATATTAATGTTTTAAATATATAAAGTTTGAATATGGACCTTTTTCACATTTCCGGGTTTCTCAGCAGCGGAAGTCGTCATAGTTGGGTTAACTTGATTAGCAGTGAATGGGAGAGTACCACAAATATATTTTTTACATTCCCATTTGCACAAATAGCAAAAGAAAAACTCCACGATAGTGTTTTCATGACTTTCAATAAAAGGAAATAAATTGAGAGAGACTGATAATGGCAGTCAGAAGAGAGAACAATGTCAAATTTACCATCCCTCCCATAGATGCTGCATTAGAAACACCCTCGCAATGGTGTTTTTTTGTAATTTGATGCAAAGGTGATACAATACAAAGAATAGTGTTATAAATGTAGATACATTTAAAAAAAATACAAATATGAAAAACTTTCGAGGATTTACGATGCTGATGACCATTTAACACGTCATCACAGTCTTGTGAAAAGGGTCCAACAATGCATCCGTGCATTCGGTTTTAAAGGGATAGCAGCCTAATTTAGTTGCTATTGTCCAGCCATTGATGTTAATCAAGCAACAAAAGATAGACAGAAAATCACTCACTACTATTGACTTAGTAGCCCTAGTAGCCCTAAAGATGAATCTAAATTTATTTATAGAAATAAATATGTCTGCTTGAAAGAATGGTAAACAA
>NW_015536493.1:6848-29977 GCF_001515605.1 Sinocyclocheilus anshuiensis | reverse complement strand
CCTGACAAAATATCAAACCTATATAATGAGTTTGGAAATTTTAGAGAAATGCTTAATAAATGCACTGTAACTAAACCCATTAGATTGTAGCTGACTAAATTTACTACTAAAAACTACTACTTAGTTTAGTTAATTTACTTTAGTTACTTCAGTTAATTACTACTACTAATGAACTAAAATCTTATAATATTTAGTCGACTAAAACTAGACTAAAACTAAAAACAATTCAGGCATTTTAGTCAAAAGACTATGACTAAAACTACAACAAAATTTGCTGTCAAAATTAACACTGGTGTCAGAGATGCGGCTGTCTGTGTGCGCGCTGTTCACACAGAACACAGCACGCGAGTACTGGAAGGAGTTGTCTTTCGCGCCCAAATGCTTTTTAATCGCTTGAATTTTTAAATTAACAAGTCTTAAAAACACATGCAAATGATAAAATGTTGTGACGACGCTGCAGTGGCAAATCCGTCTACTGTCCTGAACATCTTTCACGCTGGCCCTGGACCGTCGGGCAGTCCTTATTGTCAAGCCCTGGGGATGAATTAAATTTACAATTAATGTAGGAAATGTGCATAGGCTACTTTTAAATCGACATCTGCCACGATGTTTCCTTCTTTGAGTGTGTCCTAAAAGCCGACTGGGGGGGGGGGGCTTTTAACCCAGTTAAAAAAAGTCACCGCTCGCCACTGCCCAAATCTGTTATGGCTGCCAGATGTTCATGAAATTCCAATGAGCTGTATTTTACAAATGTACATACATTTAGCCTGATTAACCTTCCAGAATGAATTCCTAAGTATATAGAAATGATTCTGGCAGGCAGAGAGTGGAAGATCAATGATGATGAAGAAAAACAGCTGAAGAAGTAGGGGTGTTATCTACATTTTCGGCAGTATTTTCTGTAGCACTGAGCGTGTTTGATGTTAAAAGCTTATGACAGATAAGACACTATCTGTAAGGTGTTTCCATATCCAGAGTAATTATTGGTAGATTATTTTTATTAAAATGGATGACTGAGTATTGGAAAACAACTTCACCAAGCAGAACTTAAAATGAAAAAGTTTAATTTATGAAATCACTGTTTAAATCTGAAAGCAGCTGAGCGAATGTTTAGATAATCTTCATTCTCCTTTCTGTCCCCCCGAGCATCTGGGATGGGAAGTGCTTCACCTGCATGTCCAATCACATCAGACTGATTGAAACTTTACCTAATCTAACCATCAGCTGAACAGAAAGATATTCATTTGTTTAGACGTGAAGATTTTGACCTGTCAGCCTTAAAGGATGTTCCAGATTCAATACAAGTTAAGCTCTATCGACGGCATCTGTAGCAGATCTCCAGAGGATTTAACTGCAGAATTGTGAAGCTTGCAATTTGTTAAAGCACTTTCTTTAATTCCAAACTAATGTTTTTCTTCTGCATTTACAAATGGAATAATTTTGTTGTAATCTAATCTACAATAAGCCAGAGATAGAGCTGAACATTTTTTTTTAAACCTGAAGCATTTCTTTAAATAAATTTGTCTCGGTCTCTGCATTTTTTGTAATACTATCTGAAAACAAATTTAACTGCTGGCTTCAAAATACCAGAGCAAACATGCTCTGTTTAATAATTTCAACAAGATCAATACCAGATTTAATATTATTCTATCAATGTTATTGCACTTCTTCATGGAAAAAAAAAACAAAAAACAAAATTAGATACATTTACTCTCAATAGTCAATACTATTACAAGACACATGACATATAAACTTGTCCCAAAATAGCTTCACAAATGTAGGTTTTGTTTTTGTCTTCCATTATTCCAATAATAATTATTTATTATTGTTAATATGAATAGTTAACATCTATGTACCGGAGATTTTACCCTTCTCTTCTGTGGCCTGTGGCACGAAGTCGGTTTCAGTTTTTACCCAGGTAAGTTCATGTTTAGTTTGAGCAAACTGAGCTTTTGGGCTCAAGAAGATGGTCACCTGGAGGTCACCCTGGAAGATGGTGATTTCGTCACCATGGTAACTTACACTACATGTCTACCCTGCTCCAGAGCATGTTTTATTCTGGGTTAGAGATTGCAAACCCAAACTGGACCAATCAGCTGTGAGCAAAGTGACATATATCTGATGCAATGAAGCCACTCCCTCGTATCTCGCGCTCCAAATTAAAGTAGTTTACAGCTGAACCTGATCTAAACCGGGTTGGCTTTATCGGGTTTTGTCAACTCTAAACTTACTCTGCTACTCTGAGTTTGTTCATCTTGCTTCGTGCTACAGGCCACTGAAGATCCAGTGTAGCTACACAGAGTCAAATTCACCCACACATGACAAATCAGATCCTAAAAGTCACAATCTGCTGTTCGTGACTGAGTGTGTATGCAAGACAGGTGACTGTAAAGCATTTACACTGCCATTATCAAATCATATTTGTTGGAGACGTTCCAGGTTGAAAAGCTTTGTTAAAAACTTTGGTAAAGGAATAGTTTGTTCAAAAGGTTCTGCTATTATTTACTCACCCCCAGAAAGCTCCAAAGCTGTATGAATTCCTTGGAACACAAAAACAAGAAATTCTCGACTGTGCTGGTTGCTTTTTTCTATGAAATTACAATCAACCGGGACCAACAAAAAAAAATGACACAAAAGCACTATAAAAGAGTCCATTAGAGTTTCTGATTCATATGATGCTTTGTGTAACAACACAACATTTTATAACAGATACTTATTTACAGAAAATATTTCCCTCAAAAGAGATGTCGTTACTGGCTATATTGAGTATGTGAGTTGAGTCTGAGTGAGGCTGAACCAAGTGGTTCAGATTAGTGAACGAATCCTGAAAATAAACTATATGATGACTCAAAAGAATGATTTGCTTCTCCCATGAACACAGTAGTTAATGTAAAGGTTTTCAGTAAATAATGAATTATATTTTGGTTTCACACAGCCCTATCATATGACTTCAGAATGCTGGAATACACTACACAACTTTTAAAAAGTCATCAGTGTTTACAGCTCATTATTTGCTAGAGAAATGAAGTCTAAAGAGCATTTTGAGAAATATTAGACTATACTTCATTATATTTTACTTTACCTGTTCGTGATGTCTTAATTATTTAATGTATGTTTAAATAAATCTTTTATGAAACAAGTTATAACAGCCACTCTGTAAATTATTATACTTCAAAAACAAATAGAAATTGTATATTATTATATGTATATAAGTTCATTTAAAAATTGCATTATGTGCAATTTACATGTTTGCATACAAATTTTTAATTTGAGTGTTCATTATTGTAGTTAAAAATAAATAGCAATTAAATTTAAGTTTGGGCTCTGTTGTTAATTGTTATTCACTATAGTTTAGAAAATGGTAATAAAATATGACAAAAACTCAGAGTTAAACTGTGTCAGAACAAATTCAGTTTGATCATGTTAGATAACTTTGATAGAAATGAACTACAGTGTCCTGCACCCACTAGTAAAAAAATATCAAAAATGTAGGGGTGTAACGATTCACTCGTTTTATCGATGCATCAATTACAAACCCTGACGATGCATATGCATCGATCTTGCAACATGGATTTTTGAATCATGTATCGTGATTATTGTCCAGCAGTGTATTTGATTTCTTATAGCAAATTCAAAGTAATAGATAAGAAAATAATTCCTTTAAAAAAAAAAAAAATTATAATAATACATACATACATAAAATTATTGTATTTGACATTTCTGTCACTTCTGAAATGATGGTTATGCCCCTGGTGTGACAAAATGTTAGCCTGTACATAATACTTTTAAAGCTCTTTTTTAAAATCTTGGCTTACATAAATTTTTACGTATGCCATGTCATGCCATATAGCATCATTAAGCTAGCATCTAACAATGGACAAAAGTGTTTTTTTTCCCTCTAACCTATGGTTCTGTAACCATAAATGCTTCTGTGTAATTTGCCCCCTGACTAAGCATTTAAAGAATTTAGGGGAAGCATTTAAATAATCCTGTGAATGCACTTAAAGAATGCAGAATCGAATCGTTAATCGAATCGAATCAAATTTAATTGTGAATCGAATCGAATTGAATCGTTCTAAATTTGCAAAAATCGTTCTTGAATCGAATCGAAAACCTATGAATCGTGAATCGAATCGAATTGAATCGTTCTAAATTTGCAAAAATCGTTCTTGAATCGAATCGAAAACCTATGAATCGTGAATCGAATCGAAGTCTTCCCAAAGATTCACAGCCCTACAAAAATGATATCTGGTCTCTGAATAATTTTTGGTTTGTCTGTTTCACTGTTCATTTTTTTGCTCTATGTACATCATCTTTAATTTAATAGCATTAGAGCTGCTCCATTGCAGCGGCTTAGTACTGTAATCACGCGCTTTCCTGTAATAATGCAGGAAACCACTTGTTATAAATCTCCTAACTGTGATATTTTCTGAAATAGAAGTCGCGAAGATTCGAAGATTTTTTCATCTGAAACGTGCTGCGATTTATATTCCAAAGCCACTCATATAATGCAGAAACACTAAAGCAAGCAAAACACACGCAACGCGTGCACGTATTTGTACTGGCGCAGAATGAGAGAAACAAGTAGTACAGCCTAGCGCACTTCACTTTCGCCAGAAAGTCGTGTATGTCCATACATTGAGTGCGGGTGTTTTTATATCACTGTATTTCTGAAGGAAACCGACTGTCTTCAGAAAAATGGATGTCATTTTCATTTAATCTTGCATGTAATGTGATAAAGCAGTGTTTTTTGAGAGGAGCGCTGCTTTGTGTACAGCCGTTACCGGCGAAACCTTGATCTCTACCACTCCAACAACACCTCCTGCTGGCAGAGAATGAGTTTGCATATATATGCCACCTGGGAAACACTGGACTATGGTATAAATAAATTCAACTGTATAACAGTTTCACTGCAATTCATGTTATAATGTTAGAATTAAATAACAATAAAAATAATACATATGCACTTATCTGTACATAGTAAATGCAGTTATTTTTAAGCGGTTGTTGACATCCTATCTAAAACGTGATTTAACCAAAAAAAAATAAAAATAAAACAACAATAACGTTTCCACTCTAATATGTCTTGCATATGTCTTGCAATATCTGTGCGTGCAAAGGTTCTGCGCGATCCTCTTGTTCAATATTCTCTGGGTCTGAATCCGGCTCAAATTGATATGGCAATATTGACGCCATCCTTAACTAAACCGGAGCAGATGGAACTTGCTGCTTTGGCAAGGGGCGGGGCAGTACTGAAACACTGTCTAAGCTGTTCGCTAACCACAACGCACTGGGAGAGCTAACCAATCACATCACATTTCGTTTTACGGAAGGCAGGCCTTCATCAAACCCGGAATTAATCGAGTCGGTATTGTAATAATGTAAATTATGTATTTATCCCAAAGAAAAAAACTGAATTGTAATTAAATTTATTTAAAGAAAAAGCAATTTGTTCAGTAAACCATTGTTTAATTTAAAAAATATATATATATATTTTTTTCCTCCTGCTGTACCGAAAACCATACCGAACTGTGACATCAAAACCGAGGTACGTATTGACTGCCATGTTTGTGTACCTTTACACCCCTAGAACACACACACACACACAAAAAAGGTGATCATACACTAACTGACTGAGGATCACACAGACTTTGAGACTGGTAGACTTTTTGAATCTGTCAACTGCTACTGCCCAAAAACTGTAGTCTGGCCACCTATTTGAAGCTTAAAAGTCCTTTGTAATTACATGGAAATGAAAGACGAGCACAGACAACAGTATATAAAGCAATCGTCAGAATTGTAACTAGGATGCAACAATACCATTTTTTCAGAACCGATCCGATAACGAAAATTCTGAGCATCTGCCCATACAGATCCAATCAGATACCAGCGTAGTTTTTTTTAATCAATGTAGAATTTCTATACTTCTGTGTGTTGACCTGATCATCACTCTTTTGTGTGTTAAACAATCTGCATTTGACAACAAATATTGACAACTTCATTTTATTGATAAATAACAAATGAGCAAATACATAATCATAATCTATTATGACAAATACTATTATAAACTAGGTTAGTGGATAACTCAGCAGCAAAAGATACTCTAGAAAAACCATGGGTGCACAATAATTTTATAAAATCTAAACATTTAGTGAAACAACATTATTTAGTGGGGAACAAATAAAAGTTAAGTGTAGGACTAATTCTGGTAAAATGTTACACATTGCTCTTTGTATTGTTGTAAAATACATTCATGAAAAACAAGTAGGCCTATATATATTTATGTATAAATATATACTATAAAATTAAAAGACGTTTCTTTTCAATGTATAGCACAGTAATGAAGGCAGCAACATATGATAGATAGGACAGAAAGACTATTAATAATCTTTCATTGTGCAAAAGTATTATATTTTGCGAATAAATCCTGCATAAGCGTTCAAAAGTCACGTGACTATGTGTTATGGGACGGCATAACCTGACTAACCAGCGGAACGATTTTGTTGCACAGCATCTGAAATGTTGTCATGGTCATTCTGAAGTGCCCGAGCAAAGTCTGTCAAAGTATTTCTGTATAACTGCCTCCCAGAACGGTCTACCACAACTGCATTCCCAAAGAGCTGACATTCACCTCCGAAAGCAAGACCGCATCTACTCTGTGTTTCGTCTGCTCATTCGAAGCGCAAGTAATTTATTATATTTGAGAATTTATTATATTCAGTGGCTTCTCCTACTTTTCTTAGTGATATTTAGTGCCAGTTTATCAGGAAATTATGATTTTGTTCTCTCTGACTGGTTGGATGGAAACGGTGCTTATTCGCAAATGTTTTATGCGATATTCTAATTTTGCGCAGAAGTTAAATTTGCAACTTAGGATGGAAACCCAGCTAATGATGCGCTTGAAGCAACACGGAGTCACAGCGCGCTGCATAGAAAAGTTCAGAGCACAAAGGGAAGAGATATTTATGTGTAGTGTATTAAATCTGTGCGATAGTTTATAGTCTTTTCTTTTAACAGTTTTAAATTTCAGTTATTGTACACTCTTGAAGAGAGTTTCATCGTTTTGACTGTCGTAATCGAACGCGACAGTTTGAATGCCTTTTCCAATGAGCTACTGTATTGATGACAGACTACCTAATTCGAAGTGTAAATCTATTGTCATAAGGTGGCAGAAGCAGCATTATAGTGCAATAGTAGTGACCAGTGTTGGACAAATTACTTTAAAATAGTAATTCACGAGTTCGCACTAACATATAATTAGATTGAGCAATAAGTAAGCATATTTGGCGTGCTGTCCAGAGAGCTCCCCAAAAGAAGCTAATAGGCATGAGACAGCAGCCGGAGAGTAAAATTTTTTTAGTAGCCCCCCAAATATGCATACCATGAAGAGAGAAGGGTTAGAGTTTGCGAGAAGAAGGTAGGGCGACTGGAAGGGCTCATGCGGTGCTTGGCAGAAGCTGCGGCTCGCTGCGTCGAACGGCGAGCCCTACCTGCCACAAAATGAGGAGCACGATGGAAAACCAAATGAGGGACTCTCGCTGCATCCGAAGGGAGCTGCGGCTCTGCTGCACCGGAAGGGAGAGTCGCTCTGGCAGCTGATTACGTGCCGTGGTTTGATGCGTCGGATGGAGGCTCTCACTGCAACCGAAGGGAGCTGCGGCTCTGCTGTACCAGAAGGGAGAGCCCTGTCCGATGCTGAATAAGCCATGAGGCTCAAAACGACGGATGGAGGAAATGAGGGGCTCTCGCTTCATCCGAAGGGAGCTGCGGCTCTGCTGCACCGGAAGGGAGAGTCGCTCTGGCAGCTGATTACGTGCCGTGGTTTGATGCGTCGGATGGAGGCTCTCACTGCAACCGAAGGGAGCTGCGGCTCTGCTGTACCAGAAGGGAGAGCCCTGTCCGATGCTGAATAAGCCATGCTTTAAAGCATCTCCAAGCAGTTATATAAGATTGGATGGTTCTGGGTGAAACTGCTTGGAGGATCGAATCGAGTGACGCGTTGAGGAGGGGATTTAAGGGATGATTTATGGGAAGATGAGTTGCGAATAGTGAGGAACTGGGGTAGGAGATGGGTCCGCCTCTGGAGCCAGCGCTCTGAATCTCTGAAACATAAAACGAGAAAGAGAGTCAGCAATTAGATTTTTTGATCCAGGAACGTGTTTAGCAGTTATAATAAACTGATCGCATGCTGAAATCCAAATTAGACGCCTTAGGAGTGGCATTAGGGCAGGGGAATGAGAACGGCCTTTATTTATGCAGTGGACAGCTGCTTCGTTATCGCAGTGAACTAAGATGCTGCTTGCCGACCAATCTTTCCCCTGACGGGAAGGCAGCGACGACCAAAGGATAGAGCTCGAACAGTGTTGAGGACTGATGAGCATCTAGCAGCTGAGGGGGCCAAGGAGATGCGAACCAACGACCTTGATAAAAAAAAACAGAAACTAACGGAGCCTTGATTAAAAAAAACAGAAACTAACGGAGGGGGCCGCATCAGTGAACAGTTGAATGTCGTTGGGGGAATAAACGAGATTTGCGAGATAAACAAGATCCATTGTTTAAGGAAGGTTAACCATAAGCTGAGTTTGTGGCAACATGCGTGAGTTAAGATTATTTGGTCTTCTAGAGCCTGAACCGATGAACCGGCCTTGTGGAATTATGTGCATTGCGAAATTGAGGTGACCAAGCAGAGATAGAAGCTTGTGTTTAGAGCAATTTCGGCTTTCTACTAAGGCGGAAGCAACTAAAATTATTCTGTCGATTTTTTCTTTTGGCAGAGAGGTCTGAAATTTGACAGAATCTAAATTGATGCCCAAAAATTTGATGGATTGTGTTGGCCCTGAAGTTTTCTCCCGAGCAATGGGAATCCCCAGCTCGGCGAAAACTTTTTGGACCGTCAAGATATTTGCGGCTGGGATAGCATCGGGAGGTGAGATGATTAGAAAATCATCGAGCAGGTGAATGACGTGGTGAATGGAGTAATTGCTAGAGAGAATCCAGCAAATGGTTTCTGATAATGTATCAAAAATTTTAGGCGTTCCTTGCAAGCGAATTCCGAATAGATGCCAAAAGTCTGGGTGGATAGGCATCACCTTGAAAGCAGAAGTGATGTCTACTTTGGCCAGCCATGCACCACGACCTACGTTTTTTATCATGGTGATCACTTGATCTATATCGTGGTAGTGCAATGAGTATTCCTCAAGGGGAATGTGGCTGTTTATGCTGGAAAATAGGGAAGTACTTGGAGCTGATAGATCGATAATCAAGCATTTTTTTTCCTCGAAAATTTCCTAGTGGCTACGCTGATGGGGCTGATGCGTAAAAACTCGAAAGGGGGCGCATCGAAAGGGCCGATCATGAAACCGGATTTGATTTATTTTTTGATCAGATTAGTCACTACGTCTGGTTCTGCAAGTGCAGATTGGAGATTGTCGCAAATGATGGTCTGGGAGAGGGGGCCGGGATTAATACCTACTTTCTGGTCTTGAAGAAGGTTATTAGTGAAGTTAGTGTCTGGGTGGTGGGATAATTCTGTGGATAGCCGAGAAATATTGACTGGAGTCGATAAGCAGTTTTTTGATTTTTTATTGACAGCTTGGTAGACTGGGCATACCAGACGGGCATGAGCTCCGCCGCAATAATTACAGGCATGAAGAAAACGGCTCATTCTAACACGCCCCCACATATCTACGTCACGATGTGGGAAGATTTGCATAACTCCGCCCAAATGTTCACGCAAAGAAAGAAGGCGTAACTTTTATTCTCGCTGTAGTATTGTTGCCGCTACCGCCATGTCGTGAAGGCGCTGTGTTAAACTGCATAAACACATTTCATTACACCAAATACACAAAATAATGTTCTTTTTAGCAACATCATATGACCCCTGGGCTTAACAATAACACAGAATAGTACACGCGGAATATCGGATTTGTATCGGTCTCATCTGATCGATACCCGATCCGGCAGAAAATGACAGTATCGGAGCTGATACCGATACTGAGTATCGGATCGATGCATCCCTAATTCTAACTGTAGGAAAATAAGGTCTGGAATTACATGAAGGCAAAAAAAAATATCATAGAATTTTTGTTTTTAGGTGAACTAACTATCCCATTCGAGTCTAAGATGGGTCAAAATTACAGCAACTCATAAACCAATACTCTGATCTGAAGAACAATCTATGATGCAAGAAATATATATATATATATATATATACACACACATTTTTTAATCTGCAAAGAAGCATATCAGCAACTTAAGAAGCCAAACATGAAAAATACACAAGCATACAGTCAAATATGGTTCTTGATGAGAACACAATTCATTGTTGAACCTAAAATGCTACACAAATCTTTTTTAAAAAATACATTTAAAAAAAAAAGTGTATTTTATCAAATGGTCAGTTCCTAAATCAACGTGTGCTTTTATCATGCTTCATTCAGTAACAACCTCTGATACGCTCATGCATAATAGCAGCAGCTGGTATGGAGGTATTACTCTACGTTAGTCCCACCAAAAGCCTTTCAGACCTCATTTATTCAGTCATCCTTTAAATGGATACAGTCAGAAAAGGTGTCCACCCCTACGACACTAATGCATCTCATACATTTCTCGCTCTAAAGCACGCGTGGATGGCACTAAGCCACATTTGGTGCTCTAAGGCTGGTTTAACAAAAAAGGAAAAGAAAACTCATGTCAACCACATATGAATTGCAGTCCAGGAACATATGAACAGATGTGCGCCTGCCAAAGTGAACCACTCCAACGATACATCTTTGTAAAGCTATAAAGCACCACCATATGTGGAATTGATGAACGTTCCTGAACATCTTATTTGCATGTCGGAGATAATCAAATGCATGAGAAACTGTGTGACTGTAAACTCTTATGGGACACAAGTTTTATTATATGTAATAAAATGATGATATATTGGTCCTCTGAGCGTCCTTACTGCAAGACGCAACAACGCTTGAGGGACGTTGCTTCACATGCTGTAGGACTCTTCTACTGCCTAATTCTTCTGATAAGTAAGCTTATCACACACTGCAGATGGGTCCATTTAATTCATGCCATGGTGAGTTTATTTTTTACATATATTTCACTTTTCATCCTCCCTTAAATGCATTTCTGCAAGGTTAAGCAGAACTGTGCCGGGAAGCTAGGAGCGTTTCAGCCTGAAATGAATGTAAGAGTGATTGTTTATTTGGAGAAGGGTTAAATGGGGTCACCTTAAGATGGCTGAGCTCATTAATAGCGTCACTGGCAGAGAATGGGATGTCCCATCTAAAGTAAGGGGTGTTTTAATAAGCTAATTGACCTTTAGATCTATAGCCTCACCAGTATATTTAGATAACTGCTACAATGGCCTAATTACACACACAGTATAGAGGTATAGAATGTTAGCTTAAAATCCCCAAAAGTGTGGGTACGTGCTAGCAAAGTACTTTTTTACCATTTAAAAACCTAACAAACATTTTTTTTGTGAATTTGTTTGATTGAATAGTGTGATTTTTCTATCTTTCTTATCTAATGCAATGGTGTTTATACATTTTTGTGTCGAAATACTCCAGGTTCAATACAATTTAAGCTAATTGACAATTAAGTGGGTCCATTTAATTCATGCCATGGTGAGTTTATTTTTTACATATATTTCACTTTTCATCCTCCCTTAAATGCATTTCTGCAAGGTTAAGCAGAACTGTGCCGGGAAGCTAGGAGCGTTTCAGCCTGAAATGAATGTAAGAGTGATTGTTTATTTGGAGAAGGGTTAAATGGGGTCACCTTAAGATGGCTGAGCTCATTAATAGCGTCACTGGCAGAGAATGGGATGTCCCATCTAAAGTAAGGGGTGTTTTAATAAGCTAATTGACCTTTAGATCTATAGCCTCACCAGTATATTTAGATAACTGCTACAATGGCCTAATTACACACACAGTATAGAGGTATAGAATGTTAGCTTAAAATCCCCAAAAGTGTGGGTACGTGCTAGCAAAGTACTTTTTTACCATTTAAAAACCTAACAAACATTTTTTTTGTGAATTTGTTTGATTGAATAGTGTGATTTTTCTATCTTTCTTATCTAATGCAATGGTGTTTATACATTTTTGTGTGTCCAAATACTCCAGGTTCAATACAATTTAAGCTAATTGACAATGAAGCAATTGAGGCATAATTACTAGGGGTACACAAAAAAGACAGGACAAAAGTCAAGGTTCGGTAGGTTTTTGGTAGAGTTGGGAAATAGCCATTTTTTAAATATATAGCCTATGTTTGTTGCTGTTTTGTTAAGCAGCAGTTTACTAAAACTCTGGCTTTAACTTAAAAAAAAAACTGGCTTTAAACTGGCTTTTAAAAAAGTCTGTCAATATTGCTGCAACGCACTCTTCGTACTGCAGTTTATGATGTTGTCATAAATGGGGGAATAGATTTAAAGTTCTTTCATTCTGAATGCAAAATATTTGAGCAAAACAATTTTGTATTAGAATAATTGTGCTTCCGTTCTACAGGTGCACTTTTATTCTATTGCTTTTAACTGCGTGTTGAATAAGTTTAAAACTTTTAATATAATACTCATGTCTGGGACATTTTAGTAAGTAGGTAACCTATATAAGGGGTACATAAAGGGTTTCCCCTCAAACTAACATCATGTAAACATACATTGTCTGCATCTTGTGGCCACTGTATACTATTGAAACAATAGTATTACTTCTATTGTTTACTTCTATTGACTGTAACTCAGATTTGTACTTTTATTAGTTAAAAGGATGAACACAATCGAAATTTATTTTTGTGGCAATCGATGCTGTGAGATAAATGCTGCCAAATGAGCTCAACTTGTATTGGACTCAGAATATTCATGTAAGGGATTTGTTGTAAAAAGGATATTTGCCTTTAACTTTAAGGAAAGATCAGACAGAGAAGTAATGGGAGAGAAGGGGAATGGGATAAGACACAGACCAGATTTGATCCTGTTTTCCCCTTTAATACCACAGTCTTTTATGGTCCAAGCACGAGCATTTCAGCTATTCAGTTTTTAAAACTCAGCATTCCATAGATAGTAGAGTAGGGTAGGGTAGGGTAGGGTAGAGTAGAGTAGAGTACAATAGAATAGAATAGAATAGAATAGAATAGAAGCATTAGAATCTAACCTTTGCTTTGAGCCCATGTGTAGCTGATTGGTGCACTCCTGGCCACTGGCAGCTGCTCTCCTCTTTCTATTACTGGCTTCCTGTTATCTAGAATTGAATCCTTAATGGGACGAATATGCTTCGGCAAGGCTTTGTAGAACCAGGCTCCAGAACGTTTCCACACCTTTGAAGAGCAGGGAAATGAAAACAAATTAAGCACAACTCAGTATAGAGTGATTTAAAGCAGGTGCTTAAAGACAAGGCCTTGTGCCAAAACATTACAGCTGTCTGTCCAGCTATTTAGCATGCTCTCAAGCCCTGGAGGTTTTTTTTTTGTTTTTTTGTTAAAATACTGTTAAAAATCTATCTCAGCAATTCCAGCTATATTCTATTGTAAAACATAATATAATATAATATAATATAATATATAATATAATAAATATAATAATATTAACTTTCTAATATTACTTGATATCAGTGTTCTTATTAACAAACTTAAAAATCAACAGAACAAAATGAGTTTTTGGTAACAAATAAAGCTGAAATAAAACAAATGTTATATGAAAAATTGGAACTGTTAAACTGAAAAATTACTAAAACTGAAATAAAAATAAGGCTAAATAGAAACATTTAAATAAAAGCACATGATATTACTAATAAAAAAAATAAAATGAGAATATAAAAAAAAAAAATTCAAAATAATAATTAATACTATAATATAGGGCTGTGCAATATGACGATATATATCGGATGGACGAAATAAAAAGTCTATTGTTTCATATTATGCTCTATCGTTTATTTCGTGGTGTCGCAAAATACATTGTTTACGGTAATACTTTTTCATAATTTGGATGACTGCAATCTTACATGTGGACAGGAAGGTAACTTGGAACAAGAACAAGAGACCATACACAATTTTTAAAAAATTTTCTGCAACATGAAATTAGAGTTATTTGGAGAATAAACCCTCTTAAATGTCCCTATACGTACTTATGTGTGTGTGTGTGTGTGTGTGTGTGTGTGTGTGTTTAATACACAGAAGATCGCTTTCTCTGTCTGTTTGGTGCAAATCTATGGAAGCTACAAATCACAATGGTACACAGTCTTAATGATGTAAAAAAGAGCTAGGTGGGGTAAAAATATTCTCTCTTCAATATTGTTATGATCACTAACTTATTGAACATTCAACACACACGCATTAAGTGTAAAACAAGGAGGGCATAGCCTCATGAAAAAAAAACGCGTATAGTTGTGCTCATTCTTGTTCATTTCAAACCACAGAACCCAACAGACAAGCAACTGCAACTTCCAGCCATTCACTGAAACCAGGCCATGACTTTCAAGGCAGTGGCACTTAATCAACTGACACATCAAAACTTCAAACAATCCTTTCAAAACACATTACCCCCGTGAAACAAACACCGTAATGCTCTAGAGGTGTTCTGAGCACACTACACTCTGGTGCCAGTCACTCTCACGGTGATATAACAGCGAGAGACTGCTGCTAGGTAGGCCAGGCCCCACTGTAGCCAGGAAGACAATTAAGACGTGATGGACAGCAGGCTCTGAAATATCAGGGCTGACAGCAGCTGCTGGAGTCTTGGCAGAGACCATTTCCCAGCTGTATCTGATCAGTTACCATCTCCATTTGCACAACAACTGACCAGACAAAATAATGCAGAACTAGCTTGCAGGGTCAAACAATCACATAACAATAAAGCGTTCCTTAATTGTGCATCTTATTTTCTTTGCGTGTTTGATGCACACATCAAAATCTTTGCACATACAGTAGTTGAAGCCGAAGCTTTTGTGTTTAGTGCCGAAGCCAAAAGCATGCAGGAAGCAAACATTATGTTTTCTCAAGGGCACCAATTTCTGCTACCCAGCAAGGGGAAAGAGTGCATTTTAAACTACTAGTGCAATTAGTTCATTCACAGCGAAAAAATAACTTGCACAATAAAGAATAAAGGGTGTGAATAGTCATTTTCCCAGAACTGAGTTTTATCAGTGGGAGATAACATGTAATTTAGAAAAACGATCCACTTTGAAAGTGGAATGAGTGAATGCCAAGAAAACAAGACTGGAAAGTCTGTTTTTGCCTCGTGAGAGTATAGCCCCTTCGTTTTTATAGTAGCCTACATGTTGCTATCAATGTGTGGTCTGATTCTAAGTGGAAAAAAATACATTGATGTACTTGGCAATAACACAACATAAAGAGAAGTAGATATAAATTGTAATGACCAAAGAAAACTCTCCTTTGATACTAAAGTGGTACAATTTTCCTATAGCCTTTCCATTCTTACAAGCTCAAAACCTTCATTGACAGTGAAATGAAAGACATTATAAATGTACATTATGCATTAACATATGCAATAAATGACCATGGGGAAAAATGTAAATGTACCAATAGGCTTCCTGTGAAAAATGATAGCATGAAATTGACTAGACATTCCACAGACTTCAACAGGAAAGGTTTAAAATTCCAAATGATTATAAAAAAATCTATAATCTAGCAGAGTCAACTATGTCATTTTTTATTAAAACACTTCCTCCTTCCCTAGCCTAATATGCAAAGACAAGTAAAGGCTGATTTATTCTGCGTCGGACCTACGCTGTAGGCTATGCATCAGTTTTCATTTATACTTCTGTGTCGTTGTCTGCGTCGACGTGCAGTACACATGCAAACCGCTAGTCTGCAGTGCCCACAGGCATGTTGCTGGTGTAACCCGCAGCACCACGGCAAAAGCCGAAGAAGAAGCGGCTTGTTGGAGAAGCATTATAGCCGTGACGGTGGCAAATAAATATAAAATCATTAAGTCATTATTTAAAACTACAAAAAGGAGACAACAACGGAACAGGAGAAGATGGCATTCTTTCAATCTCCACAAGGACTTGTACCATGGCAGATCAACATTGTTTGGACAACTACTGATTCATAATGCTATGTAGTATAATAAATGATAAGACACTTGTTCTTTGCTTTTTTATTTTATATAAGAAGGTGTAACATTAAAATATATTAAAGTGCACATAAACACACAAAAAACTCAGATTTTTGGAGAGGTGCACGTCAGGCTACGGCGTAGGGTGTGCATCTATGCGTAGGCTAAGGCTACGTAGGTTCGACGTAGAAATATAAATTGGGCTTAAGTCACTCTACAAAATGGGTGCCATTTGTGTCTGTCACGTATATGTGTGGGGGGTAGTGGTCGACCGATATATCGGCATTCTTCAAATATCGGCATCGGCCGATAAGTTTTTCTGTTTGGCCGATGTGTTCGAGGTGGGACTTTTATTCTGACGGCGCTGAGAGCGGCAGCGCCTGAGCACACAGTGCTCACATTCTCCCTCTTGTTCGCCGTCGTCGTTAACATTTCTGTCTAATACAGATAGAAGTCTGTCTAATAATCCGATAGAACTCAGGGCTCGCAAAATTTCAAAATCACTGGTAGCCCCTCGGGCAGACATTCTTCAGATTTCAAGAGAGTAGGGGTGCAACGGATCACAAAACCCACGGCTTGGATTATATTGCATTAACATTTGATTTTGAGTAACAGATCAGATCATTTTGCAGATGAGCAAAAAAAATATGGTTCTTTATTATTTAAATAACAGAATACTTCTTTGATACCACAGCAAAAACTAGTAGCATATAGGGATGTAATGATTCACTCAACTCACGATGCGATACGATTCACGGTACTGATTTCACAATACAATTTTCTCATAATTTTTCTTTTTAACAAAATGAGATTTAAGACAAATTATAAATGAAAAGGTGTCCTTTTATTATTTATCCAACAAAATGCTGCACATTTCTTTGTGAAATTAAAATGTCAAATAATAAAAACTAACTTGAAATTTTTAAACAAATCCCAAATCAAATAATTAAATACAAATAAAATAAATATCTTCATATAAACAAACTAAGGCTTTGGCTGTGCTTTTTCCATTTAAAATCAGAGGCAACCACTGCATTTTAATCACGATCCAACCAAATATGCTGAATACATGTTATTTAGATTGCAATTAGATTGTATAACTTCGAAATTTGAAGCAAAAACAGAATGGTCTGATCTTAGCTTTGTGAATGAGATGCAAATGTCACTTTCTGACAGCAGGTGGCGCTTATGGAACAGCAGGTATTTATAGGCTGCTGCCCCTTTAAGACCGAATGCACGGATCCAATGATGCACTTGAGATTTCCTTCACCACTGTTTACGTTCACTTAAGACATAACCGACTGTGATATGTGGTTTTTGACAGCCGATGCCGATATCTTGGAAAGCAGGGTGGCCGATGGCAGATAAAAAGCAGATATAATTTTATTTATTTTAATTAATATTCAAGAAATTTGAAATAATTTGAAAATGGATTAAAAAATAAATGTGTAAAATAAACATACTTATACTTGAATACTTGCCGAGACAGTTATTTTGAGATAATTTTGTGTGTATGTGTTCATTCAGATGCAAGGACATGCGAAAGAGGAATCAATTCAGTGTACGCGCATTGTCTGAAACGCGGCTCCCTGTGCACGCTTTGAATGAGTGCGCGCAGCTCCGAATGCACGTGAACGGTTTAAAGCACTTGAATGTTTAAATCGGCAAGACTTAGAAACACGTGCAAATGATATGCCGTTGGGCAGCGCGGTGATACATTTTGGTAGCCTGACTGGAAAACACAATAGCCCCGGGACGTCGGGCTAGAGATTTTGAGAGCCCTGGAACTGTCAAACAGAGGAATTCAAATGTATACAAAAAGTATTATAACGATTTTATATTATTAGTAATAGAAAGGCATACATTATAATACTTTCTCGTTTGCTGTCAGCATTCAGCAAATACGCATTTACATCATTTAAACAAATCTTTGAATGGCTAATGAAAATTTAATTTCGCAAACCTTGCAAAAGTAGAATCCAATTGTGAGATCTTGTAAATTGTGCATGTGACCTGCATGATGATCGCGTGTTCTCTGCCTGACCTTCGGTCCGTGCAAATCGAATGCTTTAAACATTAAATTCGTGATTTCAAATTATGCTGCACTTTATGCATCTGCCCACTGTCATATTCATGTCATTTTCACTGTGTGCTGTATGTAAAATGAGTGTTACCTTAGCTTTATTTGAAAAAAATATGATTCCCAATGCACACAAACTTCCCAGAATACTGAGTGCTCTGTTGGTTACAGTTTACTTCCTTTTTAATTATATTTTTATTAAATATTTATTTATTTATTTGTGGAAAATACTTTGTCATCTAAAGTATAAGTATTTTTATTTTACAAATTTATTTTTTTATCCATTTTCAAATGATTTCAAATTTCTTAAATATTAATTAAAATAAATACAATTATAGCGGCTTTATATCGGCCACCCTGCTTTCCAAGATATCGGCATCGGCTGTCAAAAAACCAATATCGGTCGACCTCTAATGGGGGAAATATTCATCATTCAGTTATTGTTAGTTACCATGTTGTCCCTTTTTACAGTAACCTACCTACTCCATAGAAAAACAACTTTAACTACTGTATGTGTAGGCACAATTATGTTCCAACATATATTAAAATGTATTAATTTGCACTTAATTGTGTTACTAATAAACTTTTTACTTTTTGATATTTATTTATACACAATCAATTATCAATTATTATTTATTTCCACAAAACAAATGTTTAAACACTGTGACTCTATTAAACATTGCACGTTTTATATTCATTTATTTGTTTATTTATTTATTAGCTTGGGACAGGATCTGTTTCAGCAGGCAAATGACAGATGGGGGAGTGTAAAAAAAAAATTTTTATTTTTTTTTTGAGTTTGGTGTCACTAGAGGCACATAAACGACATTCATCTATGGCTGTGATGGTATGGGATTTTTTTCTTACTGCAGTGAAGAATCAACAAATCATGCGGTTTGGCAATTTATTGCACCCACCCCCCCCACTGAAATATTCAATGACTTTTGATCAAGAACGCATGCAGCTTGTAAATGAACATGGAAATTAATAATAATAAAGTAGTCTTCTTTATTATTAAAACAGCTAATTATATTAACATAAAATATTTATTTCTATACCTTTGTTGTTTTTTCGATATCTTTTGAGTACCCCCCCCACTGAAATATTCAATGACTTTTGATCAAGAACGCATGCAGCTTGTAAATGAACATGGAAATTAATAATAATAAAGTAGTCTTCTTTATTATTAAAACAGCTAATTATATTAACCATATTAACATAAAATATTTATTTCTATAACTTTGTTGTTTTTTCGATATCTTTTGAGTTTAATGGGAATTATGGAACAGTCTTTGTCATCGTTTGTAACCCATTCTTTGTACAATAAGCCATGGGTGTATGCAGAACATTGGTGACGACTTTCTCGCAGAGCTGGCAAAAGAAGAGAAAGCTGCAGAAAGAACAAGCCGAGCTCAACATGCCCCAACATTGCTTAGTTCTGGTGAGTTGTGCTAAACTTCGATTCCTATTTCTTTAGACATTGTTTTCCGGGTAACAGTCCGTGGATATAAACGCACTCGTCCAAACGCAACTTGTTAAAACTTTGAATAATATTATTTAACAATTAATTAGGCTACATTTACAAGTACAACATAAAAGAGGCTATTTCTGATTTGGGTTTTTCAAAGTGCAACATAAAAAGGGAACATCAGGCTAGCCTATAGTCTGTACAAGGTTATATTCCGCATCCGCACCCACCCGCTCCCGCTATATATATACTGTATATTCACTCTTTGTTCACCCGCTGTACGCTTAGAATAATTTTCTTTCTGACCCGACCGTTCCCGCTAAATGTAGAGCCCGCTTCCAGAATCTCACATTTAAATTTCCACTACTGAAAGAGATAACAAATAAAAATGTAGTCTGCACAAAAATGTTATTTGTTATGTCCAGAATCAAATTAGTTTTATATTTTGCTGTCAACAGAATAGGAAAAAGTGTTGCAGAGAAAACAAATAAAAATGTCGGTTGTACAAAAATTGTAGCCAATTTGTTATTTTTATTCGTCTTGTCAAAATACAAAATTCGTTTAACATTTTGCTGTCAACACAGTAGGAAAAGTGTTGCAGAGAAAGAAAAAAAAAATACGACATCTGGCATTTAAAATTGTAAGCAAAATATGAACAAAACCGTTGACTTGTAGCCATTGCGAAATTAAATCACATTTTAGCCAAACAATTTAACATCCCTGAGAAGAACTTGCCTGACGTGGGCTTCTTAGCATGTTGAACTTCCTTCAAGGACAGCGCATCCACACTTCGCTTTGCCATCCTTATTCTGCTCTGTCACTCATCGACAACCTGCCTGTTCTGAGGGCCGTATATTTACCACCGGTTAGCCTGCTCTGAGGACCGTTATGTACATGCTGCATGCACAGACGCCGCAAATAAAATACATGACCAGAAAGCACTGGTCCGTGCGTGCATAACAGTCCTGAGCGCAGGCTGTACCGGTGGTTGATAAGAGTGAGTAAAGCGCAGATATGCTGTTCTGAAAGGACGTCGGGAACGGGATATTTTTTATTTAGTCATTTATCAGACGCTTTTATCCAAAGCGACTTACAAATGAGGACAACAGAAGCAATCAATTGTAGTATTAAAACAACTAAAAACAGATCCAAAACTAAAAGCTAAAACTTTATAAATACTACCTATACACATTTTAAAAATAAAGAGATTAAATAAAAATGACAAATACATACAACAAAATTCCAAGCGGTGATAAGAGACCAACACATTTCATTACACCAAATACACCAAATAATGTTCTTTTTAGCAGCATCATATGACCCCTTTAAAAATAAAGAGATTAAATAAAAATGACAAATACATACAACAAAATTCCAAGCGGTGATAAGAGACCATTTGGGAAATGTGTATGTTATTTCAAGGTCAGTGAGGAGTAGGGAAGATAAAATATGGAGGTAACCGTGTATCTGTGTACAGTACATAAATATCTAGAGACTCATTATCTCCAGGCATGTACCATAGGGAATAAATCTCTGTTCTTCAACAAACACGCACAGAGCATTCCATCATACCAAACGCAAATTCATGCAAACACACCCAGAGAGACTTAAACATCATTTGCCACATTTTTCATTGCAACTTTTGCAGCAGGGAATGGAACCAGATTAAATCCACCCATACATCCACTCCTTCACTAAAAGGTGCCATAGAATGGAAAACTGTATTTACCTTGGCATAGTTAAATAATAAGTTCTTTACATGGAAATGACATACCGTGAGCCTCATGGAAACACCATTGTTTCCTCCTTCTTATGTAAATCTCGTGCATGCAAAAGACCACTGAAAAACAGGAGAATCAGAACATAACAGACTGTGACGTTACAGTCGGGATCACTAATAGTTACGCCCCCAACATTTGCATATTCGTTTTTGAATTGAATTGAACATTTGCATGTTCTATGCCAGCCGCCAGCCGAACCCGCACAGCTGAATCATCAGAAGTTCTGCAGGTATTGTGAAGAAACAAGTGAGGATAATAGCGAAAATGGTTTCACCCGCTGTCCGCTAAGAATAATTTTCTTCCCGACCCGACCGTTCCCGCTAAATTTAGATCTCGCTTCCAGAATCTCACATTTAAATTTCCACTACTGAAAGAGATAACAAATAAAAATGTAGTCTGCACAAAAATGTTATTTGTTATGTCCAGAATCAAATTAGTTTTATATTTTGCTGTCAACAGAATAGGAAAAAGTGTTGCAGAGAAAACAAATAAAAATGTCGGTTGTACAAAAATTTTAGCCAATTTGTTATTTTTATTCGTCTTGTCAAAATACAAAATTCGTTTAACATTTTGCTGTCAACACAGTAGGAAAAGTGTTGCAGAGAAAGAAAAAAAAAATACGACATCTGGCATTTAAAATTGTAAGCAAAATATGAACAAAACCGTTGACTTGTAGCCATTGCGAAATTAAATCACATTTTAGCCAAACAATTTAACATCCCTGAGAAGAACTTGCCTGACGTGGGCTTCTTAGCATGTTGAACTTCCTTCAAGGACAGCGCATCCACACTTCGCTTTGCCATCCTTATTCTGCTCTGTCACTCATCGACAACCTGCCTGTTCTGAGGGCCGTATATTTACCACCGGTTAGCCTGCTCTGAGGACCGTTATGTACATGCAGACGCCGCAGACGCCGCAAATAAAATACATGACCAGAAAGCACTGGTCCGTGCGTGCATAACAGTCCTCTGTACCGGTATATATATATATATATATTATTATTTTTTTATTTATTTAGTCATTTATTAGACGCTTTTATCCGAAGCGACTTACAAATGAGGACAACAGAAGCAATCAATTGTCGTATTAAAACAACTAAAAACAGATCCAAAACTAAAAGCTAAAACTTTATAAATACTACCTATACACATTTTAAAAATAAAGAGATTAAATAAAAATGACAAATACATACAACAAAATTCCAAGCGGTGATAAGAGACCATTTGGGAAATGTGTATGTTATTTCAAGGTCAGTGAGGAGTAGGGAAGATAAAATATGGAGGTAACCGTGTATCTGTGTACAGTACATAAATATCTAGAGACTCATTATCTCCAGGCATGTACCATAGGGAATAAATCTCTGTTCTTCAACAAACACGCACAGAGCATTCCATCATACCAAACGCAAATTCATGCAAACACACCCAGAGAGACTTAAACATCATTTGCCACATTTTTCATTGCAACTTTTGCAGCAGGGAATGGAACCAGATTAAATCCACCCATACATCCACTCCTTCACTAAAAGGTGCCATAGAATGGAAAACTGTATTTACCTTGGCATAGTTAAATAATAAGTTCTTTACATGGAAATGACATACCGTGAGCCTCATGGAAACACCATTGTTTCCTCCTTCTTATGTAAATCTCGTGCATGCAAAAGACCACTGAAAAACAGGAGAATCAGAACATAACAGACTGTGACGTTAAAGTCGGGATCACTAATAGTTACGA
>NW_015536493.1:3891-6658 GCF_001515605.1 Sinocyclocheilus anshuiensis | reverse complement strand
GAACATAACAGACTGTGACGTTACAGTCGGGATCACTAATAGTTACGCCCCCAACATTTGCATATTCGTTTTTGAATTGAATTGAACATTTGCATGTTCTATGCCAGCCGCCAGCCGAACCCGCACAGCTGAATCATCAGAAGTTCTGCAGGTATTGTGAAGAAACAAGTGAGGATAATAGCGAAAATGGCAGATCATGGAAATTAATGTTATGTTCCAGGCTGTGCAGGGGATGTGATGTGCAGGGATGGGTTGGTGTCTATATTCAGAAAGGCACGGAAAACAAATGACGCATTCTAATAAAATAATGCCAGCCACTAAAGGGACATGTTAGCTGCTTGCTAGCGGTAGCCTGTTACATTACAGTACATAAGATTTCACTTACCACATAAACAGAGTAAGGAGAGATGACTGAGGATGATGGCGAATGATTTACAGATCCTGAGCACCACTGACAAGCATCTGTTCTTGTAAAATGTGTGGTAAGTACTGCCGCTGTAGTTTACACCGAGCACGTGCGATTGCAAATCTCGAAAGTAAAAGTAAAAAGTTATCGTGCATTCAAAAGCAAGTTTCAATGCCCCGCATATGCATGTAAAACCCTTTCTGGAGATTTTTTGCCCTTACCTAAGCCACATACCTTCTATGTAGATATCAGATAACAATTTAAATCTTGTATCAATGCATTCTATGGCACCTTTAATTAAAAACATTCACAGTATGTAAATGAATGGCTCCCAAGTATTAGGTTTACAGACAGCAAAGTACCCCAAAAATATCAATAAATTATTTTTAGTTTAAAAATGTATAGTATGCTCATTATAGTAAATGCATATTCAAGTTGTTATATGTATGAATTGGATTTTTATGTATTATTATATTAATTAATAGATCCAAACAAAAAAAGGCCTATGAAATATTAAGCTTACATTACTAAAGGGCAAACCCTTAGCAAAATACACTTGCAATATAAATGGCTGTTGCTGACCTCAGATGTGACACGACAAATTACATTGTGATAGGAAACGCATGGGCTTTTATGAGAAAATATATGACATTGTTTTGGTCACATGACTGTGCAACATTCATTAATGTCCATGGCTATAAGAGGGAAGCAAATTGCCCTTGTCATACAACCCAATAAATGATGGTTCAGAGCTGGACCAGATCCCGCTGGCTAGAATTAAGTTTAGGGGTGTGGCCAGTAATACCAACACACACACTGTAACTCTGCTCTTTTCATTTCGGTACCACTGTATCAGAGCTCAGGGGTGTTAAATGACTGAATATCTCACGACGCACCTGATAAATGTACTTTTGTCTTTAGCAATTATTGCAAGCATCACAATCCTCATCACACATTGCACTAGCTAGCAATTTATTTATTTTTTTTCCCCACATCTGACAAATTTAGGATATGATGAGCGAAAGGCAAATCGCCCTGAACAATTTCCTCTTGGCATTTTAATTAGTCTTCTGATGGCATCGCTAATTTGAATGGGGAGGCAGCGTTTCGTGAAATTAGTTTTTGTGGCTGGTGGGCGTGCAACCACTGGTGACCAAAAGCACCGTTTGAGCCCTGTGCCCCGGGACAACTCAGCCAGAACCTCATTAGGCCACCTAGGACCAGAAAGTGTAATGTGGACAAAGGCTTGTGATGCAGAGATTTGGTTGTTGTAAATGTCAATCAAAGCTGGGCAAGGTGTATTTGACCCAAACTTTGAAATGACATCATTATTTCATCATGTCATTCCAAATCTGTAAGACTTTTTCTTCTGTGGAACACAAAAGATACATTTTTGAAGAACTGTTTTTGGTCGTTCTGTTTCATATAATGAAAGTGAATGGAGACTGAGACTTTTAAAGGGTTTCTTTACCCAAAATTGTAAATTCTGTCATCAATCACTCATCACATCATTCCAAAGCCATAAATCACCTAAGAAAAACAAATAAAGATATTTTTAATGAACCCTGAGAGATTTCTGTCCATCCATTCACTGAAAGTCGAATGGTTAAATATTAGGAGGAGGGCAATTTTATAGAGAAATCAGTATTGGTATCATTTATACTGGCCTTCAGTAATAAAAAAAGATGTCATTAAACAAATATACTGTCTTTATGTTGTTTGTACATTAATTTGTAGATTGAATGTGAAATTGTTACAATATAAAAGTATATTTAAAAACTTTAATGTTAGGTGTGATTAATTGTGATTAATTGCGACTAATTTCAGAAAAATGCAATTAATTAGTACATTTTTTTGAATCGATTTAAAAATTCATATAAATCTAACCTTTCATTGGAGAATAAGAATTTAAAAAGATTATATATGATCAAAGAAGGCTGTGCAT
The DNA here is from genome assembly GCF_001515605.1 of Sinocyclocheilus anshuiensis. Classification (NCBI taxonomy): domain Eukaryota; kingdom Metazoa; phylum Chordata; class Actinopteri; order Cypriniformes; family Cyprinidae; genus Sinocyclocheilus; species Sinocyclocheilus anshuiensis. The sequence goes on along the minus strand of NW_015536493.1, from coordinate 4,307 downwards.
AAATATCATTATGACAAATGTTTTTCTCAAATACACGTTGGACACAATTATTGGTACCCCTAGAAATTCTTATGAGTAAAATATCTGTGAAGTATATTTCATATTTACAATGTTGAGCACACCAGGGTGATTATGAACATGAAATTATCCAGCCATGGCTTCCTGTTTCACAGTAATATAAATAGGAGGGAAAACAAAGGTCAAATTCCCATAATCATCCATCACGATGAGAAAAACCAAAGAATATATTTCTGATGTGCAGCAAAAGATAACTGAGCTTCACAAATTAGAAAGTGACTTTAAGAAAAGAGCTAGAACAGTGAAAATTCCCATTTCCACCATCAGGGCAATAATTAAGAATTTCCAATCAACAGAAAATGTTACAAATCTGCCTGGAAGAGGACGTGTGTCTATAT
>NW_015536493.1:3124-3496 GCF_001515605.1 Sinocyclocheilus anshuiensis | reverse complement strand
GAGGGTTTCAAGAAAAAACAAATCAAGAAAAGAAAATGCTCTCATCCAAAAACAATCTCCAGCATATTCTGTTGTCAGACACAACTGGAACTTCAAATGAAACTGGCTTCTATGGTCAGATGTAACAAAGAAATTTGCTTTTTAGCAACAAACACTCAAGATGGGTTTGGTGAACACAGGGATAAAAAAGTACCCCATATGTACAATGAAATATACTTCTGTATTTTTAATGTTGTGGGCCTATATTTCTGCTGGAGGTCCTGGACATCTTGTTTAGATACATGGCATCTTTGATTCCATCAAATACCAACAGATAAAAAATCAAAAAGTGACTGACTCTGTTAGAAATCTTATAATGGGCCATGTTTGGAT
>NW_015536493.1:2256-3009 GCF_001515605.1 Sinocyclocheilus anshuiensis | reverse complement strand
TGGATGAAGGAATGGTCTCTGATCTCTTGTCAGGTGCTAGCTAACCTCATCAGGCATCATAGGAGAAAACTCAGAGCTGTTATTATGCCAAATGGAGGTTTCAAAAAGGATTGAATAAAAGGGTGCCGTTAATTGTATCCAATGTGTATTTATTTATGTATTTTATTATATTTATTTATAATATATAATATATATTGTACATTTATGTCATATTTCCCCCCCATTTTAAATTCTTATTCTCCAATGAAAGGTTAGATTTATGTGAATTTTTTTAATAAAAGATCAAAATGATTAACAATGCAGATTTATTTTCACAGCCTTCTTTGATCATATTTACCAAGGGTGCCAATAATTCTGACCACGTGTATATACTGTTGTTTTTTCCATATCACTGAACATCACTGAACTGGCAACTGAAAACTGTGTCCTGCGTGAATGACTCTTTCAGTCTTTAATAAATTAAATACTTTCTGTAAAGTTGCAAAGACTAAAGTCTCAAATCCAAAGAGATATTCTTTATAAAAGATAAGAGTCAACCACGCCTACCTAAAACAGCTCATTCTAACTCGCCCCCACATGTCTGCGTCACGATGTGGGAAGATTTGCTGCCTAAATGTTCACGCAAAGAAAGGCGGCGTAACTTTTATTCTTGCTGTAGTATTGTCGTTGCCGTAGTCGCCGCCATGTCGTGAAGGCGCTGTGTGTTTCGTTATGAAAGCTAAACTACTTTGTTTGGCCTTCCAAAAGAGGACA
>NW_015536493.1:0-1206 GCF_001515605.1 Sinocyclocheilus anshuiensis | reverse complement strand
GGGCATAGAGGAGAAACAATAATGTACAGTATGTGGAAAATAATGTGTTTTTTGAACCTTAAACTGCATAAACACATTTCATTACACCAAATACACAAAATAATGTTCTTTTTAGCAACATCATATGACCCCTTTAAGGCGCCCCGGGGTATAAGGCTCCCTCTAAACCACTAGATGGCACAAAAATGTGTCGTGGCACTTTCCAAAATATCTGCTTTTCAAGAAGCACATGTATATTTGGCTGATCCTTGACACGATTGCGGGTAGCAGAGCAAAGTTGATTCTGTACTTACTTGATCTAATATTTTTTTTTTTTTTAAATGTTGTAGATTTAAGTAGCAAATGAGAATCGTTCAAATTAATGCATATATTTTGAGACAAGGGTCTTCTTAACGATTTTCTGTTTTAAGATAATTAAAGCAACAGATTTTAAATAACAAAAGAATATGTAAAAGTATGGTATTTGGGGTAAAAAGCGCCCCTGCTGTTGGAGCTAAAGGTGCACAGTAATTAACATGATAATTAATAGATGGCTGACTATTCTGTTCTTACTTGATCTAATTTTTTTTTTTTTTTTAAATGTTGTAGATTTAAGTAGCAAATGAGAATCGTTCAAATTAATGCATATATTTTGAGACAAGGGTCTTCTTAACGATTTTCTGTTTTAAGATAATTAAAGCAACAGATCATTTGTTGTTACTACTGTAAATCTATATTAAATTATTATGGGATCACCTTCAATGCTTTCAGAATCTTTACTTTTTAAACTGATTTTGTTTCTGTATTTTAAAATATATATTTTTATATTAACACATTTTAATGACAGTATATTTATTGAACAAAAACAAATTTATTTCTTTTTCAAAATAAGCAGAAAATAGTACAAACATTGCTAAAGTTATTGTTTTGAACAATTATTAACGTAGACATTATTTAAAAAAACATTATTTAGCTGAAGTATCAATACTGTGTGCCTTTTACCCTGTGCATGGGGTAAAAGGCCTCCCTTGCCACCTCATACATTAATACAATTTTTAAACAAAATAAACGACTTGTGTGATTTATTTTCACACAAAATCTGTTGCTCCATTAATTTTCAATACAAACATATATATATTTTTTCTGCAGTTATACGTTTTAGGAGCAGTGAAAAGCAAATTATTTCTTAAAGGCACAATATGTAAGATTTTTTTATTAAAATATCCA
>NW_015536492.1:199642-203792 GCF_001515605.1 Sinocyclocheilus anshuiensis | reverse complement strand
GTGCAGTGTTGGGGTGCCTCCAGGATCAGGGTTGGGAACCACTGTTATAGACTACACAATATTATTATATTATTTTTAAATTAATCTTTAAATGAGTATTATTATTACTGTCCCTGGATCAGTAGGGTACTCTTCCAATAAAGTAGTGGCTAGGACAGATTTTAGGTATCAATTCTGCTTAAAAAGATGCAATCGAATCCTGTTTACATTAAATAAGCCTGCTCCTTAGCAGGTTTAAGTTTACGGACCTATTGCTATGACAGCAACTTGGATTATTAAAGTCCAAAACCTGATTTGAAATAACCTAGCAAATCAATCGGGACTAAAGCGGTTCCTTAAACGACCATTTAAATTCACGCAATCTCGCTAATTCGATCCTGGGGTCTGTTCTTCGTACGTCGCTAACTCAGTGTTGACGTGGAATAGTATGCTCTCATTTGTATTTGTATTTTTGTTTTCTATTTGGGACAGGCAATCCAGATGTCTAATGTGTCATGTAACGAGCAATGTCACGGAATTCGTCAAATATTGAATGAATAAATCAAATGCAATTCTGTACACTTCAATCAAACCGCGATATGGACTAGTGTATGTGAATATTAAATGGCAAAAATACTATTTAGCTACTACGAGCGTTACAGGTGCTTAAATAGCAAACTAGCAAACGAAACGCGCATCTGCGCCATTCATTCTGTCACATTCCGCGTTACACAGTAAATTCCGTTTTTATGAATACATTCCGGGATTCCGTCCCCATTTTCTACATCGCCCTACTTTTGCTAAGAAGCACGTTCAACGCGGACGCACAGACGGTTTGTTGACGTGGAATAGTATGCTCTCATTTGTATTTGTATTTTTGTTTTCTATTTGGGACAGGCAATCCAGATGTCTAATGTGTCATGTCACTAGATGTCATGTGACCTAATCAGTGACTGAAGGAATGCACGTGTTTTTTTTCTGTTTTAATCAAAATGCGCCAGTCAGAGCGACTGTGTGGGTTGGCGACAGCTGGATTGTGACTGGAGCGCTGATGGTAGGAAGTGGTGTAGATTCCGGAAGCGATCCGGAAATGGAGGATGCGGATGCGGATAGTGGAGGCAATGCAAGTAATGAATGGAAAGTGGTAGAAACTCGAAAAAGAAAGAAAAGTTGGGGACAAATCTCAGAAACGGACAGTGAAAAGGCAACAGGTCCGTAAGCTTAAACCTGCTCGGGAGCAGGCTTATTTCATGTAAACAGGATTAGATTGCATCTTCTTAAGCAGAATTGATACTTAAAATCTGTCCGCTACCACCGCTACTTTATTACAAGAGTGCCCTACTAATCCAGGGACAATAATTTAAAATAATCATTTAAAAATTAATTTAAAGATAATATAATAATGTTGTGTAGCCTTTTAATACTATAAACAGTCAGTTTTACTCATTGAAATATTTATTCATGATAAAATAATTACTTCATAATTGTATTGGAGTCTTACTACTTATTTGAGTGACTATGTTTGTGGTATTGAAGGTGATGTGACTAATATTGGTTACTGTTACAGACTTGTTTGTAATGTACCCCAAACCTACAAAGAAGCTGTAACATCAGTAAATGCAAATTAATGGGTTAAAGCTATGGATGAGGAAATGCACTCATTGAGAGAAAATGTTACATTTACCCTGACTAACCTGCCTGATGGTAAGGAAGTAGTGGGGGGTAAATGGGTCTGTGCAATTAAGAGAAATAGTGATGGATCAGATAAGTACAAAGCACGATATGTTGCTAAAGGGTACAGTCAAGAGAAAGGTGTAAACTATGATGAGACTTTTTCTCCAACTGCTAGCATGACTAGTATCAGAGTGTTGATGCAAAAAGCAGTACAAGAAAATTTGATTGTTCATCAGATGGATGTAAAAACAGCATATTTACATGCGCCAATAGAATGTGAGATTTATATAGAACAGCCAGAGGGTTACAAGGTAAAATCTCAAGGCAATGAAAAATTGGTGTGTAAACTAGAAAACTCACTGTATGGACTTAAACAGTCTGGCAGAAACTGGGAGATGCAGATAACTTGATCTTGACCCTTAAGAAACTTTAATTAATGCTGTCACGTAACAAATCTGTTTCAAAGATAAAATTAAATGAATTGCTAATTACTACATTGAAATAAAAAAGTAAAGCCTGTACAAATACTAGAAATCGTTAATATAAATAATTGGGAATCATGTAAAAAATTAAAATAAAATAAAAAACAGTGCACATTTCATTTATCTATTATAACATTTATGTAGTTTTGTTAGCTTGGCTGTTTCCTTATAAAAGTCCAGAAATTTGTCAAGTTTTTCGTCAGGTGTCTTTTTTAATTATATGATGTCATTACGTTGCTGTCTTGCCGCCAGCCAATCGCTGCATTGCTGATCGTGGTTTCGAATATCGATACATAGCCCCTTTTAAACCAACCCATGAACGCACAATTATCGCAGATAACTCAATCCAGCCATACTAATCATCAACAACAGGTGCGTTCGAAGAACCGAATTAGCCAGATCCTGATTAGTGCGATCATATCATCTCGAAGAACGGGCCCCAGGTTCAGTGAGTCAGGATAGTTTGATGTGCACGCTTATTCTTAAGCAGCTCTTAATGTCGATCATGGATCAAATCGATCCATCATGGCAAACGGCGAATATTTGTGCTGTTTAATGCATTTGAGGCATTGTGTTTTCCTCAGTGCATAACTGACACGTCACAGGTATATTTGTGATCTGTAAACGTTAGAAAGTCATGCAAATATATCCATTTTGCTGTCAGGAGTGGGCGAGGCTTAACGTTACATGTGTGAACGAGCGCGGCTGCGATGGAACGCAATAGAATAATAACGCAATAATTCTGAATAAAATATGCATGCTGCTATAATATTTGTTGTTGGACATTAAATGTGATACATGTAGAATTTTAATCCTACATATAAGTGTATTTTTTATCATAGCAGTAACTAAATCAAATGTAAGCTATGTAAGCAAATGTAATACAGCCCTACTATCTCAAATGAGCTAAATGTGTGTTCCTCTTATCAGTTAAAATGTAGTCTGATTTCTATTATTTATTTTAATTTTTAATTCAGTGGTTTTAACTTTTAATTTAGTGTTTTTAATGCTTTAAAGAGCAATTTTAGATTGTAATGTTTTAATGAATGAACGAATGAATGATGCATTTATATAGCGCTTTATTGTGTATTGTTGTACACCCAAAGCGCTTTACAGTCATTAAAACATATTTAATGTTCTACTAATAACCATAAAAGGTACAGCTGTCATAAAACCCGAGAGAAAGGCTGCATGGCTAGAAACTGCTGATCAACTGAATGTGCAAGTAGCAACTATTTTAAAAAATTATATATCTTTAAAAAAAAAAAAGAAGGTCAGTACATTTTGGGCAGTTTTAGCCTATTTTTTATTTATTTGATTATTTAAGTTGCATTATGCTTTTATTTTTGGACTAATAATAAAGTCAACTAATTGTATGTGAGAGAGTCAGTGGTAATATCAATGTGTTCCTATTGGTCAGTATTAGAGGAGCTCAGCTTAGCCTGACAGTTAGCCTGCTCCGGACCAGGTTAGTTTCCCAGCATATGTTGCCACAGTGACTGAGCTTGAGCTATGGTAATTTTGCTTTCGGAAACCAAATCAAGTGACAATAAGTCAGAATAACTGAAATAAGCCTAGCTTATTTGGTAAACTAGTTTTATGAAACAGCCCCCGGGATGAGCTTTGAAGAACCAACCAATCCAAGATCAAGAGAAATCGTCAACAATCAAATCCAGTTAACGGAGTTAGCGACGTACAAAGAACGGACCCCAGGGGTGTATTCCAGAAAGGAGGTTCAACAAACTCGGAGTTAAAACTTGAACTCTGAGTTGACTTACCCTGAGATTGGAAACTCTTGAGTTTTCGGTTTCTGAACAGCTGATCAGAGTTAGTTCAATCCACTCAGAGTATGTTGACTCTGAGTTTAGCGCGTGCACTACGACTATGAAAAGCCATGATCAATGGAGCTCTGAAATGGGGAAGTCGTGGCCTAATGGTTACAGAGTCAGACTCGTAACCCAAAGGTTGCGGGTTTGAGTCTCGTACCGGCAGGGATTGTAGGTGGGGGGAGTGAA
>NW_015536492.1:196270-199490 GCF_001515605.1 Sinocyclocheilus anshuiensis | reverse complement strand
CGGGACATTTTACTGGTAATTTGTAATGATGCAGTGTGAGATGAAGCTGACCGTTACAATTCTAAGGTGTTTTGATGAACAGTGTGGGAAGAGACACTATGATGTGAATGAATGAACGAATGAATGATGCATTTATATAGCGCTTTATTGTGTATTGTTGTACACCCAAAGCGCTTTACAGTCATTAAAACATATTTAATGTTCTACTAATAACCATAAAAGGTACAGCTGTCATAAAACCCGAGAGAAAGGCTGCATGGCTAGAAACTGCTGATCAACTGAATGTGCAAGTAGCAACTATTTTAAAAAATTATATATCTTTAAAAAAAAAAAAGAAGGTCAGTACATTTTGGGCAGTTTTAGCCTATTTTTTATTTATTTGATTATTTAAGTTGCATTATGCTTTTATTTTTGGACTAATAATAAAGTCAAAAAATTGTATGTGAGAGAGTCAGTGGTAATATCAATGCATTTCTATTGATCAGTTTTAGAGGAACTCAGCTTAACCTGACAGTTAGCCTGCTCCGGACCAGGTTAGTTTCCCAGCATATGTTGCCACAGTGACTGAGCTTGAGCTATGGTAATTTTGCTTTCGGAAACCAAATCAAGTGACAATAAGTCAGAATAACTGAAATAAGCCTAGCTTATTTGGTAAACTAGTTTTATGAAACAGCCCCCGGGATGAGCTTTGAAGAACCAACCAATCCAAGATCAAGAGAAATCGTCAACAATCAAATCCAGTTAACGGAGTTAGCGACGTACAAAGAACGGACCCCAGGGGTGTATTCCAGAAAGGAGGTTCAACAAACTCGGAGTTAAAACTTGAACTCTGAGTTGACTTACCCTGAGATTGGAAACTCTTGAGTTTTCGGTTTCTGAACAGCTGATCAGAGTTAGTTCAATCCACTCAGAGTATGTTGACTCTGAGTTTAGCGCGTGCACTACGACTATGAAAAGCCATGATCAATGGAGCTCTGAAATGGGGAAGTCGTGGCCTAATGGTTACAGAGTCAGACTCGTAACCCAAAGGTTGCGGGTTTGAGTCTCGTACCGGCAGGGATTGTAGGTGGGGGGAGTGAATGTACAGCGCTCTCTTCCACCTTCAATACCACGACTGAGGTGCCCTTGAGCAAGGCACCGAACCCCCAACTGCTCCCCGGGCGCCGCAGCATAAATGGCTGCCCACTGCTCCAGGTGTGTGTTCACGGTGTGTGTGTGTTCACTGCTGTGTGTGTGCACTTTGGATGGGTTAAATGCAGAGCACTAATTCCAAGTATGGGTCACCATACTTCGCCACATGTCACTTCACTTCACTTCACTTCAAATTACGATTCACCATGGCAACAGCTCCCGCCACAAGACTTCTGCATACTACGGAATACGTAACTTTAATTCTAAATTAATGTTATCAGAGGTGAAAACTGGCAGAAAGATATTTTATTGAACTAATATTCATTTTCATGGTATCCCATGGGGGGAAAAAATGTGGCAGCAGAAAAAAATTAAATATAAAAACATAATTCAATCAGGTAAAGATTCAAGCATGAGTGTAGGCTAACGTTACATGACTTTAAAATATTTGACATTCAATAAATATCATTCAGTGTATATCTATTTCAATGTGCAGCAGCTTTTCCCACATAGTCTAATGCTTTTTCACATAATTAAATGTTCTCTAATCCAACATGCTACATTTCTTAATTAGGGTAATGAAAAACATTTGACTTCTATTCAGAAGCCAACAGCAAGAAGTCAGAGACTCGTAAAATGGGAGGAGAACCTGCACCAGCATCACTGACAGATGAAGAGGAGATGGCCACAATATCCATGTTAAAATCCAACAGGGAAAATAATAATTTGTTGCTTTTGTATTTGTAGAACATAAAGATGACCAAATAAATTGTGAATAATTTGTGTTTATTTAACAGCTGTGGTGGTGGTTACGGCATATATCTTGCACTACCCTTCCATCTGGCATCCTTCCATTCCATACAGTAGCCTAATCAGCTTCAGTTTTGGAAGGTGCGATGGTGAGAATATGCGTGTAATCAATGCATCCAAACACACTGGAAATCCTAAAGGAAATTCTAATTATTATGTTACTGAGAGGTCGCAACAAGATGTTATCAAGTAAACGCCATTTAAAAATGGTACCGTTCAAATAAATATGCATGTAGATATGGCAAAATAAATAAATTAAATTAAATCCTCTCCTGATGTAAATGTAACTCCCAGCGAATTAATGCAGCCTCCTCATCTACAGCATCCCTTATAAAAAGACATGCCATTTTTGTCACATTTACCGTGTCTGGATGATGAAAATGAAAGCGGTCCGGTGAGAAAAATAATCTTGTTTCCATTTTCATTAAGATTATTTTTCTTACCCCACCGGCAATTAATTGTACTTGTTTACCCCAGGAAACAATTATATAGAAAATGCATCATGATTTAAGAATTTTTAGATATTTGTACTTGAAATAAGGCAAAAATCTCAACAATAAAAGCAATTTTTGCAACGTGAATGAATGAATGAGGTATTTAAACATTGCTTTCGCTTTAAAAAGGGGGAGGAGACCGTAAGAAACTCTGGGTTTACAGAAGGAAACCTGCTCCCTACCAGGGGTGCGTTTCCCAAAAGCATCGTTAGCCAACTATGGTCGCAAGTTCTGTCGTTACCAACATAGTTCAAGGATTTGGTGTTTCCCGAAACCATAGTTCAAACGAACATTCGCAAACTGCATCGCAAACTTGTGTCGTTGGAACGACAGCTCTTCACCTGTGGTTAGAGGCATAAGTCGTTGTTTTTGAGTTGAATTACTGAAATAAATGAACTTTTCCACAACATTCTAATTTATTGAGATGCACCTGTAGTTCAACGATTCGGTGTTTCCCGAAACCATAGTTCAAACGAACATTCGCAAACTGCATCGCAAACTTGTGTCGTTGGAACGACAGCTCTTCACCTGTGGTTAGAGGCATAAGTCGTTGTTAGTTTTGGGTGTGTTCTATTCAGAGTTATCGACCCTATGCCCTAATCCTTTCGAAGATTTCACCATCCACTTTGAGTGATTTGGAAGAGTTAAAGTTCTGGTGCTTAGGTCTTACCTAATTCGCCTTTAAATATTTTTTTTATTACAAATTCAGTTTGAAACTATATAGCAGCGTGGCCTTCGAAATTATTCTCCCTTCGAAGTGCACTCTGAAAGCATTAATCATGCCG
>NW_015536492.1:195196-196203 GCF_001515605.1 Sinocyclocheilus anshuiensis | reverse complement strand
TTTCGAAGATTTCACCATCCACTTTGAGTGATTTAGAAGAGTTAAAGTTGTGGTGCTTAGATCTTACCTAATTCGCCTTTAAATATTTTTTTTTATTACAAATTCAGTTTGAAACTATATAGCAGCGTGGCCTTCGAAATTATTCTCCCTTCGAAGTGCCCTCTGAAAGCATTAATCATGCCGATTGGAAAGCAGCCTTTGTTTCATTTGCGTGAAGAAAAGGTGAGTTTGTCAAGTGAGTATCTTTGTTAAAACATTCATAAAGACAAATTTCTCATATAACAATATTGGTAAAACTGTATGTTAAAGGTTTTCACTTATATTAAGTGCTAACACTCAAATCACATTATTTTTATAGTAAATGAATGTGCCCAAATAAATTAACAAAAATGTATAAATGAGTGATTACATACATACATACATACACACACACACACACACACACACACATACACACAGTATATACACTGTTAGCAAAATTATTTTTAATTTTTGTAAGTGTTAATTTAAGTCTGCGGGGCATATTGGCAAATAAACAAAATATTTAATAGAAGTTATGTCAGATTAAACAAATGGTTTAAACTGCAATGGTGGCTGGATGCTGCACAGGTGTCAGGAGGTATGGGCGAAGAGGATATCCACTGTCTCCCAGCAGCCAGCTATCACCAAAGCCACCCTCTTCAGCCACCTGGCAAACTGCAGAATTGGCCCACACAAAAGAGTCATGTGTGCTTCCAGGCCATTTTGCCACAATGTCAGTGAACATCCCCTGGTGCTGGATAGCCCTTCTTGCAAATGTACAAGGGCTCATTTACCACAGGGCTTGACACTGGGATAAGGGTGCCATCGATGATGCCAATCACTCTGGGGATGTTGTCAATACTGTAGAACTGTTGATTGGCCAGCTGGATTTCTTCAGGAGTTTATAGCCTATAGCCCCCCTAAAAATGGCCTAACGACGCCCATGGCATAGGGTCGATAACTCTGAATAGAACACACCCCAAACT
>NW_015536492.1:175417-195177 GCF_001515605.1 Sinocyclocheilus anshuiensis | reverse complement strand
GCACAACAGTTCTTCTGTGGCTTTATTGGTAATATTTTCACTTACACAATTTAGCAAAATCAGACAATATTGTGTCTAATATATACCACAATATTAACTTCTTATTATTGAATTGTTGTAAATAAATATCACATTTGCAATTGGTCAGTGTTCAAAAAATGCTGGGAAATCTCTTCATGTAGCCTCACAAGAGTGATTACTGATAAACTGTCTGAAAAAAAGAAAGTCACATTTTAGAGAAGAAAAAAAATCACCCACTGACTTTCAAAGCTGCCACATAGTAACAACTTTCTGCTTCGAGGACCTTGATAGAAATGTAGTGGAGTGAAAAGTACAATATTTGTCTTTCAAATGTAGTGAAGTTAAAGTCATAAGTTCCCAGAAAAAATAATACTCAAGTAAAGTACCGATACTCAAAAAGTGTACTTAAGTACAATACTCAAGTAACTGTACTTAGTTACTGTCCGCCTCTGCTCTAACCACAGGTGAAGAGCTGTCGTTCCAACGACACAAGTTTGCGATGCAGTTTGCGAATGTTCGTTTGAACTATGGTTTCGGGAAACACCAAATCGTTGAACTATGTTGGTTGGTAACGACGTTGCGACCATAGTTGGTTAACGATGCTTTTGGGAAACGCACCCCTGGTTAGGTTCACAGAGTAGGTTACCGAGAGGTTTAGTTTTGTCTTTTATTGGAACCGAAAACACAGAGTTTCCCTTTTCAGGGGTTAACAAACTCTTGAGTTTCCAACAAAACCCACTTTCTGGAATACACCCCAAATGAATAAGATCACAATGAACCTTTATTTATCTGTATTAAATATGTTTAATAATATGTATGTAAGTATGTCACTATTCTGTCATTTTTCATTCACAATCATTTTAATGCAATGCCAAAATATGAACATCCAAAGTAGTCGCACTGTCAACGCGTTTCTGTTTAAAATTAAATGTTTAACGTCATCAGATTTATTTAAGGCAGTTACCGCACATTCATTCAACCATTTTAAACATTGGAATAGGAGCACCAACATACACAATCAATAATGGCTAATAAAGGTTACTTTACTATAGTAAAACCATGGTTATTTTTCGTAAGGGTGTTTATCAGTCAAATTCATTTAAAACTGTCAATTCAACAGGTATGAAATATGGTTAGTGGGGAAATACATTTATTTATTATTCAGAATGCATATTTGGAAGAGAAATATAGGCTAGGCTATTCATAGGAACATTTCAGCAGGATGAAGATAATTCATTTTAACGCAGAGAATATGACTAATTGTTTGTTTTTTTGTTTTTTTAATTGCCAGCCCTAAAACGTAGTGATAGATAGCCTAATCTGTTCTCTCATGAGAAATTAACCATGTATTTTTTTTTAATGCTTTACTTGCACTAAAATAAGAGTAATTATTTTTAATTAATTAATTTTTGGTACATATTTATTGTGTTCTATGGTAGAGGGGCAGTAACTTTGTAAGATGAGCATTTAGAAACAAGTATTTGCCCATTTTTTTACACAAAATATACCGCATTATGTCATGGGGACTCATATGGCACCGAATGCAAGGAATGACCCGTAATCGGTGAAGGAGCGAGGTGGCCAGAAGAAGCAGTGAAATGTAGCTGAAATTACTGACCTGGGGCCGGTTGCACCAGCTGGACGTAAAATGCGATTTAATCTTACGCCTAGTCAGAGGTAGGTGTAAAGTGAAAAGTCATGATTTGCTTGGACATTATTCGTTTTAAGGATTCGTGTCTGTTAGTTAATTATTACTGCAGACGTGAACTATAATGTTTATGGTCTTTTCGGGCAGGATAAGCGATATCAATCGCGAAGCTCGGTGTAGACTATACCACACTGCCGACAGTATACCTAATAAAAACTATATTTATGTACAGCATGTAATTATGCAGTAAAATATTACATATAATCTGGGATTATTAAAAGAAACTGTACCATTCGACATCTTGCTTGGAAGGACGGTATAAATGCTTGGAAATATTTCACGCCTTTAATTCCATTCATTATTTGTAGCGTGCCTGCCATCCAATAATCGTAAGTTTTGTGCGTTGTTACTTTTAATTGAAAATAAAGTATCAGCTTTCAAATTCCATCAGTTTTATCACAAAATACAAACTATAAATGTGGTTTTTCAGCCACAGAAAGACGTCAGTAAAACAATGTCACGTAAAGTCACATTTACCTCAGGAAAGACATTCATTGTACATAAACTCGATAGTAAGCTAGAAAAAAATAACATTGTAAAAAATAACATCCTCGTTTCCTTTCCTCGCTGCCTTTTCTTGCATCTTAGCTCCACCCCTTAAGGATGCGAGGGAAGGACGCAAGGAAAAGACGCAAGGATGCACAAATAAGAATTGAGAAGCACCCTTAGAGAATTGAGATGTCCTTCAAGATGGCTGAGTGCGATTGGTATGGGTCATAGGATGGACACGGGAAACACACCCCAGGGGCAGGTTGCACCAGCTAGACGTCAAAAAGCTGGGTGTAAGCACTTGATTCAATTCACTTGATTAAATTCCTCCTCCCTCGATCCTCGCCTCCTCGCAGTGCAATTAGAGAATTGAGATGTCCTTCAAGATGGCTGAGCTCGATCGGTTTCCGGGTCGTAGGATGGAGGACGGAGGAGCGAGGAAACGAGGAGGAATATTGAGAAGCACCCTAATTGCACCAGGAGGAGGTGAGGATCGAGGAGTGAGGAGGCTTCCCGAGGAGCTATGAGCAAGTATACACAGGTGTATCCTTTGCGGAAGTGTTTTTCATCGAAAAACCTGACACACTTATACATTCTCCTCCCCCTTCACATCTAATAATTTTAATTTAGATTTTACCTTTGCAGTTTAAAACCAGTTAAACTCTGCGGACCCGGATACGGGTCCAAAATCGCGTTAAAAATTTTTATGCTTCATTTGCATAGCCTTACATGTCTCTCAACTCGGCGGCCATTTCAGAGCCGTGAAATTTGACACTGCGTCACTAGAGTGGGGAGAGGGGGGTCTTCACATCTGGGAATGTACGCTGGGTGTTTTGGACTCTGTAGTTTTTGGTGTAGGGTAAACATTTGAATTTGAGTATGTCAAATTTAGGCGAAAATACCAAAAAACGCCCAGCGCATAAGTGGTTTTAAATAAACCATACATGTCATATATTTCAACAGGACATCTTGCTTTATTAAAATGTATTATGAATATCTTAACAAACTTTAACAACATAAGGGCAGATCCCTTTAGCGCAGCTGATGACGCTTTGAAGTGACGCTAAAGGGAACAAGGATATATCATTTCACTTAATTCAATTCCTCCGTCCTCCGTCCTTGATTCAATTCCTCCCCTTCCTTGCGTCCTTCCCTCGCATCCTAAAGGGGTGGAGCTAAGATGCGAGGAAAGGAAACGAGGATGCACAAATAAGAATTGAGAAGCACCCACGCCCTGCGTTCCATTCGGAAGGGCTCATCCCTATGCCCTAATCCCTTCAAAGGCTTTACCCTCCAGAATGAGATATTCGAAGGAAAGAACGGTGTAGGGGTCAAAAAAACAATTTTTTTGGAACGCACTTCTGAGTCACCTTAACGAGACGATCAAGGAGGTGCCTTCGTCGCACATTTTGTATGCTGGTTGACCCCCAATCGTCTTTTATGTTAAATATAATCTATATTTGTGTATGTAATATAATATGTATTTGTAATGTATTTGAAACATTTGAATGGACTGATAAAGGTAGCTGTAAAGTATTTTTGTTGAAGTACAATGTTGTTTTGACCATAATAATGTACCAAATCTAACTTGTATAAATATTACAGTAGTATAGAAAAAATACTATACATACATTTATCAGTGAAGTCGAACTCTGTGACGCCAAACAACTTCCCTGTGCAAAGGATCATGGGGGCCTGAAATGGCCAGTTTTGAGCACTTCGGTTTGGAACGACCCTTCAATATGGTGGCCATGATTGTTTTAACTCCAAAGTGCCCTTTGGAGGGCGATATATCCCATTTGGAATGCACCAACGATCGCATCTCTGTCGTTTGAACCACATTAGTTCAACAATTTAGGGCTATTGTTAATGACGTCACACGCATGTGGTGGAGTAACGTTAAGAACTTCTGCTAATTAATTGATTCGAGATCTCTGAGATGCTGCTTTATTGAGCATGGCACCTGATGACTAATTAACTATTTTTGTTCACTGTCATTTTGCTTTATTTGATGTTTGATTCATCGTGGGTTTCCTCTTACGTCATACTCCAGGGTTTCCTTAGGGATTTACGCACGTGCACTCTTCAAAAACAGAGCTTAGTGAAGACGCGCTAATATATAGATTAAAATGTATATATATTTAAATAGAATGGACAATATAGATTGTACTGCATGTTAGCTTGCTTATTGTGCCCAAGAACCCTTACGAAAATTAACCATGGTTTTATTGTAGTAAAAATGTAGTAACCATGGTTGTTTGGCGTATTGATTGCCATTTGTATAACCACAGTTTTACTACAAATACCATGGTTAAACTTTTAATACCATACTGTAGCAAAGCCATGGTTAATTTGTGGTTATCATGGTTTAACTATAGTAACCATGGAGTGTTTTGTTTTTTCATAATCAAATTTTCGTAAGGGATGTGTTACCAGGTTAACAAAAAAAGTACACCTTAAGAGGACAAATAGCATGAATGTACAGATACACTTTTGATTGCTTTAATGGAGCTTTGGATAGTTCCATATACTGGTCTAGATCAACTCTGAATAAAGAAAAGAGAGGTTTAGAGCCAGATTTGTGTTTATGTATGTGAAATTTAGCTAGCAGGAAACACAAATTAGTGTTTTGCTAGTGTTTTGTTATTTTCTCTTTTGAGTCAAACAATCCAAAGAAAACATCTGTAAAACTGCTGCTGTAATGTTGTTGGTTTTACAATTAAGTAATTATTGTAATTATATGTAATTATTGTCTGATGAATATGCTAAAATAAAAGCTCTTTTAATGAATTATGAGTATGTTATACCATAGCTATTAATAAAGACTTTAGATGACACGAAACTGTGGTCAGAAGTCTATCATAAATGCAAAAATTTTGATGCAAAAGTTGTGCAAATGTGATTCAGTTCAGTAAATAAGAAGCTAATTTTGTTATACACAATATTAATTTGTGGTTACCATGGTTTAACTATAGTAACCATGTTTTTTTTTTTCATTTTATTTGTGGTAAAACCATGGTTAATTTTCGTAAGGGTAAACTATGCTTTTAACCACAGGCCGAGAGCTGTAGTTCCAACCACGTAAGTTTGCGACGCTGTTTGTGGATGTTCGTTTGAACTATCGTTTCGGGAAACACCAAATCGTTGAACTATGTTGGTAACGACGGAACTTGCGACCATAGTTGGCTAACGATGCTTTTGGGAAACGCACCCCTGTTCAGGGCATCAAGTGCAGGTCAGTTTCATCTGTAAATACGCTACTGTAGTTTTGTCTTTATTAACCTAGTTGAGTATTAAACTGCTAGCACCTGTTAGGCTATCAGGAGCACCCCATTATCATCAGTCAGAATACTGTTCTAAAGGACACCATTATTATCGATTGTAAAGTTAATAAATTTAGCAGAGAGATATTCACATGGATTTATTGAATAAGTAGTGGAGGGAGCTTGAGCAGACAGCAACACAAAAATATGAGTCACAGCATAATGCAATAGCGTGTTCAGTATTAGGATTTTTTAAATAAATATATTGTACTAAATTAATGTGTTTTAATATATTTGTATGAAACATACTGTAGGTTTTTTAAATCTTGTGTATTTAAGTTATTTTAATATAAATAACTGTGACGAGAGGGGCGGGGCCGAGAGCCGTGGGAACGGAGCGAGGCCGGTGGAGTAAATGCTAATGCGCGACACCTGCGCCACTCACCGGAAGGATTAAAGGAGGAGTGACGACAGTGTTGGACGAGAGAGGACCAGGCCTGGACTTTATTTTGTGTTTTGGTTCTGTTTGTGCACGACAGTCGTCCGCGAGGGGCTGTCGCGCTATTTTGTGTTTATTTTATTATTAAAGTGTTTAAATGTTCGCCGGTTCCCGCCTCCTTTTTCTCGTGACTACGAATGTTGTTACATTGGTGCCGAAACCCGGGAGGAAGGAGGGACACGCTGCCAGAGATCCCTCGCCGCTGTGTTGAATCCGCGGTGCCATCGAGCATGGCGGAGCAGTCTGCCGCTATGGACGCTCGAGGCGGTGGGCTGGAGTGAGTTGCCGGGGGGGGGGCAGACGAAATCGCTGCCGGCCGCCTGGGATGTGGAGGAGTCAGCGCCGTTCGCCTGAGGCCATTCTGCTGCCATCCGCCATGATGGGGAGGAGCAGGGAACGGGGGACTCCTGCTGGCTGTCCCGAATCCGGAGGAGTGTCGGGCCGTCCAACGAGGGCTATCCAGTGCCGCCGCCAGGCATCGCGGAAGAGTTTACACAGCTGGTGGAGGGCCGAGCGGCAGTGTGTCTGGGAACCGGAACAAGAATTTTTTCTTGTGTCAGGTACAAGAAAAAAGGGAGAGACAGAGATATTGGGTAAAATGAAGAAAAGGAAAAGGCAAGTGAAGGTGCAGTTCAAGAGAGAAACCTTTAATTATTTTCCACTGCCCTGAGGATTCAGACCTTTTTATGTGATGGCCATACAAATAATAGGGTTGTCGGTGGTTTCAGAATTTGTCGTGTATAGGATGGCCTGGATGAGTGTGAGATTTTCCTGCCTGAAATTGTGTCCCAGTCCGGCCCTGCGGTTCACATCAGATATTAGCAGGACTCTGGTGCATGTAGTCCACTGTCCGTCTTGACTGCACTTATTTCACTCCTCCCCTCACTGCAGCCGCCTACTCTCGCTTACATTTCAGGCGAGGCTAGCTGCATCTCCAACGAGCCTAACAACTGCACTCGACTGCGACTTGCTGTCGCGAGAGATTTTTGGCATACGTCAGAGTGACATTAGAGCAAGGCGGACTGCCCTCGGACACATTTCTAACCTGCATGCATCTTGCGGTAATCACCAGTGATCGGTTCTGTGCAGATTTTGCTCATCTCAAATGAGCTATAGCAGGGATGTGCACAGACATTTTGAGGGGCAGGGACTCAAGTGGAAAAAGGGCACTTCTCATATTTATTAAAAAAAAAATTCTAAACAAAACGTTAAATATATTAACACAACTCTGACTTACCAATTTATTTTAAATCCCTCACACTCACCCAATTGTTTCATGTTGTTTAATTTTTCATCAGATGTCTAAATAATCAGTTCACATGAGACCATGGTCTTTTTAAGCATTCACTCATTTTATCACAAGAACAGGCAACAACAAAGGAAACTAAGCCACAATGTGCATGTTTTCTATGCTACTAGTTTCAAGTATATATTTAGAATAAATGACTGCACAAAGGAGATGGACATATTTTCACTAATAATTTGTTTATTTTGCACAAGACAATAACTTGTTTTAATTCTTTTGGTGTTATTGTAATATATAACACTTCAAAATCAACAAAGACCTTCACACTAAACTGAAAAAGGCAGTTGGTGCTAATTCGTTATTTTACAGGAAAAACACTTAAAAATAATTAAACCACACTGCAAAAAATGATTGACAAAATACAAAAATACAGCAGGTTACCTGAAATTATTACAAAAAAGGTTTTGAATTTTGAAATAATATCTGTTTCTTCCATTCTTTCCATTCCCTTGTTGCCTCTCCTTCATCCCTTACAGTAGCAACCTTCTGGGGGCCATGTCCCTGTAGATGTTTATTACTTCACTGTGGTTTAAAGGAATGTCTTTCTCAATAGCCAGGAGAAGGAGATCAGAAAGCCTCTCTTCTGTGCACAGGCTTCTGAGTGTGTTTTTCACCAGCTTGAGCTTGTAAAAGGACCACTCCATTGTTGACACTGGAATAGTTGCATAAGTTCTTATAATTTCCACCAGTGTTGGGAGGATATCCAGTCCAATGTTGTCTCTCAGTGTTTTTATCTTCTCCTTCATGGTGAATGCAGTTGGGAAAGAGGCATGAAAAACCCTGAGCTCTGTTTTCAACTTCTCCTCCTCTCCTCCATAGAATGCACACAGTGTGTGAATGGCCTCAAGAGAGCCAGGATCCACTGCATCTTTGCCTATCCAGTTGTTGGCCTTTGTCAAACTGTGAAGTGCACTCAGTATTTTACTGGACTGTGTCTCGCTCTCTCCCCTAAATCTCCTTTGTATTTCATGAGAAAGAACATCTAAGAATGAATAGTACACCTTCCCTCTATAGTAGTCTTCTACGGACTGGAAGGAGTGGCTCCATTAGTACTTTGGCTGTACTTTGCAGGCACCCTCCCCTGCCTTTTCTGTCCTGGGGTTGGACAAGGTTTCCGTAACTCCATCAACAACAGTATATGCTGTGGAGAGATCAATATCAGAGAGGCAAGTGCAGTGACCTCAAAGACTGGCGTGGCTATCTCAAGGCAAAGCAAAAACTCAGTCTATAGCTTTCAGGTACATCCTGGCATCTCCAGCAGCAGTATCTGGAGGCTCCTGCTCTGTAATGTCAGTGAGGACCTTGACCACAGAGCTCATCACTTTATGGAGGGCCTTCAGGGCTTTTTCTCTGCATGGCCAGCATGTGTCAGAGAGCTTCTGCAGTTTGATTACACGCTCCCCAGGGTGCAGGGCCGCTTGGCATTTCACAAATGCAGTGTGTCTTTCCGTAGAGCTGGTGAGAAATACATAGAGCTTCTGTACCAGGTTGAAAAAGGTAATGAAGTGGAGGTTTGATTTTGCAGCTTCAACTAGGACCAAATTTAAACAATGGGCTTGGGCAGTGCACATACAGGGCCTTGTCATTTTGTCGCAGTATTCTTGACTGCAGTCCTCTGTACTGACCACTCATATTGGCTGCGCCATCATAGCCTTGACCATGCATGTTTTGGATCTGTAGGCTGTTGTAGAACTGTTTTCTCCATCTCCTCACCTGTTGTTTTTGACACATTGCAGACAGTGGAGGTAGCGCTCCTTGACTTCCATTTGATACACATAACAAACAACAAGAGAGACTTGCTCGCAATGAGATGCATCAGTAGTCTATAAGTACTGAATACTGGCCTCCTCTATTTCTTTTCTTATTTCTCTTTTTGTGAATGTGGCCAAAGCTTTGATGAGATCATTTTATGATCTGTTTGAGAGGAGTGAAACTTGACACCACTTCTCCAAATGTAGCCTAAGTACACTAACGTACTGGCTAAACATTTTAACAAGTTCAAGGAAGTTGCCCCGGTTTAAGCTTGTGGCAGACTCATCATTGCCCCTGAAAGCCTTCAAGATATAAAGTTATGTCAATTAATCAGGTCAAAATGTCTCTGTTTCTTTGTTTCTCTCACCCTCTTTTTGCCTTGCCTTGAATATCTGATACCTCAAAAGCTCCTTGTAAAGCATTCTTTTTGTATGTATTCCATTGCACTATGCTTATTAAGTGGGCCTCTGAGTCTGCATGCTTTTGCATTTTTTCAAGTCCCTTTTTCCAGTTGTTTACCCCAGCCACTCTCCATGTATTCTTGTTGTACTTTGGTTCATTAAAGTCACCATGAAATCAAAATTGAAAATTCTTATTTTTAATGGAATACTGTAGTGTTTATTATAAATAATTTATCCGTGCACTTCATTATTTTTTTTAAATTCATGTGCCCTCGTAATCTTTAATCAAAAACGTTAACCTCCCCTCCCCCTCAAAACGACTCCTCGTCTCTTCTGGTCACGAGCTATGGCGCAAGGGCGGAGCTAGTGACGTGAGGGGTAAACCCTGGGATAAACGACAGGGGGAAAGCACTGACACCAGTCATGAGGGAGTACGTTATCCCTAAACATTGAAAAGATATTAGGATATTACGACAACATTACTCTTAGGACATCGCAAACTAATTTTTGTCATGAATATGACTTAACCTGATGGAGGTTCAGTCATTCAGGCACTCTCTCTCTCTCTCTCTCTCTCTCTCTCTCGCGCACGCTGTTTAGGCATGTTTTGTGCCGTTGATCGTCGTCGTCATCCTTAATAAATAAAACATTTATTCATGCTTGGGTGTCGGCTGTGAATCCAGTGGATGCCCCAACTTCCAACGATCCAATCAATTCCCAAAGGACGAAATCAAGTCCTGCCCTCTCATTTCAGATGAAGAAACATGTAAAATGAATGAGTATTTTGTACAATGCTTACAAGATGCTATTATCCTCAAAATATATGGCATGTTTTAAATGCTTTGCCTGAAAGTGTTCAGGACATGACATCACCCCAGCTGTTCAGTGTAGGACATCTGCCTGTCCCAGAATAGACGGCATCTATTCAAATGCAAGTGGTACACCTGCACATGCATTTTATTAGAGAAAATGACAATTCCTCAGATAGCAACACAAACTCATTCACATATACAAAGGTAGAACATTTCAGGAGTCCAATAACATTTCCCATGGATAAGTTTTTGCATGTTCTGTTCAAATTAACTTAATTTAGTACGATTTTGGAAATGCAATGGCTTCTTACCTGCCATAACTAATAGCCAGGTACACAAACGGTGAAGACAGAGCCAGAGAAAGAATGGTAGTTCTTAAAAGAACTGTTTGGTCAAAACTGTAATAATAATTAAAAAAAAAAGATAAATGGATACAAAAAAAGAGATGGTTAGTGTTGCATGTGTAACTTGTATAATTCCAGTCAAACAACATTATAGTTTTATATTATTCAGTAGATTATTTCAATATTTAACGAAGTATATTTAATGATTTGAAGTTAATGGTAGCCCCACTTATAAAACCAACGATTATTATAAATGTAACACATGGTACACATCCGTTTCTACTACTAATTAAATTAACCAATCAAACTAAAGTAGACAAAGTTACACTGTCATTCACGAACATGAAAGTAAACTTCAAAGCAACAATTATTCAGTACCAGTGGTGGAAATGGCCAAAATTCACTGAATCATCAATGAACTGACTTTAGCTGAAAAATGACTCTTTGCTATTGTTCTCTTGCATTATTGGCAAACCATAAACTCCTCTCCTTTCACACCTGTCACAATAGTTTTCATTAATGGTTTACAGTTCACGCAGCTTGAGTTATTACGATTTATTATGGATTTCTTAAATAGCTCGAACTCAAAGAAAGAAAACGAGTATGCACACACAAGGAATTAAGAAGCACCCATAGGCTACTCAGTGAGACATTGGACAGTGAGACGTTTTTCCATATTTTTATGTATGACAGAGAGAGGAAATTGGCCTGTTACACAAATAAAGCTATTTATACTGCATGTACATGTGCCATGTCATAACACAATCAGAGAGAGAGAGAGAGAGAACGAGAGAGAGAGAGCGATCCAACAAACATAAACATAAAAAAAAAGAAATGGCCCATTTTCAGGATATTTAAAGATTTTGTAAAATCCAAATAAGCTTTACAGATCTTTATTGGAAAGGGTTAAACAAAGTTTTTCATGATTGTTCACCATAAACAATTATTGCACAAGCACATGTGGAACAGTCCTTCAGACACTTATGGTTTACAGGTGGCAGACAATTACGTCACATATTCCTGCTGCAGGGAGGCATGAGGACTACATGTGGCCAGAGCTATTATACCGCAATGTCTGTAAGATAGACAGTGCAGCAGGGAGAAGTGGAAAACCCTGTGTAACCATGCCTCCCCCCAGATGTGTTTGAGAACTTGTAAGGGCCTTGGTGGATGGAAGAGTGTGGTAACATCTCACAGCAATGGCAAATCTGGTGCAATCCATGAGATTGAGATTCACTGGAGTACTTAAAACAGCTGGTGGGCCACACAAGATATACTCACTGATATTGACCCACCCACCCCTCCTCTGCCTTGGTTCAGGGACTCATTATTCCATTTCTGTTCATCGAATGCCTCTGAAGCGTGTTATGAGGTTATGTTTCAGTCATTGAACTTTTTTGTGTGAGATTCGCGCCCTAGGCTTGTCAAATTATATCATAAGCTTGATATTTCAAACTGGTAGCGCAAATAGTTTTACCCGTTACTGTGCTTTGCTATTCTTCTAGTTTTTTTTTTTTTAGATATAGCGGTTAATGAATTGGAATTCTCACACATTCACAGAAAAAGGCTTATTCTGCGTTGCAAATTAAGGCGGTGTTGTGTATTCCCTGTTGAAAAAAAAAACAGCATATGCTGGTTAGGTATGTTTTGAAGCATGGCTGCTGGTTTAAGATGGTCCTTAGCTGGTCATGAGCTGGTTTAAGCTGGTTATGTGCTATTCCTAAACTGGTCATGTGTTGGTCCTAAACTGGTCCTAACTAGCTCCTGCTCAGGACCAGTTTAGCACCAGCATATGACCAGATTAAACCAGCTCATGACCAGCTAAGGACCAGCTTAAACCAGCTCAAACCAGCAGTCATGCTTCAAAACATACCTAACCAGCGTATGCTGTTTTTTTTCAACAGGGTTGACGAGGCGAATCAGCAGCAAATGCCATCAAGCACACTTTACTCACGTAAATACGTACGTCACAGACACCAACACATCACATGACTTAAATACAGGCTCCTAAGGTCGGGAACCAATGAATGCAAGACATAAATCAGGTAATTACAAATACACAATATCCCAATACACCAATGTCCATGAAGATTTATAAAAGCCAAAGTTGTCGTATGTGTCCACCACTAGATGGCGCCCCAGCTCTATTAAATTAGAATCACTGTCTGTTTAATCACTAAATAACACCTCCGCACGGCTCTAGTCTTTGTTGCACACTTGTTGTGCACCTACAGCCCAGCAGATGCTGATCTCAGTCGGACTGTGCGATATTCATATTATATGCATTTGAGATTCTGATTCGCTTGTCCTGTGTCACTGCAATTATAGACTGCAGGGCTTGACTGACAGCTTTCCGCGTGACGTATCGCTTCCCGCAGAGCTCCAGTGTGGCGTGACTCACAGCGAATGAGTTTCATGTTCAGACGTGAGCAATATTACAGCGCGGTGCGCGTGAATCTACATGCATATCAATAATGCACGCGTCTTAAGTGAGTCATATAGAGCGCACGTGCGTGTTTCTGGTGTAGACATACAGGTGCATCTCAATAAATTAGAATGTCGTGGAAAAGTTCATTTATTTCAGTAATTCAACTCAAATTGTGAAACTCGTGTATTAAATAAATTCAATGCACACAGACTGAAGTAGTTTAAGTCTTTGGTTATTTTAATTGACAATTTGAGTTGAATTACTGAAATAAATGAACTTTTCCACGACATTCTAATTTATTGAGATGCACCTGTACTTTGAAGGACAAGACTGGTGATAAATGACCCAGAAGGTCGCTAAATATGTTAAAGAATAAAAAAATAAAGACAGACAGAAAGAAAAGTAGGCTACTATTGTTTTTGCAGCCACTTTGCACAATATCAGAGAAACTATCTATACCAGCGGCCAGTGACTGACAGATAGGGTTGCCAACCGTTCCGTATACGGAATCGTCCCGTATTTAAGGCATGAGGTATGAAAGCTATACGGAACGCAGTTTGTCCCGTATTTAAGGCATATGCCGTATGAACACCTAGACCATACGAATAACAAACTCTAAATTGAGAATTAATCATTATTTTTTGACTAGTGTTTGATTTGTGAACATAGCCGTTCCAGGGAGGCTTTAAGACCAATCGGAATCCTCTGCCGCTTCACAACGAGCGGGACTCGCGCTAACAGAGTTGGGTTTTTTAAGACCGCGTTTCGACTTCAGCAAATCAGTTTGAGCGAATGCAAACAACGTGATTCCAACATCCAGCCACGCAAGAAAACGTGCATTTTGCTGAGGGAAGACGTATTTCTCTAATGTATACACCTAGATAAAACAGTTTACATTTAAGTAACTTCCAGCGTATTCTTAACCTTGAATATCATTCTTAAAACACACAATGACCAATGAAGTGTCAAGCACCCAAAGCAGTCCATATTTATTCTATAAGTTCTCTTTAATTGAAAAATATGCATTTTCATTTATACTGTAGTAGGCCTACTGTAGGCTACATTACACACACGCATATCAGAAGACAGAAAGAAGTATGTTTGCACATACAAGGAATTTGTTTAGGAACAGTATTTATTCAAAATAAATATTATGTGTTAAATATAGCCTATACACAACTATTCCAAAAAAAAAAAAGGTTTGGGGTCAGTAAATTTCTTTTTTTTTCCCTTCTTTTTTTCTTAAATAAACTTTTAGAATACTTTTATTCAGCAAGGATATGTTAAATGGATAAAAAGTGATATTGTTAGAAAATATTTCTATTTTGAATAAATTCTGTTCTTTTTAACTTTTTATTGAATGGCATCCAGCAGGAATACAGTGAATTTCCAAAGCAATTGTCATTTAATCAGTGGATTGTTGTTAAGTTAAAATGTTCTCAATTAAAATATTCTTATTATAGAGTGCATTTTATTTGACACAAGCATGTATGATCCTGTGAACAAGATGAGTCATGAATATTTTTGGTCTGTTTTTGTGCAGATTGTAAATTTCAAATGCATATATCTAGTTTATTTTGTCATGATAAGCTCATGAAAACATTTTTCATGGTTTTACAACAAATTAGTTTTACAACAAGTGAATTATATTTTAAGCACCATTAAGACTTCTTGCATTATGACATAAAGACAGCACAACAAATATTACGATAAATAAATATTTTAGAGTTTAAGAAATAAACTTTAGGGTCAGTAAGACTTTTTTTTTTTAAGAAATTAATACTTTTATTCAGCAAGGATGCATTGAATTAATCAAAAGTGACAGTAAGGACTTTTACATTGTTGCAAATCATTTATATTTCAAATAAATGCTGTTCTTTTGAACTCTCTATTCTGAGAAGAAAAAAATGTATCCACAAAATGTTAAGTTGCACAATTGATAATAATCAGAAATGTTTCTTGAGCATCAAATCAGCACATTAGAATGATTTCTGAAGGATCTTGTGACACTGAAGACTGGAGTAATGATGCTTAAATTCAGCTTTGATCACAGGAATAAATTACATTTTAACATATATTCAAATGCTAATCAGTTATTGTAAGTTGTAATAATATTTCACAATATTTCAGATTTTACTGTATTTTTAATCTTAAAAATGCAGCCTTGGTGAGAGACTTCTTTTCGTTGGAGACTCCATCGTCCGGCACGTCCATGCTACGTTCTCCTTTGAACGCTAGTGTCTATTTCTCCGCATACTGACAAGATTTTTTTTTTCTTTCACTATGCATGGAATTTCTTTCATCAAACTACAGATATTTCTGAGATTCACCAATACACTTTTAGAAGTTGAGTCGCATAGCCTATTTGTTAACTTCAAAACTGACAGAAATGCACTAAAAGCCCCAAAACTTTGATGACGTCACAAAGCACAAATGGTTTTCGGTGACAGAAAGTGTACAAATAAACACGGCTGCTGTATCAGACAGCACACTGCTCTATGGAGGCCTCAGAGGTGAGCAATGCCAGTTTGTGTGTATGTGTTTATGAGTAATGATGAAGCAAATGGGTCACTTCCTGTGTGCTACGTAATGGGACAGATGGGTGACAATGACAAATCCCATTCTACGGATCCAAACAAACACATTCACACAAAGCTAAAGGTGTTCCTCTCTTTACTTTCAGTCTAATAACGGTGTGCCAAGACTGGGCGTAGTTTCCAGTC
This sequence comes from Sinocyclocheilus anshuiensis, assembly GCF_001515605.1. NCBI lineage: Eukaryota > Metazoa > Chordata > Actinopteri > Cypriniformes > Cyprinidae > Sinocyclocheilus > Sinocyclocheilus anshuiensis. The sequence goes on along the minus strand of NW_015536492.1, from coordinate 179,431 downwards.
ACACTGATTCTTCACACATTAGCAGAATGTCCCTGATGAACTGGAAAAACAGCAAGAGAAGCTAACGGTGTTTTTTCTGTTTTTCTAGAACATGAATGTGCTGACTGCTGTGTTGGTTTGTGATGTCAAATAACACCTCTGTTCATGTGTGAGGCTTGTTTGTGCGTTGAATGCAAAAAGCTCACACATTTCCTGTGCATCGTATATATTTGTCCATGTGATGAGCCCGAGTGCATCTGTTGAACATGACGTGTCGTGTTTGTGAAAAATAACCCTTTCTGGGATCCAATATCACTACAGACGCCATCCGTTGAAGGACAAACAAGGACGTTCGAGATAATCAAAATGAAAAATGCAAACTCAAAAAGTTATTTGTGTTTGTTTTGTGAAAAAAAATAGAATCCTTTGTCATTGGATTCACATAAAAACGAAATGGCTTCCTGTCGGTTACCCCAAACTTTTTGGTAGTTTTCAGTGTTTTTAAATATTACTAATATTTTAATAGTCATTAGAGGACAAAATCACTTGAGAACATTTTTCTCCAAAAGGTACACAGTTAGACCATATTAATATTTGATTATTAGCTTTTTATCAACTCTCAAACCCACTGCAGTTCTTACATTAAGTGCAGTTTGGGAAACCCTGATGTAATGTTTAATGAATTTTATGATGTTGATATATTAGTACTGTCAAACGATTAATCGCGATTAATCGCATCCAAAATAAAAGTTTTTATTTACATAATATATGTGTATATTTATTATTTATATATAAATGCACACACATACAGTATATATTTTGAAAATATTTACATGCATAAACAGCATGCATAGATACATAGATACATAAATCTAGTTAATATATAAACATAACATATTTTTCTTAAATATATACATGCATGTATATATAATAAATATACACAGCACACACATATATTATGTAAACAAAAACTTTTATTTTGGATGCGATTAATCGCGATTAATCGTTTGACAGCACTAATATATATATATAAATAAAGTGTACCATATCGTTATGGCACATTTAATGGTAAGTTTAAAACAAGTTGGATAAAAAAAAATGTAAAAGTAATCTAAAAAGTAGTCCGAATACATTACCTAAAACAAGTAACCTAGATTATGTTACCAACTACAGTTTTCATCATGTAATCTGTAATCAGTAATGGTCTACAATCTACCCAGCACTGGTCATAGAAATCACACACTTCACGGAGAAGAGACATTATGAGTTTCACAGCTTTATTTTCAATTACAAGAAATCTTTAAGTATTTTATTAAGAAAAAATAGCTAAAATATATATAATTTAAACACATTTACGCAAGAAACGAAGAAAATTTTGAAAACAAACACAACCATTTGCACTGTAACCTGCAACCTTTTCTGTTACCAGATGTGTTATCCATTGCAATCATGGGTTTGATTCCCAGGGAACACATAAAGTGATATAATAAAGCTATGCTTTGGATGCACTGTACAGAAAGCTGACTGGATTTAAGATAATTGTTTTTTAATTAGAAATAGAAAAATAGTTTTTTCATGTACTATTAAAGCCAGTAAGTTTGGTTATTATGAATGACAGATGATACATAAAGGAAAAGGCGATGTTTGATGTGCGTTGAGTGAATGTGATTCATGTCATTACAGTCCAACAGGATACAGACTCATCGAGCTCATCTCTCACAACAGGCTGTGTTATGATACTGCCAGCACACACTCACACACATCCCATGTGCTTCAGGGATGCTCTCAGTCTTCAACACCAATCAGAAGTACAGGCACCCCAGGTATCATTTAAAGAAAGGTTCACTCAAAAATGAAAAATACTGTGATCATTGACTATATTAAATGACTCTACTAATGTTAAATGATGTCCGGTATAATATGAGTTAAAAGAAAACATGTTGATTGATTTTTACACGTCATCCATCTCTTCATTATCCCTTGCTGACTCATTTACCATCTTTATTCAGAATATATGCAGAATAATCAGGCCTGACAGCTGTGCAACAGCTAGGTACAACTCTAAAAAAGGTAAGCGGGGGGTTTTGCATAAATCATGTACATTTTTTTGTGTAATAATTGTGTTTTCCTCCTTTTTCTGTACCATTTTACTCAGGAAGTGCGGAGTGAGTCAGTGTGCATCTTCTCCGACAATTTTATATTGCATCTCCAGACATTTGCACAAATTAAATGAACTGATGTAATTCAAATGTGTCAAAATGGTGGATGACAATTTTATAAGTTTACTCACATTTCATTCAGTTCTGAGAGGTAAAATAGTTTGATCTAATTAGAAACTGACAGATTTACCCACTATGTGTGTGTATTTTTGAACTAATTAGATTATCATGCTGTTAGCTTAGCAACATGCTAATGTCAGACTCAATACAGTAGATATGACTTGTTGGGAATGTTATGAATATAAATGGACTAGCTTTACTAGCAAAGCAGCTCACTATAGGTTTTGGATCAGCACTTTTGTGTGTGTGTGTGTGTGTTGTCGTTTAAGGCCTCCGTAATTGCTGTCATCAAATCAATTCTCTTGTTGTCATCACACACACTTCGATTTCCACTTCCATTTCAGTGTAATCTTCTAGAAAGCGGGTTTTGTGTGTATATGTGTGTGAGTCTTTGTGATTCATTCTTCTTGCATACGTATATGTTTGTTACGTATCCAAACAAAAAGCCAGAAACAGCAATCTGACTGGAAATTGGTGTTTTTCTGTAGATTTAACTAGGCCATTGGTCCAAATTTTGAAGTACGTCATTGTTTAGTGCGTTTCAACCGCTAGACATCCCACATAGCAGCTCTCTCTCACTCTCTCTCACACACAGACACACTTTATGAGATGGCACAATACTGTTATGGGGTGTGTGTCATCATTTTTGAAAATTCACACACGTTCACAACGCACGTAACTGTTTGATTGGTAAGCGGGACGGTGAAAATAAACCACCTTTCATTGACGTTTAGCCATATTGTGTGAGTATGTGCGTGTTTTGATTCTCCACTATTCACCACACATCCAGGTACTGATGCTTTTGAAGCATTTTACCTGGTGAATACAGGCAGTGTGACTCACAAACACACTGGCTTGGGTCCAGAAGCTGCCTACCTAGGCAGCATTTTAAGGCATCTTTGGTACTTTCAACACAAATACTTTCAAAAAAGTAGGAAGTATAATTATGAAAGATACAGCATTTTGACCAGAATTCAAAAGCAGCTTTGCATTTTCATGGAGACAGCAACCCCGGAATGCATTGAAATATAGTTTATTTAATAAGTACTTGGGTAGTCGACAAATAACATCCATTATTCTTTGTGCACAAAAAATAAGGGAAAGTGTTTATTTTAGGTTGTATTGTTAACTAAAACAAAAAATATTAATAATAATTTTTGTTAATTAAAATAAAGATGGAATTAAATAAAATATAAATAATAGATGAAAAACTTAAACTTAAAAAAACTTGAATGTTGTTTTTAATTTTTAATCAGCTTTTAGTGTTGCAGTTTTCTAAAATAGCACTGCAGTGTTACAAATAATTATATTATTATAAATAAATAACACTTCATTTAAATAGGATCCATTAATAAATACAATATATTTGAAAAAGAAACAATTATAAATATGAGCAATAATTATACACAAAATTATAAATTATTTATAAAATTATATAAATAAAAACGAATGCACTATAGAAACATTTTAAATAGGGTCTGTTCATATAAATACAACATATACTGAAATAGAAACGTATAAAAATAAGCATTAACTATACAAAATTATAAATTAATTATAAAATGATATATAAATAAAAAATGAATGGACTATAAAGCATAATTTAAAAAGGTCTGTTCATAGAAATACAACATCTGAAATAAACTGAAATTTTAAAAGAATTATAAATATAAGCAAGAATTATGCAAAATTATAGATTAATTATATAATGGTTTAAATAAAAATGAATGTACCAATTTAAACAAGATCTATTCAT
>NW_015536492.1:173405-175324 GCF_001515605.1 Sinocyclocheilus anshuiensis | reverse complement strand
AAGCAATAACTATATACAAAGGTCACTTAAAGAGCAGTTATTTGCAGAAAAGTTGCAAAAATACTGAAAAGTCAATATTTTGTGCATGTTTTTGCCAGTGTTTTATATTCCCATATTCATCGTGTTATCACGTACCTCCTCACTGCAGACACATCTGTGACCATCCATATCGCCTATAGGACGGGTCGGCCCTGATGTCAGCTGCCTAGGTAGGTAGTAGACAGCAAGGGCAGCTCACTGGCATTCAGAACACACTCAGAGTCACTCATAGAGTACAATGGGATGGGAGGAGAAACTCAGATGTCGTCACAGTGCGAACGGACGACAATGGACAGACGTCAAAATGAATCACCACGGCCTCCTTCTAAACATGTCAGTCTGCTGACGTCAGCAACAAAAATGCAGTTCCTAATATTTGGGAGAAACATATTAACCTTAATACCACTTTTACGAACAGTGATAGCAGGCCTGATATGAATTCACAATGCTACCACAGCACATGTGCTAACCGCTAAGCTAACCACCGCACTTTATTTCTGTTTTTCTTGCACTACACTGCAAGTTATTTTTGTTTTTCTCCTTGATTTGTCTACTTTCTCTCACATCCATCTCCATTTTGCTCTTCTTGTCTTTATGTGAGCTAATCTTAGTGCTTCGTGTAAGTGTGAATGTATGTGGAGTGCAGTTGCGTCAGTGTGTGCAGTGATTATTCACTGCAACGCCTGTGTGTGGAGGTAGAGAGACCGTTTTGTGCGTGATTATTCGTGTGTGTGTGTGTATGTGTGTGTACATGTTGTCGGTGGGTAGCGGAGCGATGGGCAGGATGCTGCTGCATAAACATTGGGCTCCAGAGCCGGGCCGTCTCTCTTGCGTTTCCTTCCCTGGCTGGGAGGCGTTTACGGGGGATACAGGGTGTGAAATTTTCATTTTTGCGTGACCTATTCCATTAAGAGCTGAATTTCATCAAGTAATAACACAAATGATGTACAGTACACATTTTTGAATAATACCGTAAATTGTGTAGCTCTTTTGACATGGGCCAGTAGGTAACCAACCAACACATCCTAGAAACCCCCTATGGCATGGGAACCACCCTAAAACCCCTTTGAACGTTTGAGCAACAACCCAGCTGAAGTTGTGTTTCAAAGCCATTTGATTTCCAAAGATGTGCTTATTTTGAACGTAAACTATGTGAATGCCGAATGCTAGCATAAAGTTTAAAGTCAATTAGCTTACAACTGCAGTATGAGGAACATGTGCTAGCATGTCAGAGCTTCGCCACAGGAACAGACAGCTGAGTAAAAGCTTCCCACATCACACACACACACACACTCGAGCAACAGATGAGAAGATTTGTCTGTGGTTCATTAGTAATGACCCACTCATAGACACACCTCAGCCCCACCCTGCACACCCACTGGAGTGGAATGGGTTTTTTTTACGCAGGGCTACAGTTTCATTCTCAGTCTTAATGGAAAGTGTAGGTGAATTCCCTGCCCACATCACACACACACACACTCGAGCAACAGATGAGAAGATTTGTCTGTGGTTCATTAGTAATGACCCACTCATAGACACACCTCAGCCCCACCCTGCACACCCACTGGAGTGGAATGGGGTTTTTTTACGCAGGGCTACAGTTTCATTCTCAGTCTTAATGGAAAGTGTAGGTGGATTCCCTGCTTGTAATCAGAAAAAACTATTTTTTTGTACGATATCCACAAAGTGTGACATGACCAGTAGAATGGGGTGAGCGATTAAAAAGATCTTTTGTTTTTGTTGAGTCCTCGAGGTCTGGGACGGGCTAGCGCTGTTTACATGCCCTGAGGATGTGCATTGTTTCTGATGCCTGGGCGCTCATATACAGCAGCCCTTCATTGCCAGTCTAGATCTGCTGAGAGCCGTTCCCATTTCCTGCT
>NW_015536492.1:172040-173395 GCF_001515605.1 Sinocyclocheilus anshuiensis | reverse complement strand
AGAGCCAGCCCCCACTGGTCTTTGTCACTCAGAGAGACAGGAAGAGGAAATGGCCCACAGGAAACAGCTCCCCCACATGCTCCGAATCATCCCACTGTACACTACATGAACTTACATGCACAAACTGTCCTCAGTCAGCTGCCTTATGGTGAAATACAGTGTAAAAGTGAATGTGTGGAGCTACCTGAACTAAACGGTGGAAATACTTTCACTGGTGTAACACAATGTAGTCAGGATGGCCTAGTCATTTGAAAGAACTAGTTTGACTTGAATAAAAGTAATTTAATCTATATTTAGATAGCTAAACTACACTTACACTGTACACATTTGAAACAAAGATCTAGTAAAACGCTGCAACATCAAGAAAAGGAACTCTGCATAGTTAACGCAAATGTTCTCTTTCATCTGGTTTATACACACACACATATATATACTTTGAAAATATGCATGTTCTACTCTGTAATGATTATGCAATTATAAATTTATTCTAAAATTTCTTAAAAAAATTAAATAAGTAAAAGTTTACATTAATAATTTGTATTATCATAATATTAAAGTTAAAATATGTCAGTCTTTTTAGTGTTCACTGGAGTCGGGGGGTCTGAATACTTTCCGTACCCACTGTATATATATATAAAATGATCAGTGGTGACCCTGATATGCCATTTATAAGCTGTTCAAAATGAAAATATCATTGACTGTGATCATTTAAAAAAATTATATTGCATTTATAAACCCTCTAAACATGTTGATGTGAATTGAATTTAACAATTTACATAAGATAGTTTTGATGAATGATTTAAATGAAAATTGTTTGTTTCACAGGTCACACCACGGACAAAAAGCATGGCAATAAAAAAAAAAAAGAAGCATTTTTGCATATTCAAAACTTTCAAACATGCATATTTTTAAACTTTAAGAACTTTGTTTCAGATGTGTACAATGTAGTTTAGCTACATCAAAATATACATTACTTGCTTTTATTTTCACTATCACTAAATCATCCGGATTGCATTGTGATAAGTATTTCTGGCTATATATATATATATATATATATATATATATATATTTGACGTTACATCTCAATTGTAAATGACACCACAATTGTAGAATAACCCCTATGCTTTAGAAAATTGTTCTGAAACTTATACATATTACTCAATGAGATTTCAGGACTCCCACTGACCACTGCCTGCACGTTGTTATCAGGGGTTGCCAGGGGAAAGGAGCTCGAAGGAGTACAAAGGAGGCAGATAGTCAAACGAACAGTCTTTAATAAATCTTCATGGGAACATAGAAGAAAACAACGACGGACCTCTTTACACGACGGAGACGGAACAAAGAAACGAAGGAAA
>NW_015536492.1:171801-172030 GCF_001515605.1 Sinocyclocheilus anshuiensis | reverse complement strand
TATTAGGACTGTCAAATCGATTAATTGCATACAAAAACGTTTGTGTTTACATAATATGTGTGTAGGCCTACTGTGTATAATTACATGTATTTATAAATACACACATGCATGTATATATTTAAGAAATATGTGTAATATATATTTATATATAATATAAATCACACACACACATACACACACACACACACACACACACACACACATATACATACATACATAAAATGTTTCT
>NW_015536492.1:155476-167531 GCF_001515605.1 Sinocyclocheilus anshuiensis | reverse complement strand
TTATCAGGGGTTGCCAGGGGAAAGGAGCTCGAAGGAGTACAAAGGAGGCAGATAGTCAAACGAACAGTCTTTAATAAATCTTCATGGGAACATAGGAGAAAACAACCTCTTTACACGACAGAGACAGGACAAAGAAACTGAGGAAAGGCAGGGCTATAAATACTAAATCAAACGATGGATTAATGAACACAGGTGGAAACTAATGAACTAATCAGGGACACACACACACACACACACACACACACATATACATACATACATAAAATGTTTCTTATATTTCTTTTAACTTCTAAATATTTGCATGTAAATATTTCTTGAATATGCATGTATATGTGTATATTAATATATACATTTAAATATACACAGTAAACACATGTAATCAAACCACCCCATCATGTAGACGCCCAAAATGTCTCTAATAGATGTGCTTTTAGCGAGACCTTGAATTTTGGTGTGTGTGTGTGTATATATATATATATACAGTGGGTACGGAAAGTATTCAGACCCCCTTAAATGTTTCACTCTTTGTTATATTGCAGCCATTTGCTAAAATAATTTAAGTTAATTTTTTTTCCTCTTTTTCTGGGCTGAGGGCTGGAATGGATCTTGGACGGGCTCGGGAAAGCAGGGGTGGAACGGAGGGAGCGGGCTCATTGGAGCGGTATGTGGAGGGTGCTGGTTTATGGTGAACTGGAGTGCCAACATGCCTCCAGATAGGGACTAAACAGTTATCATTATTTACTTCAACAAAGAAATTAGAGCAACTTAAATCGAGAACAAAATTAATAAAGTCTGCTACAGGTCTATAACAAGCGTCTGGAGACAAGAATCGGAATAAATTATCATTGTCCAGTCCCACCCGGAAGCACGCATTAAGCATATGATCACTCCAGCTCACCAGATGGAAGACACTCAGGAACTCCTCCACATATCACTCCAAAGGACTTCCATCCTGCTGGATGTTTAGAAGAACGCCCTCAGCCCAGTCCATCCTTTTCGTTGGTCCTGTCTTCTGTCACGGGTTGCCAGGGGAAAGGAGCTTGGAGTACAAAGGAGGCAGATAGTCAAAAGAACAGAGTCTTTAATTAATCGTCATGGGAATTTAGGAGAAAACAACCTCTTTACACGACAGAGACAGGACAAAGAAACTGAGGAAAGGCAGGGCTATAAATACTAAATCAAACGATGGATTAATGAACACAGGTGGAAACTAATGAACTAATCAGGGAACACAGGAAAACTAGGTCAAGGCAGGGAGAACAGAAACACAGAACATAAACGTGACAGTTGTAACGTTTCTGTCATTTTTATACTGTCATACATTCTTTAAAGGGAAGTAATACAGGTGCAGTGTCACCACAATTTAACCCGAAAGAAACCAGAAATTTACATGGGCACACATCTGTGACTGACGCAACCACCACCGGCTCCCATCTGCCCACACAGCGTTCACAGCCCTCAGCTGCCGCCAGCCATTTTTGGACTGTGAAAAAGGGTGTTAGTGGTTAGCTTTGATATGCACATCCCTATTTTGATCCTGAAAGCGATACTGAGGGGAAACGCAGGTAGCTTCTGCCTCATTGTGAATGAGAACAGAGTTTGTCATCGAAACTTTTCAAACCAATTGCCAAAAATGGACCACTGGCCGAAAAACATTGAAAAACTTTGACACTTAAAAATAAGGAAGTGTTTTTAATATGACAGGAATTCACAGATACTACTTATGAAAGTAGTAATAAGTAATAAGTGACTGTGCTGGCAGAAATGTCACAGATTTACACTAAACAACGCTATAGCAAAAGTTTTTAAAAAGCAATTTTTTCGAAATACGATACAAAAAAAAAGAATATTTATGCAATAAACATTATATTATATTATACTATAAAACATTATATACTTGATAAATGCAGTCAACAATCCACTTTTAAAATCTGATTTTTAGTTTGTTTATTTATTTATTTATTAAAACTTGATAACCTGTTTTGGAATTGTGGGACACTATTTTTGGTAATTAAAAATGGAATAATAATTCAAACGGTTTATTTACAATTAATTGAACATCAATTCAAAAGACTTTGAATATGACTTTGAATATTGGATACAGCATTTTAGTAAGAATACATATATTTGATGTGTTATGTGTGAAAAATAGTAAATAAATAAATAAATAAATAAAAAAAATTAAATAAAAACATAGAAACATCATTGAGCCATCCGAGATGTTCACTATGGTAAACTACAGTTACAATATGGTTACTACTACAAACAAATTATGCTAAATTATTGTAAAGATTTAAATGAATTCAAATTGTTTGCTATTTATACAACTTCGCCTTGGTTCTCAGCATTTTCGAGATTTGAATACCTCAAGCGTTATCGTCAGCACCGTTTATGAATCTTCAAATAGACTGTGGATGTGTTTTTTAAGTGTGTGTGTGTGTGTGTGTGTGTGTTTGGACAGTCACATGAGTCATCAGCATGGTACTTCCAGAAAAATTATTTGAATGCTGAAAAACAACGTGGTCAAACACACCACGGTGCTGAAGCACTAAAGAAATAAATATGTAAAAATGTATGTATGTTGATGTATACGACTATTAGATCTCAAACATCCGGCTTCATTGTTCCAGAGGTGCTGTTACTCATATAGCTTGTGTGACTCAGCTTTGGTATTTACTTTTACGTGGCTGACTCATTCGAATCATTTTGCATACTTTTATTAAGATGGTGGATTTTAGCACTTCACCAGCAATCCTCCCACTCAACAGGGCCGTCCGCAGCGAGACTGTTCTGCTGGCGTTTTCAGACAGTCAAACCTGCCACAGTGCTGGACTGCGATATTAATAAAGCAATGGAGTAAATAGCACCAAAACAATGATACAGTTACATAATGATACACAAACTAAACTAAAATGTCATTTCAAGAGGTTCTGTGCAACCCTTTTTATTTGTTCAGTGTTATTGTTTACTCACCCTCATGTTGTTCTAAACCTCTCTGAAAGTTATTTAGCTGAATGTCCTGGCTGCTCTCTTCCATACAATGTGATTGAGGACTGGGCTGTTGAGTTCCTGTAAAAGCAAAATATATTTTTGTGTTGCACAGAATATTTTACCTTAAAATAACAAAAATAATCATAAAATAATTTACTTACCTAATGTTGTTCCAAGCCTACACTGAAAAACACACACAAAAAAACAAACCAAAACAAAAACAAAACTGGATTCACTAATTGTGATTTTTTTTAATCTCGTAATTCAGAATTCTGTGTTCACATCTCATAATTCAGTTTTTTTCCTGCCACAAAATGCTGTTTTTTATCTCACAATTCTGACTTCTGTTTTTGCAAGTGCAAGTTAATATCTCACAATTCTCAGAAGTGTTTACATCTCACAATTCTACTTTTCTATAAAAGTGAAAAAGTTCTTGAGAAAGTTCTGAGACAAAATCTCAGAATTGTGAGGAAAATGTCTGAATTCTAAGATATAAACTCAGAAATGAGGAAAAAAGTTAAAATTGCGAGATAAAAAGTCGCAATTACCTTTTTTATTTTATTAAATTTTACTTGATCTTTTTTATGTATATATTTTTTAATTCTGTGGCAGAAACAAGCTTCCATAATTTTCACTCAGAAATTGTTAGTAAATGTACAAATAATTGCTAAGTCGCAGCACGTAGGCCTAACACGTGCTAACATGTAGGCCTAAAATTTGAAGTAGAAAGACTGAAATAGTATTTTCTTGTAAAATGTACTCCAATAATCTTTGTTTTATTTACAACTTCTAAACAAATTTTTTTTTTACAGTGTATTACCTTTTTTCCTTCAAATGAAGTCTGAAAACTCCCCATTCATTATAACTAATGCAAAATATAATGCACTATTTAAAATAGTAGTACATCATTTTATTTTAAATCTTAAAGGGGTCATATGATGCAATTTAATTTTTTCCTTTCGTCATGCCTAGAGCTGATCTGTGCTGGTCGCTGAGGAAATACATCAACTTAGTGCTGTGGATCACCGGATCGGCTTACACCGTTTTCACCGCTCCTACGTCGGATCTGCCAGGACCGCCGTTCTCGATCCCGCCACCTCAGCTCACTCTTGCCCAGCCTCAGCTCACGCTAAGCCGGGGCTTTCGCTCATGCTCATAAACACATTTCATTACACCAAATACACAAAATAATGTTCTTTTTAGCAGCATCATATGACCCCTTTAAATGAAGCTTAATTCATCCTACAGAAACGTCTTGTTATGTTAAATAGACAATAATGCTGTTGTTAAGCTAATATTTAACATTTATTTGATTGCTAATTAGTAGCGCTGTCAAACGATTAATCGCGATTAATCACATCCAAAATAAAAGTTTTTGTTTACGTAATATATGTGTGTATACTGTGTATATTTATTATGTATATATAAATACAAACACATGCATGTATATATTTAAGAAAAAATATGTTTAGTTTATATATTAAATATATTTATATATAATACAAAATATAAGAATATAAATATATAAATGTATATACATGTAAATATTTTCAAAATATATACTGTATGTATGTGTATTTATATATACATAGTACACATACATATATTATGTGAACAAAATAAAATAAAAAAACGTTTATTTTGGATGCGATTAATTGTGACTAATCACGATTAATCGTTTGACAGGACTACTAATTAGTCAAAAAAAGCACAAACTTGGGTTTTCTTGTTGTGCAGAATAAATTTGTTATGTAATTTAATGTTACTTGCATGTGTATAAAACTGAAAAAAATAATATATATAATGTAAAAAATAATCATGTAAACTGGATCTACCACTGCAATTATTCAGTATTCTGCTGGTTTGGAATTACCACACACTTAATGTTTTCTCTGTGACACACTTTTGTGAGTTTACAGTTTGTCAGAGCCACCAAACTCCTCTTGAAGAATGTCATCTTCACCCAGAAACACATTCAGACACACTCGCGCATAAACACACGTGTGCACCCACACGCTTATCACCCGGTGAGTCATAGCAAGGGCATGTAGCATCTGCAGGCGGAGACACACATTACAATGGTTTTCTCTTCCTTTAATTGGCTCGTGAGAAGTAGGTAATGGTCAATACGAGTTGTGTTTTGGTAAAGCTGTATTGAGCGTTGTGGGCGAAGTGTGTGTGTGTATGGAGAGCTCTGTCTGGTCTAATGAAGGCACTAGGTTATGATATTTTTAGATTCTGCCTCAGAGGAGGGGAGAAAACCTCCAGCTAAGAGATGTGTCACCAGTATGCCATTGCCTTTCTCATCAACATCCCCTCCAGCCCTCCTTCCTTCGATTCTTCATCCCTTCTTCCCTCACAAGGGATCTGAGATCAAGAATATAGAAAAATGAGTCATTCGCTTCATACCGTTCTCCAGCGAATATAGGGATGTGGGATGCCAACTGCAAATGTGAAGCACACAATCCATATCAGAATTGCTAAAAATGCACAGAAACTTGCATACAGGAATGTTCGTGGTTCCAAACAAGTTCATAAGTGCTATCATTGGCGTCTGTGTCATCCTGTTCCTCGGCGTGTCAAAATAAATAAAAATCATGGTTACAGTAATGTACCTGCAATGAAAGTCTATGGTGTGAGATGTTCTGAAGGGTTTAATAGAGGAAATGTACTGTATAACGGCTACCTTTCTTTTGGGCTAAAGTTAGATATCAGAGTAAGGATGGAAAGGCTTAAAAGTATCTGACTTATTATTAAAAGATGAATGCTAATCTCCTTTGGTTTACCCAACAATGTGCATAAAGTCACAAAATCCCCATTTGTAGTGAATTGCATGTATTTTCTTAACTTGATTTCTGTTCAACAACCCAATCATCACAAAGCAGAAAATATGAAATGAAATGATCAAAATAATCAAGCAAGAATCAGGATATGTTCAGTGTTTGGGTGATCTGGAACAGTAAAGAGAATTGTAGAAACTTAACTGATGATGAAATCAACCATAATGGTTGAAATTATGATGTCCATGCAGCACTTTCAGAATGCAAAGTTCAATTAGTGGTAATCTGTTGCTGATGTAAACCAACTGAACTTGATGCAATAACTAAAGTCCTCCTGTGTTCCACATATAAAAATCCACCAGCTCTTTATACTTGGGTAAAACGTCCTAAGCGTTCTTAAGTCCAGCAACAAACAACAAAGCATGCAGGCAGTTAATGGAAGCAAACCTTTTGAACTATTTCCTTACATGAAAGAAAGCATTGGAAGAAAAAGGTCCATCTAAATAAAAGACACAAGAATATACAGTGCATGTAAAACACAACAACACCACTTACTGATTGACCAAAAGGAAACACATTCCTCAATCTTAGGACCTCAGAAACAAAGTTGGGATAGCACAAGAAAGCCACTGCTTCCTCTATCCAAACGCCGGCTTCTTCAAGTATGGTACTTGGCTAAATACTAATCTATGAGGATGGTTATCTCCCCGAATGGCATGGGAAAACATAACCTTTAAGGTAACAGAGTTAGAACTGTTACAAATGTGATATTAATATTGTGTTAAAACAGAGAAACAGAGATGGTCTTTTTGTATTTTGCTGGATGAAAAAAAAATCAAATGTAATTTGTATTTAAATACTTTGAGAGATGTTTGTATTTGAAATACTTCAGATATATCAGTTAGGTCATTTTATTATCAGATAATACAATATCTTTTTAGCACAGTTTTTGGCTAGATGTAAGTGAATCATATGACATCCTGCTGGATCCATAGGTGGAGTCTTAAAGGAATAGTTCGCCCAAAAATGAAAATTCTCACAAAATTACTCACCCTCGTGTCGTTCCACTCCCATAAGTCTGGGCATACACTGTGCGATTTCAGCAAGGTTTTTGTTTAATACCAACTCTCACTGTACGAGTAAATTGCATGCGATGTCAAGCCAAAGCTCAGAATTTATGTGCTCATACTATACAGTCCATTTGTTGAGATGCAACTTGACTGCTCACACTATATGTGCGAAATAAACATGTGGGACCCCGCGAACCCGGAGCTGTGTAGCCTTCATCGCTTCTGTCCAAACCACACACTGTGTTCTCTTTTCACACAGGCACAGAGAGGGAAAAAACAGTTTAGGGCAGTCGGTTCATAGCTCCACTTCAACTGTGCGGATGAAAATCGTACAGTGTACGACCGGCCTAAGACCTTTGATCTTCTTCAGAACACAAATGAAGATATTTTTGATGAAATTCGAGATCTTTCTGTCCCTCTACAGTCAGCCAAGCAACTTACACATTCAAGGTCCAGAACGATTGAAAAGACATCATTAAAGTACTCCATGTGACTCCAGTGGTTTAACCTCAATTTTATGAAATGATGTGAGTGCTTTGTTTGCGCAAGAAAACATAATTTACCACTTTATTTATGAAAATATTATCCAAACACATGCGTCGTGGTACTCTAGTGAACACTCACTCTTGTGCATTGTGCTGAGGTGTGAGACTTCTATCACATAAACACAACACAAATACGTTCAGCTCAATATTTTCATAAATAAAGTTGTAAATTATGGGGTTTTTTTTGTGCAAACAAAGCACTCGCATCGCTTCATAAAATTGAGGTTAAACCACTGGAGTCACATGGAGAACTTTAACAATGTCTTTCTACCGTTCTGGGTTTTGAATGTGTAAGTTGCGTCGCTGCCTATGGAGGAACAGAAAGCTCTCAGATTTCATCAAAAAGATCTTCATTTGTGTTCGGAAGATGAACGAAGGTCTTACGGGTGTGAAACGACATGAGGGTGAGTAATTAATGACAGAATTTCCATTTTTGGGTGAACCAAGCCTTTAATTCGTCCATGGTTCCATCTTCCAACTGGAGAAAAAAACTAAACAAACAAACAAACAAAAAAGCAATGAAAGAACAGCATGATTATTGCACAGGTGTGCCTTAGGCTGGCCACAATAAAAGGCCACTCTAAAATGTGCAGTTTTATCACACAGCACAATGCCACAGATGTCGCAAGTTTTGAGGGAGCGTGCAATTGGCATGCTGACTGCAGGAATGTCCACCAGAGCTGTTGCCCGTGAATTGAATGTTCATTTCTCTACCATAAGCCGTCTCCAAATGCGTTTCAGAGAATTTGGCAGTACATCCAACCGGCCTCACAGCTCACTGCTAATACTACAAGCTACGTCGCCCTTTTGATGGTAGGATTTATTTTCTGGGTGGATGAACGTTTGGTTATTTATTACATCACCGCAGTATCTGGCAAACTATTTGGAAAATTTAGATAGCTAAAATAAAAACTATATTATAAATATTAGCTAAGTTAAGCTGTAAACTACACTTTAGTCAAATTAGCTGTTAAAACTACAAGCTACACCGTCCTGTTAATGATGGGACTACTTTTTGGGTGGATTAACCTTTGGATATTCATTAGGGCAAGCTATTCTGAAAATGTAGCTAGCTAAGCTACAAACTGTGCTTTAAAAATGTACACAGATACACACGGGAGCGTTTGAAAGCAGCGTAACTTTCAATAATTTGTATTTCAATAGTCATCAAAGTGCACTGCTGTAAACAAGACGTTAACAAACGAGAGTGGCAAGATGAAATGGTTTTCTGTGGTAATATGACACAGACACTGTCAATAAAGCTTAACCTGCACTGAACCTGAAACATTCTTTTAGGAAGCATCACTCCCTGTGAAAACTTTCATGTTGTAATCAGTGTAAATGGCTGTCATGATAAGGGTCTTCTAGAAAGGAGAAGGGCCGTTCAGCCCTGGCCTGCAGCTATATCTCGCGACATGGGGTGAGATCTGAATTCCCTCTGTCTATCATTTTCCCTTTCTTCTTTCTCTTCCCCCCTTCCTTATCCAAGTGAGTCTGTGTGGGAGTCGAGAAGCCAAATCCCCTCAGCTAGAATTAAAGGCAGTGACTGGCAAAGAAGGACAAGGAGGAAATCAAAGCCTGGATCACCTGCTTCATCTGTGCCAGAATCACCAAAATCATCCAGCTCTGCACGTTATATTGCACCCTCAGGTTGTAAAGTGATGGGTTAGTGAGGAAATAAAGGATTTAATCAGACACTTGATTAATTAAATGCAGTGATACAGTGAATGAACAAGGATTTTGCTTTAGTAACACTTTTCAAGCCAAGCGAATGTAAACATGACAATCCAAGTGTCTGATTATGTCTGCAATGAG
Source organism: Sinocyclocheilus anshuiensis (assembly GCF_001515605.1). Lineage (NCBI taxonomy): Eukaryota > Metazoa > Chordata > Actinopteri > Cypriniformes > Cyprinidae > Sinocyclocheilus > Sinocyclocheilus anshuiensis. The sequence continues at coordinate 158,330 of NW_015536492.1, read as the reverse complement.
AATGACTGTTATAAAATTTAATCCGGACAATAAGTTCATAGCAGGTAGAACAATAGGGGGTTTGTTTACATCTAGAGATCTGCTCTGGGAAACCCCTGGAAGCCTCGGAACTTTCCAGCTGAATGTCAACACTTCTGAAGTAGAAGATTATCTCACACGGACATACATTTACAAGAAGGTATGAGAATGTGCTTCCATAAACAAAATAATGCACTTGAATGGCACATATGAGTGAGGGAACATGACAGAAACAGCAATGAGGAACATTTCCAGCGTCTTGTTTAAAACTCGTAACACTTTTTGCCATTGAATTAAATATTGTAGTATTTCCTTCAACTCAATGCCAGTCATTCAAAGTCAGCAGATCTTCAGACAAACATGAAACGTAACTGAATCCAATGAAGGAGGTTATTAGCATGTTGCTAACCGAACAATGCAATCGGGTTGTTAAATTTCGCGTGATGCATCACTGTTTCCAGGATCCAAATGCTTCTTCATATGCCAAAAGCAAACAACAAACGGTGATAATATGTGCTGTAGTACTGCCGAAAAATCATGAACTCGTACCGAAATCGTTGCAGTGAATATTGGTGTCTGCGATCCTGTAAATTCCAAGTATTCTGAAGCCATATGAAACCTGTGTTTGATGACCGGACCAAAATTTACGATTACTGCCACAAAATCTTCCCCCTTAGCTCAAAAGTTTTGTATTAACGTATTTAACGTATTTAAATTAAGCGAGTCAAGATGCGTCACACCAGGTTTGACGTCAACGATATCAACTCTCATTGGTTCAACGTCTTAATGCACCATATTTTAATGACATTAAAACACACAAGGATAGAGAATTTGTTTGTAAAACCTTTTAAGCTCTTGCGTTTAAAGTAAAAAGTCAATTAAAATAGACTTGAAATTCATTCTTCTGGACTCCTACATGTATCAGTGGAGGAAATAAAGTCGAACAGGTTTGGAATGATGTGAGGTTGAGTAAATGATGACAGAATTTTCATTTAGAGTGAACTTCTCCTTTAATCGCTACAAAACAAGAAACATTGCTTCACAACCATTTGACCCATTGTCTAGTACACTCAACGTGATCAGATTACATTTAATTCTCTGGGCATTGAGCGCTGTTGGCTGACTCATGTTTCATTCTTAAATTATATGATAATCTGCTTGTGCCTGTAAAAAATAAACAACTGGAGCTCTTATTCTGGCTTATTTTATCCAGCTCTAGGATAAAGAAATATTTGTGAAGAATCTTGCGAAGAAGACTGCATCTTTTCTAATGAGGTGGCGATCAAGTTTGTGCCACTTACTCATCTTGTTGTTGATGATTTCTAAATCAGTCAGTCACTTTCCACCCTCGCTCACTCAGACACTGGTAGAGAGAATAATGTCAAGGTTTTTGCAAAATCCCTGCATCAGGATGTTACCTAAAAATGCTGTCTAGCTAGGTTTTAAAACAGAGCTACTGTGAATGCCTTAACAATCAAAAAATAACAAGTAACTGTCCACCTGAATCCATGTCAGAAGACGCAGCTTTCAGAATCTGGGTGTAAACTGAATATTTTCCACACACGTGACAGAAAATAGACACACGCTGAGGCGAGGACCCCGGTGTGGTTTCTCGTTCAATCAGACAGCGTCTGCAAGCACCTGGAGTCTGTGCTATTTTTACTGCTCCAGACTAGAGTTGCTTTGTTCTTCTGAATAGAGAAGGCGAGGTACATTTATATCTCTCTCTCTCTCTTTCCGTGCCCTGTAGCATTGTGACATTAGAATGATCAGTAATACAATCAGAGCCTAGTGTGACTCAGGCCTGTGTGTGCTTTCAGGAATGAACTTAAAAAAACACAAGTGAACATGATTGTTTGGCAATGAAAATTGTCCTGTAAATTGAATGGGACAGTTCAACTCAAAATGAAAATTTGTTGAAAATTTACTCATCCTCAGGTCATCCAAGATTCTTGGATGTTTCTTCATCAGATTTGTAGAAATGTAGCATTGCATCACTTGCTCAGCAATGGATGCTCTGCAGTGAATGGGTGCCATCAGAATGAGAGTCCAAACAGCTGATAAAAACATCACAATAATCCACAAGTAATCCACACCACTACAGTCCATCAGTTAATGACTAGAGAAGACAAAAGCTGCATGTTTGTAATAAATAAATGCATCAAGATGTTTTTAACTTCAAATCACTTCTGGCTAAAATGAGTCCTATATCCATAATATTGTTTGCTCCATGCAATATTATATGAAAAAAAAAAGTTGTCTCGTCTGAATCAGGAGAGAAATATGCACAGATCAAGCACCGTTTACAAGCCAAAACAGCTCTGTGGGTGGATTTTGATGTGGGAGACAACAGGAGATGGACTTTTACTGGAGGAAGTTTTGTAAAGGATTCTGGCCTGGAATGGGTGCCCCATTCACTGCAGAGGATCCATTGCTGAGCAAGTGAGGTAATACTGCATTTCTACAAATCTGTTTAGATGATGAAACAAACTCATCTACATCTTGGATAACCTAAGGCTGAGTACATTTTCCTTTAAAGGGGTCATATGATGCGATTTCAAGTTTTCCTTTCTCTTTGGAGTGTTACAAGCTGTTCGTGAATAGATAAGATCCCTGAAGTTGCAAAGACTAAAGTCTCAAAACCAAAGAGATATTCTTTATCAAAGTTAAGACTCTGCCACACCTACCTAAAACGGCTCGTTCTAACACGCCCCCACATATCTAGGTCACTATGAGGGAATATTTGCATAATGCACCCAAATGTGCACGCAAAGAAAGAAGGCGTGGTTTCAGTAACCGCAGTTAGTGTTGAAGCAGCCATGTCAGGGAGACGCTG